>NC_092634.1:19455045-20060804 GCF_039555335.1 Amphiura filiformis | reverse complement strand
TTTTATATCAGTATTTTATTACTTTGAAAAATTTCGTCAAATGCAAAGTTCAGCTAAAATGGTTCACCTGTGGTTTATGGTTAAGCTTACATAGAATGTTTTTGAATAAAATGAAAAAGTCGTAATTATACTTCATTTTTATATTTTAACTTCTTCATCATTTTAACAGTACTGTCATTATTTGGGATTTTGTACTCTGTCATAACTTGTTTTTTCACAAATGTCCATAACTTTGGATATGCTATTCAGATTTAATAATATGAAATCTATACTTGATTGGTGAGCACTGTAATGCTAAGAGAAGTTTTGATTCCTGCGATTAAATCACCATTCACTGATTCAGGCTCTATTGAAGAATGAGCAATTTCAGTTGAAATCCACACAACCCCTATAATAGAAAACACCGTCTTTACCTTCCACACAGGGTGTGAATTTCAAATGTAGTTACCTGAATGGGTGACTCTATTTGAAATCTACATCCCTGGGAGGATATGTATGAGAAATTAAAGTAATGTCTTCCATAGGGGGTGTATGGATTTTTATTTATATCATTCAGGCGAAGCCAGGCAAAGCTCAATAGGGGCTACTAAATTCAAGAGATGCCAACCGAATATGACGGGACAGGGATATGGAAAGAAGCCTGAATTTAGATGCAGGAGGAAAACTGGAGTACCCAAAGAAAAACCTGCGAGGACGAGCATGGATCGGCAACCAAACTCACATGTGGCAACACAGGGAATTGAATCCAGGCCACAGTGATGAGAAGCGAGTGAGAGAACTGCTACACTAACCCGTCCTCCTTAATTTCAGAGCCCTGGATAAAGTTATACCATGAGAGATAATGAGCTAAAATGATGCTTAGTTTGCTTATGTGAAACCATAATGAAATAATGAAGTGAGAATGCAGGTGTTTGGAGTTGTACATGTGTGAGAAGGATTATTATCAATGTGTGTGTATCTTTAATTGGACTATTAATTAACAATTAACCACATCAAAGTATTTGACTAATTAACAATTCACACCACAACAAAGCATTAAGTGAAAGATCTTTCCTGTTTAAGGTGGTTCGAAAGCCTCCACTGATTTTCCCGTAAAAAATTTGTAAGTAATATGGAATCTGTGGCCAAAAAACTAAAATTTCACTTTGACCCCCCCTCCCCTGGGATTTTTTACGGGAAAATCAGTGGAGGTGTGCAGGAACATGACTCAACATGTGAGTATACTTCTATTGGGAAAAATGTGTTAAAAAATGAAAAATGAAGTGATTTGCAAAAAAACAGGAAAAAACCAACTTTTAATGTGATTGGTCAGAAGGCAATAGCGACTGCTTGGTTACCATGGCAATGGTTTTATTACCTTCATAACATGGCCAACATATCCCTACATAAGCACAAACTCACTTGAGATTGTATCATGAAAGGTTTTGGAGATATTTGTAAAAATGTTGGAATTCATGATTTCCCTAAACCTTGCCTTTCGAACCACCTTAAAATATCAAAGACACCTATCCTATTTGACACACTTATGTCAACTCTAGCTTCAAGTATCTGTTTTGTTTACATTCCTCAAATCGCTATCGGCATTAACTCAGTCTGCTTTCCTAATTAGTAACTTTCTAACATTGATAGGCTGTAATAACAAATGAGATGACACTGTGCCTGATTAGTCTCAGACAGACACACAATTATTTTGCTGCTCATTTAATCATGATCATCATGATTATTCAATAAACAAATTGGAGCAACAGGCATATGTTGTAGTGTGAAGCAATCAGGGTTGCCATTCAACCAATTTTCCATAGGATGTGTATGGATTTCAACTAGAATAACCCAATATGAATTCCCTGCACTGTCACTAGATTGTTAATCCTAATATTAAAAATATAAAAATATGGAATTTGATTTGAGTCGACTTCGGACTGATTTTGCCTGATCGTATCACATATCTTTAGCATTGCAAACCTGCAATACAACCTTAAAATATAGCATTGTGTTCAAAATGTGTAGAATTTTGCTGTGATACCATGCAAAATTAGGTTAAGGATGAAGTATTGTTTGATCAAAACTTGAAGGGTTCGTCTATCATATCTATTCACATCAAAATATGACTAATGACTAAGACAAAATGCCATGGTGTCGTTTGAACTGCTTCAATCAACTGTGAAAATTTGGGATGTGGTTTTTTCATAAATTTCAAATTCCAACCAATCTGGCCTATATTAATACTCTTCTGAAATGGAAAGCACATGGGTGTAGCAATATGAACTCACGATCACAAGCTTGTGGGTTCCACTCTATGCAACCATAGACTCTGACTTTGGAGCTGCAAGGGCAATAAAACTTAGTTTTAAGGCCTTATCCAGGACCTCTACTTTTTCTGATTTGATTTTGCCACATCGATACCATCCCATATATAGGACTAACAATAAAGTGGGTTTAGGCGACAAAAAACACCCCCAAAACCCACCTCGTTCTACGTACCTGACCGACCTATACCTGAGATCCACACAATTCCAATTTGACACAAAACATGACAATAATTATGATAAACTGCTTTTAAGTCATAAACAAGCAAAAACATGACACTTATAATGAATTGATACCATCGTAAACCCTTGTTGACTTCACAATATATGACACACTTTCTATAGCATTGACATAAATAACAAGGTTACTTTTGTTGGTGTTTATCAATTTTGAAATAAATAGGTCTACTCTACTTTCAGATTCCTTCCATATTATTAACACTAGGATCCACAACATGCTCATCTATCAGGGCTCAGTTCTTTAACCCCAATACATTTGTACATTCATTGAATGACCTTTGAAATTTTGAGTACAAAAACTCATACTCTGCAACTTGAGGTCAAATTTTGCACTATGATTTGTTTAATTGAGGTTATTGAACTATGCCACTGGGATGAGGTCATTGTGGTCCATAGTGTAACCCCAGGTAAGATATCAAAATCCTTGCGCTTGTTAACTATATTTTTTTCCTTTTGTAAATCCTAACGCAGACCATGGTTTTTTGCTATCGGAAGGCAGAGAAGGAACGAAAAAGGCGAGAAGATGAGCAAAGATTCCACTTGGTACTCCCAGGAATTGACCCTGAGATCCCTCTGGTGCATGTCACGCACATGATCACCCACCTCTATGCCATGAGGGTTTTGCTGGCCAGGCCAGCGGTTTGATGTGGCATCACATGGTTCGCATGCACGCACAGTGGTTTTCTTTGTAAGATTTGGAAGTTTATATAGCGTTAGGGTTAATAAAATGCAAACAATGATGATGTTGATGGCTATCCAGCCTTGACAGCTTCCTGGTTTGTACATGTATACTAGTTTCAGAATTTCACTGCTTCACTTGGCCGAGAATTAAAGAGTAACAGACAAACTTTAATTCATGATAAATGTCAGATCAATTCGTCTTTGTTGGCATTTGTTAGTTTCACTTTGGGTAATCATGTTACCCACTTATGCAGGACTACCACAGCCAGGGGTGTTGAATCCTGGATACCCTCTTGGCCCATCGGCCCAGGTCATTTTCTGAATTTCAACAAATTGAGGAAGTGTTCTTGTCAAGCAAATCACCAAGTTGCACTTTAAACTGCAATTATCCTTCAAGTCACAAGTGATAACATGATCTGACCAATCAAACGGATTGTCCAAGTATTACATTGAAAAAAAAAGTAATAAATTCACACAATTTTAACATTTTGATTTAGAAAATACCTGTGCAGACTTTTACACAAGTATACAAGTTGGTAAATTTGTCTACTTTTGTTCAAAAATATTTCAGCTTTTTCTCTAAGGTGCCTTTTCTGAAATAGGAACGGAATTCCCTACATTCTATGCACCATTTTGACCTAAAATAAACTTTCTTTCCAGCTGGAAGTTGCACTAAAATTAAAATTAAAAAAAAATCAGCAAAAAATTCCAGCTCATTTTTCAGGTACTGACCTTCTTCCATTCATAAAATCTTCAGCATTATCCATCATGAAAAAAACAATAAGAATCTAAATGACACCAGTGTTTTTGAGGTCTTGTGGCGATTAATAACTCATATATGACAGTTTTGAACAAAAATCCTTTAAAATATTGGCAAGTGATAACAAACACACACTTGCTCAAGAAGTAGGGCAGAGGGTAGCAACAATAGATAGAATTTGATGGCAAATAAAGAAGAAAAAAAAAAAAAAGAAAAAAAAAAAAAAAGAAGATAAAAAATCATGCAGTTTGACCATTACTATTGAATTTGACGGTTGAGCACTTTTGACATGAATGATGGGCGAAATAATATTTGTAACTAGAGCGGTTCTCGGCTTGCGCGGTTCTCGACGCAAAGCGTCGGCCACAATGCCTCCACCTTGAGGCGTATCATGTTGAATGTACCCAACCAAGTTTCATGCCCATACGACGGGTTATAGTAATTTGACCTCAAGATGACCCCTGTGTGAACCCAGATGACCCCAAAATGTCCATCCAAAATTTAACTTTAAATGTTGACTGTATCCACCAAGTTTCATGCTATTTGACCTCAGATGACCTCGGATGACCACAAAATGACCTTCCAAAATTTAACTCTAAATGTTGACTGTACCCACCAAGTTTCATGCCCATATGACAGTTTTAAGTTATTTGACCTCAGATGACCCTGGATGACCCCAAAATGACCTTCCAAGAATTTAACTCTAAATGTTGACTGTACCCACCAAGTTTCATGCCCATATAGTCCAGGAGCAAGATCCCACAGGGGGCCTAAATAAGGACTTGGTTCACCCTCCACTACATACAAGGTTTGACACCATAGGTAGTTAGTATGGACCCTCTAGATCACTGCTAGGTAGGTAGTGGACTCAAATTGTGGTATCACTTTTTTTTACAGGTCATTTTATGTATGGACGATAATCGCATAAAATCACCAAAAATAGGACAAAATTAAGGGTAGGGGAGATATAAATTCCAAGAACTTAACTTTTACTCGTGATTTTGAATTCATTTTGGTATCAATATGTAGCTAAATGATTTTCCTAACTTTCTAGTATTATTTTTAAACAAAAACAGGTTTCATTTGAGCATATTTGGAAGTATATAGTCCATAAATGAGTGGTAATCTGATTTTTTAAACCATATGTGTAAAGTTTGACATTGGCCTCAAATCTCACAACTATACCACTTTATATTTTCAAAATTGATTCAGTTTCCATTTTTAATTTTTTAATTTAAATTTTAATGTTTTATTTTGTTTTTAATGTTAAGCATATCAAGGGAAACATTATTGTAACAGTTCCAATCATTATAATATGTATGAGTTCGTTGGGGTGTCTGTGGGACGAGGTGTGTGTGTGTGTGGGGGGGGGGGCTGGGTGTACATAGGGTATGTGTGGGGGTGAGGGGATGAATGTGTGTGTACATGTCTTAATATGTCACTTCACTGCACCAACTTCCATTTACAAAATCCGTTAAGTTTCCATTGATGTGAATATTTATGTGTAGGACGTGAGTAACCACTGGGAAAAAGACAAAAATGTTTAAAAAACCAAAAACCCAACAAAAACTGATGTTGATTTCCCTCGTATATCAGCATAACATAGAAAAATATTAAGGGGTAAGGGAAAATAAATCATCAGAACTCAATATTTTACTCATGATATTGACTTCATCTTGGTATTAATTCTATTCAATTCAATTTAATATGTATATCTAATTGATTGTTCTAACTTTTTTGTATTATTTTAAAGCAAAGCGATCATTAGTTGTCAGGTAGATACACAGAAACTGTGAGAAAAGGGTACGTTTTCTATGTCTAACAGCGTAAATATAACAATATTAAGGGGTAGGGGAAATATAAACTGCCATAACTCAACTTTTACTCATAAAAATGAATTCATCTTGGTATCAACATGTATCTAAGTGATTGTTCTAACTTTCTAGTATCATTTTAAAGCAAAGCAACCATTAGTTGTCAGACAGATATACAGAAACTGTGAGGAAAAGGTAACTTTTCTATGTCTAACAGCGTAAATATGACAATATTAAGGGGTAGGGAAATATAAACTGCCATAACTCAACTTTTACTCATGAAAATGAATTCATCTTGGTATCAAAATGTATCTAAGTGATTGTTCTAACTTTCTAGTATCATTTTAAAGCAAAGCAACCATTAGTTGTCAGACAGATATACAGAAACTGTGAGGAAAAGGTAACTTTTCTATGTCTAACAGCGTGAAGATGACAATATTACGGGGTAGGGGAAATGTAAACTGTCATAACTCAACTTTTACTCATGAAAATGAATTCATCTTGGTATCAAAATATATCCAAGTTATTGGTCTAGCTTTCTAGTATTATCTTAAAGCAAAGCGACCATTATTTGTCAGGCAGATATACAGAAACTGTGAGGAAAAGGTAAATTTTCTATGTTTAACAGCGTAAAATGACAATATTAAGGGGGTAGGGGAAATTTATAACTGCCATAACTCAACTTTTACTCATGCAAATGAATTCATCTTGGTATCAAAATGTATCTAAGTGATTGTTCTAACTTTCTAGTATTATTTTAAAGCAAAGCGACCATTATTTGTCAGGTAGATACACAGTATTTGTGAGGAAAAGGTAACTATTCTATGTCTAACAGCATAAATAATATGACAATATTAAGGGGTAGGGGAAATATAAACTGCCACAACTCAACTTTTACTCATGAAAATGAATTCATCTTGGTATCAAAATGTATTTAAGTGATTGTTCTAACTTTCTAGTATTATTTCAAAGCAAAGCGATCATTAGTTGTCAGGTAGATACACAGTAACTGTGAGGAAAGGGTAAATATTCTATGTCTAACAGCGTAAATATGACAATATTATGGGGTAGGGGAAATGTAAACTGCCATAACTCAACTTTTACTCATGAAAATGAATTCATCTTGGTATCAAAATATATCCAAGTGATTGGTCTAGCTTTCTAGTATTATTTTAAAGCAAAGCGACCATTATTTGTCAGGCAGTATATACAGAAACTGTGAGGAAAAGGTTATTTTTCTATGTCTAACAGCGTAAAATGACAATATTAAGGGGTAGGGGAAATATATAACTGCCATAACTCAACTTTTACTCATGAAAATGAATTCATCTTGGTATCAAAATGTATCTGATTGGCTGTTCTAGCTTTCTATAAACAAAGCGATCATTAGTTGTCAGGTAGATACACAGAAACTGTCAGAAGAAGTCATTTTCTATATCTAGCAGCGTAATGGACCGTTCACAAACACTTGTAAGGGGAGGGGCCTGATGCCAAAAATTTCATCGCAAAATATTTTTCGAGCCCCCCCCCTTTACAGACCTCAAAAATTGTAGGGCCCCTTTTTGACATGAAAATTATGGGTCAACCCCATAGAAAATCATATAAACTCAATTTTTCCAGGAAAATTTTGGATCATTTTTTTCAGCCCCCCTTAGGAGGGTCAAAAATTTCAGACCCCCCTTTTGCATCAGGCCCCCCCTTACAAGTGTTTGTGAACGGTCCCTAAATATGACAATATCAAGGTAGGGGAAATATAAACTCCCATAACTCAACTTTTACTCTTGATAATGGATTCATCGAACGTTCTGGTATCATTAGTTCTTATGTAGATACCAAGGAAATGTGAGAAAAACTTCCATGTGTAACAGTGTCAAATATGATAATATTAAGGGTAGGGGAAATATTACCATAACTCAACTTTGGCTGCATTAACTGTGAAGGGGAACACAGGAATACAAATCGTTGCACCAAAATTTGAATGTAGTATACGATTGAGGTTTCTTTAATACGTTAATTGGTGCAATTGGACCATTTTAAAAATTTGACTTTTATTTATGATATTGATATATTCGACGTTATAACCCCTGAACTAAGCTTCATAGAACTATGACAATTGTCTTTTTTAAAATTCTTAGCGATGAGAGGAACAATTTGAGATTACAACATTACAACATGAGAGGATAATTTTTTAGTATTGGCCCTATTATGACCTTCAACCCCTCGTGGGAAACTTAATTGCTTTTAAAATAATGCCAGAAAATGAGAACAATCAAATAGCTACATATTGATGCCAAAATGGAATTCATTTTCGTCAGTGAAACTTGTGTTTTGGTGATTTGTATGTCCCTTACCCTTAATATTGTCATATTTTACGCTGTTAGACATTGAATATTAACATTTTCATACATTTTATGTCTATCTACCTGACAACTAATGAATTTTAAGTTGCTTTTAAAATAATACTAGAAAGTTAGAACTATCAAATAGCTACATATTGATACCAAAATGGAATTTATTTTCGTCAGTGAAACCTGTGTTTTGGTGATTTGTATGTCCCCTTACCCCTTAATATTGTCATATTTTACGCTGTTAGACATTGAATATTAACATTTTCATACATTTTATGTCTATCTACCTGACAACTAATGGCTTAATTGCTTTTAAAATAATACTAGAAGGTTAGAACTATCAAATAGCTACATATTGATACCAAAATGAATTCATTTTCATCAGTAAAACTTGAGTTTGGGTGATTTGTATGTCCCTTACCCTTAATATTGTCATATTTTACGCTGTTAGACATTGAATATTAACATTTTCATACATTTTATGTCTATCTACCGGACAACTAATGGCTTAATTGCTTTTAAAATAATACTAGAAGGTTAGAACTATCAAATAGCTACATATTGATACCAAAATGAATTCATTTTCATCAGTAAAACTTGAGTTTGGGTGATTTGTATGTCCCTTACCCTTAATATTGTCATATTTTACGCTGTTAGACATTGAATATTAACATTTTCATACATTTTATGTCTATCTACCGGACAACTAATGAATTTTAAGTTGCTTTTAAAATAATACTAGAAAGTTAGAACTATCAAATAGCTACATATTGATACCAAAATTAATTCATTTTCATCAGTAAAACTTGAGTTTTGGTGATTTGTATGTCCCCTTACCCCTTAATAATTGTCATATTTTACGCTGTTAGACATTGAATATTAACATTTTCATGCATTTTATGTCTATCTACCGGACAACTAATGGCTTAATTGCTTTTAAAATAATACTAGAAAGTTAGAACTATAAAATAGCTACATATTGATACCAAAATGAATTCATTTTCATCAGTAAAACTTGAGTTTGGGTGATTTGTATGTCCCCTTACCCCTTAATAATTGTCATATTTTACGCTGTTAGACATTGAATATTAACATTTTCATGCATTTTATGTCTATCTACCGGACAACTAATGGCTTAATTGCTTTTAAAATAATACTAGAAAGTTAGAACTATAAAATAGCTACATATTGATACCAAAATGAATTCATTTTCATCAGTAAAACTTGAGTTTGGGTGATTTGTATGTCCCCTTACCCCTTAATATTGTCATATTTTACAATGTTAGACATTGAATATTAAAAAAATTTTCTCATATTGTATGTTTAACTACCTGATAACTAATGGTTGAATTGTTTTTAAAATAATGCCAGAAAATGAGAACAATCAAATAGCTACATATTGATACCAAAATGGAATTCATTTTCGTCAGTGAAACCTGTGTTTTGGTGATTTGTATGTCCCTTACCCCTTAATATTGTCATATTTTACGCTGTTAGACATTGAATATTAACATGTTCGTACATTTTATGTCTATCTACCTCACAACTAATGGTTTAATTGCTTTTAAATAATACTAGAAAGTTAGAACTAACAATTAACTACATATTGTTACCAAAATGAATTCATTTTCATCAGTAAAACTTGAGTTTGGGTGATTTGTATGTCCCCTTACCCCTTAATATTGTCATATTTTACGCTGTTAGACATTGAATATTAACATTTTCATACATTTTATGTCTATCTACCGGACAACTAATGAATTTTAAGTTGCTTTTAAAATAATACTAGAAAGTTAGAACTATCAAATAGCTACATATTGATACCAAAATTAATTCATTTTCATCAGTAAAACTTGAGTTTTGGTGATTTGTATGTCCCTTACCCTTAATAATTGTCATATTTTACGCTGTTAGACATTGAATATTAACATTTTCATGCATTTTATGTCTATCTACCGGACAACTAATGGCTTAATTGCTTTTAAAATAATACTAGAAAGTTAGAACTATAAAATAGCTACATATTGATACCAAAATGAATTCATTTTCATCAGTAAAACTTGAGTTTGGGTGATTTGTATGTCCCCTTACCCCTTAATAATTGTCATATTTTACGCTGTTAGACATTGAATATTAACATTTTCATGCATTTTATGTCTATCTACCGGACAACTAATGGCTTAATTGCTTTTAAAATAATACTAGAAAGTTAGAACTATAAAATAGCTACATATTGATACCAAAATGAATTCATTTTCATCAGTAAAACTTGAGTTTGGGTGATTTGTATGTCCCTTACCCCTTAATATTGTCATATTTTACGCTGTTAGACATTGAATATTAACATTTTCATACATTTTATGTCTATCTACCGGACAACTAATGGCTTAATTGCTTTTAAAATAATACTAGAAGGTTAGAACTATCAAATAGCTACATATTGATACCAAAATGAATTCATTTTCATCAGTAAAACTTGAGTTTTGGTGATTTGTATGTCCCCTACCCCTTAATATTGTCATATTTTACAATGTTAGACATTGAATATTAAAAATTTTCTCATATTGTATGTTTAACTACCTGATAACTAATGGTTGAATTGTTTTTAAAATAATGCCAGAAAATGAGAACAATCAAATAGCTACATATTGATACCAAAATGGAATTCATTTTCGTCAGTGAAACCTGTGTTTTGGTGATTTGTATGTCCCTTACCCCTTAATATTGTCATATTTTACGCTGTTAGACATTGAATATTAACATGTTCGTACATTTTATGTCTATCTACCTCACAACTAATGGTTTAATTGCTTTTAAATAATACTAGAAAGTTAGAACTAACAATTAACTACATATTGTTACCAAAATGAATTCATTTTCATCAGTAAAACTTGAGTTTTGGTGATTTGAATGTCCCCTAATACACCTTAATATTGTCATATTTTACGGTACTACACATGACAAATTGACATTTTTTAAACATTTTATGTCTTTACAGCTAACAATTAATGGTTATTTTGCTTTAAAAGATTACAACAACCAAATAGCTATATATTAATGCCAAAATGAATGAATTATAATGAATAAATGTCGAGTTACGTTGGTTTGTACGTCCCTAACCTTTAATATTGTCAAATTTTACGCTGTTACACATTGGAAAATTAACATTTTATCATATTTTATGTCTATCTTATGGTTTTTCTGTTAAAAATAATACTGGAAAGTTAGAACAATCAATTAGCTACATGTTGATACCAAAATGAATTCATTATTATGAGTAAAGGTTGAGTTATGGTGGTTTTTATTTCCCTACCCCTTAATAATGCCATATTTGACATGGTTATACATAGAAAAGTAACCTTTTCTCACATTTTATGGCTATCTACCTGACAATTAATGTTTGCTTTGCTTTAAAATAATACTAACACGTTTGAACAATCAATTAGCTACATATTAATTCCAAAATGAATTCATTATCATGAGTTGAAGTTGAGTTATGATGGTTTATATTTCCCCTATCCCTTAATATTGTTACACACGCTGCTACATGTGGAAAAGTAACTATTTTTTTTACATTTTCAGTCTATTTTCCTGACAAACAGCGGTTGATCTCACCCCACACAAATAAATATTCAAAATATTACATGAATGGCAACTTAACAAACAAATTTTGTTAATAGAACTTATATAGTTCAGCCGAGTGACATATTAAAACATGTAAAACACCCCAACCCTGAACCCTATACACACCCCCCGCACCCACCCCCACATACCCACACACACCTACCCCAAACCCACACAACACAAACCAACATGCAAGCAAACATGCACATACATAAATATTTGAACCAGAACATCAAAGTTTGCCTAGATATGCTTGATATTAAAAACAAAATTAAAAAAAGGAAATTTAATTAATTTTGAAAATAGAAATTGGCACAATAGTAAAATTTGAAGCCAATGTCACAAAAACACCCACCCTGCGCATTGTTGTGAAAAATCTGATTTTTCACTAGTGTATGGACTGGCCACTTCCAATCATGATCAAATGAGACCTAGGTTTGCTTTCAAATAATACTAGGCAGTTAGAACAATCAATTAGCTACATATTCATACCAAAATTATTATGAGTAAAAGTTGAGTTATGAGAATCTATATCTCCCCTACCCCTTAATTTTGTCCTATTTTTGGTGATTTTATGCGATTATACGTCCACACATAAAATGACCTGTAAAAAAAAAGTGATACCACAATTTGAGTCCACTACCTACCTAGCAGTGATCTAGAGGGTCCATACTAACTACCTATGGTGTCAAACCTTGTATGTAGTGGAGGGTGAACGAAGTCATTTTTTGAGGTTGCTGCTCCTGTACTAATACGACAGTTATAAGTTATTTGACCTCAGATGACCCCTGGGTGACCCCGGATGACCCCAAAATGACCGTCCAAGAATTTGACTCTAAATGTTGACTGTACCCACCAAGTTTCATGCCCATACGACAGTTTTAAGTTATTTGACCTCAGATGACCTCTGCATGACCCCAGATGACCCAAAATGACCTTCAAAAAATTTGGTTCTAAATGTTTACAGTACCCACCAAGGTTCATGCCCATACAACGGTTTTTGCTAATTTGACCTCAGATGACCCCTAGATGACCTTGGGTGACCTTGACCCACTAACCAAACCTACTGGAATTTGAAGACCGCCAACGACCATCCCTCCACCAAATTGCATCACTGTACACCAAGGTTCATGCCCATACGACAGTTTTTGCTAATTTGACCTCAGACGACCCCTAGATGACCTTGGGTGACCTTGACCCACTAACCAAACCTACTGGGATTTGAAGACGCCAACGACCATCCCCCACCAAATTGCATCACTGTACATCTTACCAGTTACGAGAAATTGCACCCGCAAGCTCGGACGGACAGATGGACGGACGGATGGACGGATGGACGGACGGACGGACAACCAGGAAACATAATACCTCCGGTGGAGGCATAAAAATGACAAATTGTTGGTCAATGTTGGTTTGGCATAATGGATTTGGTGTCATCAATCTTACTTTGATTATGAGCGTAAAATGAAGAAAATCACTAAGGGTGAAACCTTTATTATTACGGTATTATCATTATTATTTCATATAATAATTTGTATGACATCTTGCCAAATGAATGCAATCATGTTGTTTCATTGTCCCTTGCATGCCGACGATGATCTTACAACAATCAAAATGGGATTCATCTCTTTTCTTTAGAACTTTTTTCAAATGTTACGTTATTTAGAGAAATCCGTCTCTGTCACATTTGCTAAGTGGCAGCACCTATTCTACACTTTCAAATTCCAATTTTGGTCATAATTTCTTTCTACCTGCAAGGAAAATACCTGCTATAGTCGATTTGACACACACACGATCAGAGACGATGTATCTGTAACACAAGCTGCAGCACAAATTGACTGTGCTCTACAGATACACTGACTTTGATTGTGCGTGTTTCATACACAGACACTACTGTCTGCAGGAAGCCAAATGGACTGACATCGGGAAAATACATGATTTATAGCATGCTGCCGCCCACAGGCCCAGCACACTTTACAATAAGTCTGTAGTCATAATATTTCAAGACATACATCACTACAAAATACACAGAATGAATTTTATGATAGACTAAAAAGTCGATCACACACGTCGGCCACCACCATTGTAACAAATCCACAACAAACAAACAAACAAAAAAACAAACAAATGAACACATAGACACCACACACATATATAAACAAATACAACTGGGAATTTCATTCACATTTTACATTGAGAGGTATCCATGAAAATTTGGCAGAATTCTGAGTAACAAAAATCACCCATTATAAGCTATGACCAATAATAATAAATTTCATTCTGCTTCATTCCATAAAGGAAAAGTTAAATTATACATCTAAAGTATTTGAGGTCTAAAAATGGAGATTAAAATGTGAATCATGGCATTTATTCTATTTATCAATCAACTCTGTACACAAGGAATTTCCAATGAGCTACATCCAATAAAAGGATGGGTTGGTACCTTCCTGAAATATCACCTTGAAGGCACTTTTTTGTTGTTGCTAATTAAAGAAAGAAATTTCCCTTGTCTCTTTTCTATTCAAATTGTATAAAAATTATAAACAATACATAAAATTTTAATCCAGATGATTGATCTGTGTCTGTTTTCTTATTTGTCCTTTTTTCTCAAATTGACAAAAATGTCCTTGCCAAGTCCTTGGAAATGGATCAATTGTGGAATATACTCTTTTTTTTCTAATCCGGTCTGAATGGCTAATGGATAAAAGTTCAGTAAATTCAAGAATTCAATAAATTTCCACGCATCAAACACACATAAATATGACTTACTGAGTTCTTCTGCCAGCTCGACCCGCCGCCCTGTTAATAACTTGGTCTTCATTTCTTTATCGTCTGCAAAATCCTCCAGGACTTCTTTCACTTCTTTTTCTAGTCTTCTTGCTGTAAATTTATGCACAAATTACAAGACCAAAAAAAACTTGAATATTTTGATAAGTGAACAATAATTGAAGTTATGGGAAATGCATCAAGAAGTTGAAATGTATGTCTATACCAAGTTAGAAATTTGTTATTGGATGTTCAATATTACACTGAATTAGATGATAATTGATACATTTTCTTATAACTACCTCACATTTCATTTACATTCATTATTATTTTGCTAGTGCAGTGCAGAGAGGCATTTGTGAAAGCAGTCTGGGTGCCATATACACACCTGAAACGGACTATTTGTGAAAAAAAGAGGAAAATGATTTAAAAGAAGGAAACAGCGCAAAATCACGCTAAAAAAGCTCAAAATAACAAATAATGCGTAAATTTTAGGAACAAAAAAGCAAATCAGCTAAAAAGGAAAAGTTTCAGGTCTGCATATAACTGCAACAGCTATATCATTATTCCCAGAATCAATGGTTAATTTTGCATAAGCAGAAGCCATTTTCATAAATCCAAAAAGCATTGGTCACAATTTTGTCTGATCACATCCAACCTGTGCTTGAGGTCTTGGTTGATCTGAACACCAAGTAAGCATATTGCATTGTAGCCAAAGAGATTATAACCAAAGACTACTGACTCAAAATTGCACTGTATGTATAATGCTATGATAAATCAGCCATCTAGGTTTTAAAAATAGTGCATCTCCGCATTTATCTGCAAGAGCTCACAACATCGAATGATAATATGCATCTACAGCTTGAGCGTTACAGAGGTCTGCACAACACATTAAACGCAGAACGCAAACAAGTAATCAAAGTTTACCAGGCACATGGCAAATCCAGAAGCGCACAATTTTTCCTCCAAACATACAAACAGTTCTACCTCACTGGTTGTAACTCGGGCACAGTGCCATCTGACTATAGTTTATCTCGTCTCAAGTTGAGAGTGCCATCAGTGTGTTTATGCAATTGTATCCCCAAAGTAAGGGACAAAATCACAATTTTACCTGTGTGTATATGTCCCACAAGATTATATTAGCGTTTGCAATTCGAAGCTGCCACTACAAAATTCAACTTTCATTTACTCTTAAGACAAGACACACTCTAACCCTCCCTGACACTACATATAGTATTCGGCGTGTGCTTTTCACTATAGACCACTTGACATCATTGTTTATCAACAAAGGCGAGGGACTGGTCTATCGATATGCTTGAATGAACCGCTATATTGTTCAATGGCTTTCTTGTACTATATAAAATGTGGTGGGCGATTTAAAATGCATGTGCCCTGAGCAAACTTCAATGCGTATGCACACTGCAAGGCAAAGAACAATGGAAATTGCCATTATTCGCTCATATTACCAGGCAATGACGTCACATGTCAAGTGGTCTATACAGGGGCCTTGTGATCTGAGCAACTGAACCAGATCTAATTATGTTGCCTACCTTCTGTATTCATGATTTGTTGCCTGAGCACATTGCTAGTTAGTTGCACCATCCGTTGTATCCTCCAGAATAAAACTACATCGTGACATTCCATCTGAAAGGAATCATAACAAGAATTACTTGATATTGACATATGTTCAAAGTACTACAGAAGTGATGGTATCATAGTTTATACACACATGCACATCTACACTCTTACAGGTATTCACATCAAAATGGGGACTCTGTACTGGACTGTTGAACACATTTAACCTATCAACCTGGGACACATTTTTATATTACTTATAGGGGACATACTGTCAAATGTATTTTGAGATTATTTGCAGCCCATTACACATACTAGAAACTTGGGGACTGTCCCAATTTGCAGTAAAGTACCGCAATAAGAAAAAGTTTCATAACACACCCCCACATGTGTAACCACCGACTGGGTGCACTCTCCCTACTGAAAAACAAATGTTTGGAGCATGGCCCTGGCCCTTTTTACACATTAGGCAAAAAAAAAAAAATGTTTGACTCAAAGCTCAAGATTGTTTTGAAAATAAATGCTAATTTTTTTTTTTTTTTTTTTCCTTCAGGCCCCCTTTTTTCCATCGAATTCTCAGGGTGGGTTAAAAAAATAAAAAAAAAAAAAAAAAAAAAAAAAAAAAAAAAAAAAAAATTGCATTTCGCATTTGTTTTTGAGACAAACCTTTTTTTTTTTTTGGCCTTACAAGCTGTACTAATTTCATAGATCTCTCTAGGACATATTTTCTTTACAATGGATGCCATATCTCACGAATCTGTAGTAACACACATAAATACACATTATCCTTACCCCCGAGTCATCCTTGAACCCTCTCTGATAATGATAAAATCCTTTGCTACATTGCTGTGCTAATTTCATAGACCTCTCTAGGAAGTGTTTTCTATACAATGGATGCCATGTCTCACGAATCTGTAATAATTGAATCAAAATAGTGTGATTATTTACTAGTTATTAGGCAATATTAATGTTGATAATAATTGATCAAATTTGACATGGTAACAGCATGCATGTTGCGAGGCTTCATCATGAGAAAAATATAATATCATGGTGACAGGACTGGCTATTAGAAACACTACAAAAGCACTGACCCTTCAGTGACTCTGGAAAGAACAAAATAAAATGGCACCTGAAAAAGAGAAAAGTGGGCTGCCCTTATCAACTCATATCTATGCCATAAAAGACATCCGTACCAATAGACCTCATCAACAAAATTGAATAAGGTAGAAACTGTACTGCTTATTTCATGACAAATCATCACAATAGAAAATCTTGTTCTGTACAGTGAAAGGTCTTTCAGTATCTAAACCAGATCCAGTATGCAACATGAAACAATGCTTTGGCTCTCAGCCCACTATTTCTTTAGTTTGCAGGATGGTGCTTTCATATGTTCAGACTTGGTTCTGATATGTTTGTATTAAATGCAAGAAATGTAATCCAAAATACCTATCCAGAGTTTTTTCGGAAGTAGAGATAGATGCCGTTGGTGGCATCTGGCCAGATGAAGGGGGCTATACCTGGCTACCTGTACATGTATAGACCCGTGACATCACGCAGACGTCACAGGTCTATTAGATCTGTCGATTAAATGCACTTTTTGGCCCAGATCTATGCTGTTTCGTATATTTATCAGCGTTTCCAACCCTTTTGAAACCATTCTAAGGCATTCCATGCGCTACAATGTCAAAATTGTGGCTACATCATAGATATCTGGGGCATCTCAGATCATTACCTAGTCTGAGCATACAAAAGTAATTCAGGTGTTCCATCAAAGCTTTCGTTGTGTGCTGCCACCTAGCGGTGGTTCCGGGAACTTGGCGTCAAGAGACATTCTGCCCATGCAGACATGAACCATTTCATTACATGTGTAAAATGAGCTGGGTCACACAATACATTTCATTTGATCAGTAAACATTGTGTCCTTAATGATCAGAGACAAACCGGAAAACAAGACACCAGCTTTTGGACTTTAACATCTCATGCAACATCTGAGAAATATAATATTTGGATTTTTACTATTGATATGAGCCGTCTCGTTTCAATACGAGAAGTTTGTTAACTTTTTCAACTTACAAATTCTTGGTCTACTTCCACAGATTTTGTTTCTAGATTCTTTTTTACAGTTGTGACTTCATCTGGTGACAAGGTGGGTTTGTGTTTCTATGAAAAAAGAAATAAGTCAACATGTTGGTTTTAATGGTAACATCTGTTGAACACAACAGCAATTAGTTTGTTTCTAATTACTATTGACTGTTATTACCCTCTTAAATATTCATCAGCAAATCATGCCACTTTAATTGTCAATCCCAAGCATCAAAACCTATTTCCCTGTGTGATAGTTTCCTATTCCACAACAATCGCTCCCCATAGTCAAAATTCTGTATGATGAAACAAATACTACATGATTTAAATTGGGGAAATAGGACAACTATTTTTTCTTCGTTACTGGTGACAGGTCTATCACCCCAAACCAGGATAGTTGCGCGAAGGCTGATGGCAGCCATCTTGGATATGTGGGTAGCAGAAAATATGCTACAATAAACATTTCAAATTATTACTCCTCGTAAACAAGTTTTAAATTCACCCAAAAGTTATATTGTGATAATTTACTACCATTCTCATGCCATGGTGACCTCTTGGATGAAATCCCCAGATGTAAGTTGTGCATAGGAAGTGCAAGCAAAAATGTAACTTACTGTTCCAGATTGGAGCAATCTTTCTAGTTCATCTTTTGTGTGTCTTCTGTTTTCCTGTAAAGTGAAAGAAATTGTAGTTGAAAGTTCATCATTGGTTAAAAACCCTTTTACAGAAAACGTTGTCACTGCCAAACTACAGGTCTACGAATGACAAAATCTTTTGCACTGTATTCAACAACCAATGTTTCCCCACCATGTTATTTAAACAAGAGCTCAAACTGAAAAAGGCACACATATAGGCAACTTCTGGTTAAATTGTATTCTTTATCAATTTCATGCACAGCAAAAGTCTGTAGAAAGCCACTGAAGTTCTGAAAACTTGATTCAAACATTGAAATCATATATGGGAGAACATGTTAATGCAGTAGTCGATGTCCTTGGCTCTTTAACAGGAGTGTGATTCAAAGCTTGTGAAATATCCAGGAAGGAGCAGAAAATCCTGAAAAACAGTATGAAAATCAATCAAGTTGCGTAAACTTTGGCCACAAAAAATTCAGGAAATCTGGATAAATCCTAAAGAATCACACCCCTGCTCATATCATTGCTGAAAAGTGTGGTTGCCAACAATGTCACAAGCAGAATGGTTTTCAATTCATACTCATCATTGCAGTAAGCAAACAAAATATTTAAATCTGTTCATCTGTACTTGCTACTTTTGATAGCCAAGATATCATCCTTGCAAGCTTTTTCTGGTTCTGATTTGTGGGTGAAAAAGTCTGATTTTTCACAAACTAGCTAGAGTGAAAACATATTTGGCAATGGGAAAAAGTACACAAGGGATATTTTTGAATCTTCTCAAAAATCAGCCTCTTTATCAGTGGCAGCGCCATGAATTTTTTTTTTCCAGGGGAGGGGGAATTAGGGGGCAAAGTGAATTTCAGGGGGGGGGAATCAACAAATTTTGTGCAAAATTACCGCAAAAAGTGAAAATTGTTGTAATTTTGGTTTTTTTCTGGGGGCAACAGGGGGGGCAAGCAAGAGTTCTGACTGGGGGCATTTTCCCCATGCCCTCCCATGGTGCCACCACTGCTCTTCATTACAAATGCATTTCCAATCAAGCCTACCTGTTGTTTTGTAAGTGATTTCCAATACATCCATCTCTCCCCTGTCCCAGGCCCTACTAACTCTTGAATTCTGTCTTCAGCTATCAACAAAAAGACATACAAATGATTAGCAATATCAAGTGGTTATAACACTACCCAACACTTCACTTCACTCCATCCAGGTTTACATTGGGGAGTTGTTAGGGTAGTCACACCAGCACCATTGTTTTTGGCAGCCACAAGATGTGGTATATCCTAGTGACAGCAGAATATATGTAATCTGACGTTTATTTTAATGGAGTATGAGTAGTATATTGATTTTGGGGCTGCAAATGTGTCACAACACCATAATTGGTCAATAATGCTGTAAGTATTCTTTCCCAAAAGCATCCAGCGCACATAAATTTACCAAAAACCTTTGTCACTAAGCCTTGAGTACCGAGTGGACATTACATGTGTTAGATTAAATCTAAAAGTGTTGATTCGATCATTGTTCGTCACCTTCCAAGAGTTGTTCATCAAATTCATAGCAGACACTATTCTAGAGAAAGAGATCCAAAGTTTTTTTGACAGGATGCACCACAAAGCCCTTGAAGTAATGAAGGCAAGTATATTTTCAGCATTGATAGACTTCTCTGTAATAAATTTGATACCACTTACTTTCTTTGAGCCTCTGTTGTAATGTGGATTCCATGAATTTGACAGCTGAGTCCCACTGTGCCTTGTCATGGACGGATCTGTCTTCTAGTGTGTTCAGCTGCATCACTCTCTGAAGTTAAATGGAACAAGTGAAGAATGAATGATGGAACTCACTAAAAATTGATATAAAATCAATAACACTTAATGAAAATCAGGCTTATATTTCCTAACAGTTCTGAAAATTCTAATGTGCAAACTAATTTGAAACCAATCTGATAATAAACATTTGTGATTTGAAACATACCCACAGGTATCACCACTACCTTTCCAAGGACACTAAATTTGAAATGTTTGACCTCGATCGAAAAGAACAGAATCGGTTGTGTGTATGATACTTTGTCATATATGTCTCTACAATATGTTACACTATCCCGTAGAATTCCATATACAAGCATATATGCCTCTAAAACAAGTTTTTTTTTTGACGAAAGGCAGACACCCTCCACAAAACATTATAATAGATTGGTCTAAAAAAACAGTGCATGTTTGTACAGCCACCTATATCAGCAATATAGTTGCTGAAACTCCAAATGTTATGTGGAGTTGTCCGTCTTTCGTCTTTTTCATCAAAAAAACCCTTGTTTAGAGGCATATGTGCCTGTTGATGGAATTCTACAGTATATTACTTCAGAGGACATGTATAAGGTCCTTGGCTGGATATAAAAATCAGTGTGCTTTCAACTTAAGTCCTCAAGAAAATACACAACCTACCAATCCATCAGCAGCACTCTCTTGCCATTTATGTCTGTTAATGCTCTCTTGTTTCACAGCTGACTTGAGATCATCAAATAAATTATCATGATCCCTCTTCTGTTTGTCCTTGTCTACTAGTCTGGAGAATTCCTCTAACAATGTCTCCCATCCAACCTGGAAAACACAGGGATGACAAAATTAATGTAAAGTCAGTGACCAGAAGTTGAATAACTTGTAGCAACAATTCTTGGGTGCTAGTCATGTAATATGAGACAATGTATAGTAGATTGCTGTAAACCTTTGACGAATGCGTACTTCCGTGATGTTGACATGGTGCAATTTACGATCCATATGATGCATATTGCGGCGGAATGAACAACATGCATGCGACGCACAAAGCACACATACTATGCTTCAGAGGTGCTTTGTTGACATCGCAAAAGTACACTCTCATCAAAGGTTTACAGGAAAAGTACTGCTCATATCAATTAAGATTTACACTATGACAACAACATGTATGAAAGATTCAAAATCTAGTAAACTTTATATGCAAAAAACCATGTATTTTTTCTCCAATTTCTCTAACCACCACTGAATTGAGGGTTCAGAACCAGAAAGCCGTAACTCGTAACAATGTCTTTTGTTTTCTATTGAATTTTGTCATGATTAATGGACTGTATCTTCTATAGTGCCCTGTCGACGTTATCCTCATTTTGTGGGAGCAGGTGATTGTGAGTTGAGGCTTTCTGGCTCTCAACCCTCGATATATCCCATTTAGTGAATCTTAGAAACCACCACAGGGCATATGGAACTATTTACATTATGCTCTTCCAAGTGACTTAACACAAATCGGTAAATACTCAGATATTATCTATTGGCTTTTGACAAACACTGGGGGAAGTCTTCAAAGAAGCATTTTAAAAACTAATTTGGAACAACAGGTGTTTTTTTAGAACTAAGTGGAATGAGGGTGTACATGAGAACTGATTAATCAGCATGTGAGGCTATCAACTGTTGTAAAACAAAATACACAGATTTGTTTTTGGTGTATGAGGTTACCTCTCCTGCGTAATTTTGTGGGAATAGGGATCTAAATAAGTGGAGAATGCTGCAAACTACATAGGCTTACCTCCACACTCTTTGATGGCAACTTCTGGTCAGCCCACTGCTTTAATTTAATGTCTACTGTTGTATTGAAAGCACTGGAACAATGAAAGCAATATTAGAAATGATATCAATATAGGTATGCTGCACATCTGCTATGCTATTTACACATTAGTTACCCGAAATATGGGTCCATGTGAGCATCTTTTACATCCCTTGCGAATTTTTTTATTAGTTTATTAGTTAATTGCCATGCAATATTTTACCATAATTTATATCATTGGAAAAATACTATCAAGAGGTTTATAGCGTTTACCATGCCAATAATGCTTATACTGCGCAATATAACATGACCCTTTGCAGCCAATTTGTTGTGCATATGCAGGGTATAGACCCCTTTGCACCTGCATTACCTCTTACAAGTCTCAACAATTCAGTTACAGGTAAATTATTGAAAATATAAATTATGCTGTGGCAAAACTGGAGAGTGAATTGGTTCCAATATCTGCTATATACAAGTATCACTATTTGGCAGTAAACGAAAGGCAAAAGTAGATAACAGAGAAGACATTGTTCTCACTAAACTTACCCAGGATCAGGCATTTGGGCTGCTGGAAGATACAGGTGTTCAAATACATAGCCTGATACTCTCTCCCAAAACACCTTGGTCAGTGCTTCCTCCCTAAATCAACCAAACATCAAATAATTAAAACAATAAATTAATGATCAGAATATCAATGATTATATTGTTAAAGCCATACTCAGAGACATTTTATGTGTGCAGCACAAAATGATAATTTGATAATAATAATTTATGCTTTTTCATGAAATAGGTCAAGTAATTCTTTCTTGAAGTGTCCATAGACGTTTTCAAATCAAATTTTTCAGAAAACAGGTGCTGTTTGTTTGTGATGACCCAGTGTATAATAATATTCCAGGTCATTACGTAGCTGTTGGGCGCAGCAATTTTGCATAGTGGTGCCTTGCGTAATGTGTGTCACTGGCGAGCGCTTATGTGACTTTACACAAGTGTAAGGACGCTCTCGTATGCTTTATTACACCTAGTGCACGTAACCTGGTTTTCCAAACGTTTTCGAAGTTGATTTGAAAATTCTTTTTGGCTTATCATAGCACCATCTGCTAGTGAGGTAAGATGCTTCTTTTTTTAATAGATCCAGTAATTCTTTCTTCAAGTGTCTATCAGCCATACAATAACACCCTGGAATCAGTAAGCTATTTTTCTTACCAATGTTTTGGTTCAATTTCACTGAGATTAAGGACCTCGTCTAGTAGCTCTCCTTTTGCACGCTCAAATAATTCATCCTGGAAAAAACCCAAAATATTTCATCAATTATCAGACAATTCAAGCAGAATGATTCAATTGGTAACCTCATCTCTGACTTTTGGATTTTCGTGATGGGTTTAAGGGCTTATGATGTGTTGCAATTCTTAATAAAATCTACCCATTTCAATACTGTAAAGATTTGCATAATAGTGTGTATGGGCTCCCCGACATAACTGGAATTTTAGGCACAAAGTAAAAGTGCCCTCCCGTAAAAAGCCCTCTACCAAATGAAGGGCACTGAACCTTAATTTTATTTATATGTGAAATTTACCATACGGTAAAGGAGCCAATGTGTGCCATTACGCAAATCTTTACAATATTTGGGCGGTAGTGTTTTGTTTTATCTTGATACTGGCTCAACCATATCTATGTATATAAAGTAAACAGTATCAATTAACACACCATTTTCCATGGGACATTATAATGCATATTTTTTTGCCTCAAATGCCCGTATCATATTAGCAGTTGCAGCGATTAAGATGATTTGACGCTCTCATACTAGCTATATCAGCAAGTTGATTTTCTGTTACAGTGAGCTGAAAATGTCATCAAAAACTGCTGGGCAAGTACTTTTCACAAAATAGAGGCTTACTTTCTTATTCATATAGGTTATTTTTGAAAAATCTATACTCACTCTGTCCAATTCTCGTAGCCTTGGGAAGTTGTTTTTCCATTCTGTTTCTAAGTTAAATCTGGATGCTGTAGAAAAAGGAAAAGTTTAAATAATATAAAATAATTTACGTAGTTTTACAGCAAACCGGCTTTTACATTCTACCCAAAATCAAAACATGCCCAAAACAAACAAAACCAATCAACAAACTGGCCTGCAATGTGTTTAGTTCCATATTCTGAAATAGTGTTTCATTAAATTATCTGCATTAAATCATATTATTTTTTCATAATTGTTGCGAAACTTCAAATACTATTATTTCTATTTTAAAATGTTTTAAAGACTGCAATTTTTTACTGCATTCCTGAGTACTACCTACTAATATCTCTGAACACCAGTTTGAAAGTGGTGTGCGAAGGCCAACATTCTAATGCGTATATGTGAATACGGCAGTGAAAGTATCGCCAGATTTATGCTTTTTGAGAATGGGCTAGATATCTTTGGGTGAAATAAAAAAAGCTTTATGTATCTACCTAACCTGAGGACTAATTTTAAACCCTGAAACTTAAACCCAACACTAACCTTAATACCTTACCCTAACTCTGATTTTACCCCTAAACACAACATTAACCCTAATCTTAACCCTCAAACCTATTCCCTTGTCCAATATCTAGAGTATGCAGTGTGTATGACTCTTCAACCATGGAGTTTTACACACAACTTACAAATCTGTTCATAATACACTTACTGTGAATAAACTAATTTGAATTGAATTGAATTGAACTGTGGAGGTTATCATATCACAAAAAAAACTCCAACCATTAAGCTCCAGTGTTGCGATCATGATCCACAGTTGGTATGTGTCAAATATGCACACAAAAACCTCCATTACCTTTGTATGTATCTGCCTGCTGCTCTACTGATTCCCTCACCATCTTCCAGAAGCAATCCGATACAGCAAAGCTAAGATTCTGTGTGTTCATCTGGTTGGGTTTGAGAATACTAGAGCTATACCCCAACCATAATCCTAACCCTAAACTCTTATTTACACTATTACCTTTGTATGTATCTGCCTGCTGCTCTACCGATTCTCTCACCATCTTCTAGAAACAATCTGATACAGCAAAGCTAAGATTCTGTGTGTTCATCTGGTTGGGTTTGAGAATACTAGAGCTACACCCCAACCATAATCCTAACCCTAAATCCTTAATTTACACCATTACCTTTGTATGTATCTGCCTGCTGCTCTACCGATTCTCTCACCATCTTCCAGAAGCAATCTGATACAACAAAGCTAAGATTCTGTGTGTTCATCTGGTTGGGTTTGAGAATACTAGAGCTATACCCCAACCATAATCCAAACCCTAAACTCATAATTTACACCATTACCTTTGTATGTATCTGCCTGCTGCTCTACCGATTCTCTCACCATCTTCCAGAAGCAATCTGATACAGCAAAGCTAAGATTCTGTGTGTTCATCTGGTTGGGTTTGAAAGTACTAGATCTACAAAGGAAAAGAAGATGAGTACCACCGTTTGGTATTATTGGGATACTTTATATAGCTGTCCTAATATACTTGTTCCCTCTGATAAGTACAAGGAAATATATGACTATTTCAAACAACAAATATGCATTAACTTTACTCAAGTTTGATATAAAATTGGATCGATTGAGCCTATATTTATTTGTCGAGTTATGAGTTTTATAAATATTGAACGAGACGTACAATCTGTCCACATAGGAGTACAAAGCAAATCTGTGGCATCGGGGGTCCATGCTTTACGTCACACGCACTGCATGTTAAAAACTGTGACACGTAAAGAAGCATTTACACACTCATTGCACTGAAATAATTATTCTCATACCTCCAGTTTCCGAGGTCTATTTACTTTGTACTTCTAATGTGGACAGACTGTAGGATGGCTATGTTCTAAATAGATGCAGATATAGGAAGGTATTTAAAAAAAAAATTGCCAACTTTAAGTAATATTTACCATAATTGATAAAATTTGGGTCAAAATTATTATTATTTGCTCAAAAACTGAGCCTTTTTACATATCCGATGCCACAGTTGGATTTGTCAAATGTTTGCCATTCTGAATCTGAATGTCTACTTTTATACATTTTAGACCAACAATTGAGCAGTTATGAGGCCCAAAAGTGTCAATAATTCCATGGTTAATACCAGCCTTAATACAACTTACCTAAAGAGTTGTGATGTCCTAAAGAACTGTTCCTCATATTTCTTGATTGTTTCTATGCTGTCATTTGTATTGCCTGTAGTTGAAAAATGAAAGGATTGCTATGTTATGAAATATATTCAATTTACATGGATTGAGTATTATTTTGTCAATGATGAAAACATCACTCACACTTTTTAAAGTTTCAAAACCACAACCAGAAACATTGTACAATTATTATACAAATTAATATTGAATGATAAGTACAATGGTAGAAACATTTTCACCTAACATACATTCAGAATTCACACCCATACCTTTAACTATCCAGTCAAAGTGGTTACCGTAGACAAAAGTTAAAGACCCATACATTTATTAGCCTTGCATATCATCTTATTCTTAAACTAATGCGTCCATGCATAGTATGCATAGTATGGGTGAACGTACTGCGCTGTGGCATGCATTAGGAAATATATAGATGCACTCTAAAAATAGCAAAATATATTCCACTTAAAATTGATCAATCAGATGACATCTTTTTAAATGACACTTCCTGCATACCCATTACGCCACATCACATTTTTTTAGTGTATGATAAAATTTAGTTTAAAAAAAACCAATTCTTTTCTCCTTCCGCTTACCTTTTCCTGTAACAACAGCAAAATATCCTAAGGCTTTCATTGGGAAGAGTTTGCCCTGCAAAATTTGTTGCATCTGTGTTCAAAAAGAAAACATGTAAATATAAAATGGATGTTTGAAATTCAACAGCAGATGGTAGTTTGGCCAAAACATGTTTGCTTGTTCTTTCACTCTCTCTTGAAGACATGGACCAGTTGATCTGAATTTAAAAAAAGTTCATAGCCAAAACATGTTTACAAAGACCTAATTTTAAATAAAAAAAAAAGCCTTTGTAGATGTGATTTGGGATATTTCTCTACTGTATCACTGTTTTTTATACAGTTTAGAAATGTAAAGAAACTTTTCAGGGTGTCAAAATTCTGAAAGACAAAAAAACTCTTGGAATTTTTATTCTTTGGTACAGTAAACATTTTTTTCCAGAATTTCAAGATTAGGGTTGGTCGGGAAAGGACAAGCAAACAATTTTTGGCCTTAGGGCAAAAAAAAAAAAAAAAAGGTTTGTCTCAAAGCTCACGAGAAATTTAAAAACAAATGCGAAATGCGATTTTTTTTTTTTTTTTTTATTCCCGACTTTTTTCATGGTATTTTGAGAAAAAGTCTGATTTTCGCCCGATTTTTCTGGAAAAACTAAAAAAAAAAATTTTGAAATAAAAAAAAATTCCCCATTTGTTTTTTGTCAAATCGTGGGATTTTACAAGCAGCATAGCTTTGAGACAAACCTTTTTTTTTTTTTGCCTTTATTATCAAGCACATACTCCTCAAGATTACAGCATAGGCCTAAACATTTGTGTATGTGTATTATTATGTAGAGATGTCTGGTTTTGGAAACACAGACATTCTGGGACACATGAGAAATCACTGATACACAGGAACCATATTTGTCTGTACTTGCTAGACAGTGTCAATGGATCACAAATAGCATAAAAAAGCATTACAAACAATCCGTGATTGCGTGTGTATGGTATATCCTAGCTCAAGGGGTCAAACATGTTTGTCCATGGTGTTTACACATATGAACATGCATGTTCGAACAAGGACATTTATATATTTTAATCTTAACCATGGACAATCACAGACATCCCCGGTTCATTGTTTTGCGCAACAGGTTGCAAACAAGTGTAAAAATGCTATCAAAAATCTATGACCTACAGATTTTCAAAAATAATGCTCCAGGTGTATACTTTTAACTTTTGCTTAGATCTATCAATTTGATGATGATGATGTAAATCATAATTTACTTGTACTTTTGTTTTTTATTTTGTATGTTGTGTTATGTCCACGCCCCCAAGGAAGAACAACTTTGTAGATTTGGGCCTCAGTGGTGAAATAAAGCTTCCTATCCTATCCTACCCTATCTAGAGCTGATCTCTACTAGAGGGTACAGAACATGTCTTGCTCGGACTTGTACGGATTGTGCGGGTTGTACGGATTGTGTGTCCACTGTCCATCACAGATTGAAATTCGATGTCCTAGTTTTTACAGCCTTTGTGAGTAGGGGTGCGCATTTGGGGGTGGGAGTGTTTAACTTACCCTATTTGGGTTAGCTGAATTCTTTTCTGCCAAGTCCACTTTGGTGAGTACGAAGATAGTCCTCTTTCCAGAAGGGTCTATTTCACTCACTAAATCTGTAACTATGCTCCTCTCTGCATCAATAGCACCATCTGAGAAAAAAAAAACACCATTATGATTTGTCAGCGATAACCAATTGGGTGTAAGGATGATAGGTTCTGCCCGAAATAGGGGGTAGGCATATACCAAGGGATAGACTAGCATGTAAATTCATCAAGATGAAAGGTAACCCACCAACTCGTCGGGTCATTGCGAGAATAACGTAAGTGACATTTTTGAACAAAATTAGGTCTATGCACACATTTTAAGCTATTTTAAAAAGTCTTAGAAGCAATCAATCAATTTTGTATTAAATAATGATGGCATTAGGGTTATTCATGGATTGAATCTGGGCCTTCATGCACCAGAGGACACTACCAGTGAATACCCTAATCACTACACTACACTCAATATTACCCTGTATACATAGGATGATGGCATTGGGGTTATTCATGGATTGAATCTAGGCCTTCATGCACCAGAGGACACTACCAGTGAGTACCCTAATCACTGCACTACACTCAACCTTACCTTGTATACATAGGATGATGGCATTGGGGTTATTCATGGATTGAATCTAGGGCCTTCATGCACCAGAGGACACTACCAGTGAATACCCTAATCACTACACTACACTCAATATTACCCTGTATACATAGGATGATGGCATTGGGGTTATTCATGGATTGAATCTAGGCCTTCATGCACCAGAGGACACTACCAGTGAGTATCCTAATCACTGCACTACACTCAATCTTACCTTGTATACATAGGATGATGGCATTGAGGTTATTCATGGATTGAATCTAGGCCTTCATGCACCAGAGGACACTACCAGTGAATACCCTAATCACTACACTACACTCAATCTTACCTTACCGTGTGAATATGCAGCCCCTGTCTGGCATGGTAGTATTACCAACGACCAGGCACATCAATTAGAGCGCATCCAAAAGAGGGCTTGCCGCATTATCCTTGGTGCTAATTACTCATCCTACACAGATTCCCTTGACCAGTTGGAACTCCAAACCTTGAATGATAGAAGACTACATCTCTGTACACAGTTTGCTCAAAAATGCTCAGAATGGTTTCCACACAATATGAGGACCCACAATATGACCCTTAGACAGTGCAATAAGTATCAGGTCCCCAGAACCAAAACAAAAAGATATGGGAACAGCTCAATACCCTATCTCACTCATCTACTTAATTAGTGCATCTCATTATGTTCATATTCAGCTGGTGTGTTTTAATGATTTTATGACAGCATTTTTTCTTGATCTTGATGTATTCAATTTGTTCCTTATACTTTGGCTGGTCCAGTTTAAATTGTTATGTTATTTATTAATTACTGCTTTATAAAATTAAATTCTTTAGAGCATCTGTGGTGTGTGGGGGTGTGTGTATATGGAGGGCTGATAGTTTGGGTGTGGGTGAGCTGTATGAGTGTGAGTGTGAGATTTTGCCTCAACAAGTGCAATTAATTTCTTTGAGTAATTTTTGGTGTTTTTATGTATATTCTATATGTGGTTTTTTTATGTCTTTTAATGTAAACAATGCAAATGTAATATTTCATGTAATTTGGCCTACGGGCCACAAATTTGAAATAAATTTAATCTGAATCTGAATCTTGTATACATAGGATGATGGCATTGGGGTTATTCATGGATTGAATCTGTGCCTTCATGCACCAGAGAACACTACCAGTGAATACCCTAATCACTACACTACACTTAATCTTACCTTGTATACATAGGATGATGGCATTGGGGTTATTCATGGATTGAATCTGGGCCTTCATGCACCAGAGAACACTACCAGTGAATACCCTAATCACTACACTACACTCAATCTTATCTTGTATACATAGGATGATGGCATTGGGGTTATTCATGGATTGAACCTGGGCCTTCATGTACCAGAGTACACTACCAGTGAATACCACCAGAGGACACTACCAGTGAATACCCTAATCACTACACTACACTCAATCTTATCTTGTATACATAGGATGATGGCATTGGGGTTATTCATGGATTGAATCTGGGCCTTCATGCACCAGAGGACACTGCCAGTGAATACCCTAATCACTGCACTACACTCAATCTTACCTTGTATACATAGGATGATGGCATTGGGGTTATTCATGGATTGAATCTGGGCCTTCATGCACCAGAGGACACTACCAGTGAATACCCTAATCACTACACTACACTCAATCTTACCTTGAATACATAGGATGATGGCATTGGGGTTATTCATGGATTGAATCTGGGCCTTCATGCACCAGAGGACACTACCAGTGAATACCCTAATCACTACACTACACTCAATCTTATCTTGTATACATAGGATGATGGCATTGGGGTTATTCATGGATTGAATCTGGGCCTTCATGCACCACAGGACACTACCAGTGAATACCCTAATCACTACACTACCAGTGAATACCCTAATCACTACACTACACTCAATCTTACCTTGTATACATAGGATGATGGCATTGGGGTTATTCATGGATTGAATCTGGGCCTTCATACACCAGAGGACACTACAAGTGAATACCCTAATCACTACACTACACTCAATCTTACCTTGTATAGAGAGGATGATGGCATTGGGGTTATTCATGGATTGAATCTGGGCCTTCATGCACCAGAGGACACTATCAGTGAATACCCTAATCACTACACTACACTCAATCTTACCTTGTATAGAGAGGATGATGGTATTGGGGTTATTCATGGATTGAATCTGTGCCTTCATGCACCAGAGGACACTACCAGTGAATACCCTAATCACTACACTACACTCAATCTTACCTTGTATACATAGGATGATGGCATTGAGGTTATTCATGGATTGAATCTGGGCCTTCATACACCAGAGGACACTACAAGTGAATACCCTAATCACTACACTACACTCAATCTTACCTTGTATACATAGGATGATGGCATTGGGGTTATTCATGGATTGAATCTGGGCCTTCATGCACCAGAGGACACTATCAGTGAATACCCTAATCACTACACTACACTCAATCTTACCTTGTATAGAGAGGATGATGGCATTGGGGTTATTCATGGATTGAATTAGCTTTGCTCCAAAGCCAACCTATTTTCCATCCAATTGAAAGAAAAAATGAAAAACCATGCCATATGCCCTCTGACACTAGAGTAAAGACTCCAAAGCCAACCTATTTTCCATCCAATTGAAAGAAAAAATGAACAAGAGCACCAATGGCGCTGTGGCTCTGCGCTTTTTCGTAACAGTGAAAGTAATTGTTCTTGGAGTCGATTGTGCAATGTGACAGATCACATTCAATGGGTACATCTCATTTGCAGAGCATATAAGAATACATCAATCAATTTAGGGAATTACTATTTAGCGACATGAATCGAATCGGGTGGAATTGGATAGAAATGGGTCCAAATGGACCGAAACTGATCAAAATACATAGGACAATGTCAAGAATAGTGTTGTCTGTTTATACTAATTTGATCTCAGTTGACCCCAGGTGACCCTGAAATGGCCTTCCAAAACTTTAGCTCTAAACAGTGACTACCCACCAGGTTTCATGCCTATTCAACAGTTTTTACTCATTTGACCTCAGATAACCCCTGGTGACCCCAAAATGACCTTCCAAAAATGTGACTGCAAATGTTGACCCCAAAATGACCTCCAAAAAGTTTAACTCCAAATGTTGACTGTACCCACCAAGTTTCATGCTCATCCGACAGTTTTTACTAATTTGACCTCAAATGACCCCTAGTGACCCCAAAATGACCTTCCAAAAACTTTGACTCTAAATGTTGACTGTACCCACCAAGTTTCATGCTCATCCGACAGTTTTTACTAATTTGACCTCAAATGACTCCTAGTGACCCCAAAATGACCTTCCAAAAATTTGACTCTAAATGTTGACTGTACCCACCAAGTTTCATGCCCATCAGACAGTTGTTACTAATTTGACCTCAAATGACCCCTGGTGACCCCAAAATGACCTTCCAAAAAATTTGACTCAAAATGTTGACTGTACCCACCAAGTTTCATACCCATATGAGTTTTTACGAATTAGACCTCAGATGACCCCAAATGACCTTTTAATAATTTGACTCCAAATGTTGACTATACCCACAATGTTTCATGCCCATACAATTGTTACTAATTTGACCTCAGATGACCCATGGTGACCCTGAAATGACCTTCCAAAAATTTGACTCTAAATGTTGACTGCACCCACCAAGTTTCATGCCCATACAACAGTTTTACTAATTTGACCACAAACAACCCCTGGTGACCCCGAAATGACCTTCCACAAATTTGGCTCTAAATGTTGACTACACCCACCAAGTTTCATACCCATACGACAGTTTTTACTAATTTGACCTCAAATGACCCCTGGTGACCCCGAAAATGACCTTCCCAATATTTGGCTCTAAATGTTGACTGCACCCACCAAGTTTCATGCCCATACGACAGTTTTTACTAATTTGACCTCAAATGACCCTTGGTGACCCTGAAATGACCTTCCCAAAATTTGACTCTAAATGTTGACTGCACCCACCAAGTTTCATGCCTCTGCGACAGTTTTTACTAATTTGACCTCAAATGACCCCGGTGACCCCGAAAAGACCTTTCCAAAATTTGGCTCTAAATGTTGACTACACCCACCAAGTTTCATACCCATATGACAGTTTTTACTAACTTGACCTCAAATGACCCCTGGTGACCCCAAAATGACCTTCCCAATATTTGGCTCTAAATGTTGACTGCACCCACCAAGTTTCATGCCCATACGACATTTTTTACTAATTTGACCTCAAATGACCCTTGGTGACCCCGAAATGACCTTCCCAAAATTTGGTTCTAAATGTTGACTGCACCCACCAAGTTTCATGCCCATACGACAGTTTTTACTAATTTGACCTCAAATGACCCCCGGTGACCCCGAAATGACCTTTCCAAAATTTGGCTCTAAATGTTGACTGCACCCACCAAGTTTCATGCCCATACGACAGTTTTTACTAATTTGACCTCAGATGACGACCCCTGGTGACCCTGAAATAACCTTCCAAAAATTGGACTCCAAATGTTGACTGTAGCTACCAAGTTTCATGCCCATCCGACATTTTTTACTAATTCGACCTCAGATAACCCCTGGTGACCCCGAAATGACCTTCCAAATATTTGACTCCAAATGTTGACTGTATCCACCAAATTTCATGTCCATTCGGCAGTTTTTACTAATTTGACCTCAGATGACCTCTGGTGACCCCGAAATGACCTTCACAAAAATTGGCTATAAATGTTGATTGTACCCACCAAGTTTCATACCCATACGATAGTTTTACTAATTTGACCTCAGATGACCCTGGTGACCCCGAATTGACCTTCCAAAATTTGACTCCAAATGTTGACTGTACCCACCCCAGTTTCATGCCCTTACAACAGTTGTTACTAATTTCCGTAAGCAATCGGGTCAAATTATTATTTTTTTTTGGTAACTTTTTCTGATATTGGGGATTTTTTTTAAAGTGATTTCCCCTCCTCATCCACCCCCACCCCCTCGGCTGTCTTTGATTGCTTGACATTCCTTTTGATTTCTCTCAAAAACTTAGCTCATGAAGTCATGATTAATATTGCACAGCCAGAGTAAAACATTAAACTTTGCAACTTTCAAACAACATGATCAATGATTTCTGAAACCACTATTAAAGTTCAGTCACATTTGAATTCAATAATTATGTACATTTATTTCAACTTTTCTATTTCTGCCACCCCCCTTATGAATTATTCATTCATAACTGTGATGACCTTGGGACCGTCCAATCAGAATCAACATGATCAATCAATGCGCCCGTAAGGTCATGACCTTTGTGTGGTGAAACCAAAATAAACAGTCAAAAATGGCGAGATTGGTCGGCACAGTCGATGTAACATCGATCAAATAAACCGTGGTCTTGAATTTCTTAAGAAGTCCTGGCCTAAAACTATGCTGTTTTCAGGAGAAAACATATTAATCTTTGATATTCTGAAGTATAAAATTGTTGGGTAAAGTGGAACATCATTTATTTAGACTGTTTTTGCTATGGAAAAATACGAAAAATTTTCAATTTTGCGAAGAGGGGTAAATCAAATTGAAAATATAATTTCTCCTCAGAATCATGTCCACAATATGGTTTAATTGACTGTTTCTAACAATTAAATCTACAAAGAGCGTGATGAAATACGAAGAGCTTGCATGGCTTTCGGTCCGTGTTCTGATAACAGGTGCACTTGACTTGCCAAAGAAAAATAGTGCAATCCGTCTATTTCCGTCATCTTCTCGCAACGTAAATTATACAGACCAAAATAATCTCTAGCACACACAGGGAACCAAGCAAAGGGATTGAAATTGCTCGTTTCTCATGACGATTTCGGACTTTTCTTTCATAAAATAACTACTTTCCCCACCTCATTTCAACCCAATATGGAGTGCAATCGATTGAAAAATAACTTATGGAAAGTTAGAACTCAATTTTAAAAGCACATATCGCACACAGAAATAACCTTAGCATAAAAAAGCACCATCGGAAGTGGCCGAAAAATTAAGCAAAATACACCGTCCACTTAGCGCGATCACGATGGCTCGTCAAGCAAGCTTGGAGCCAAAAACCATGCCATATGCCCTCTGACACTAGAGTAAAGACCAACTGTAGGTCGGCTTTGTATATTTTGCAAGTTTACCCCCATAGATTTTAGTCTCACTCCCAAAATACAGAAGGTCAACGGGGCATCCACTATGGAAATAGAAATCTGCACTGTGAGATGAGGATATTAAAGATCATTGGTCTAATTAGCCAACACTCAGCCACCTGTTGTTGACGACAGATTCTACCACATCTACTCTTATCAAATTGCTGTCAATCACATACTTGCTTTAGAGCCATTTAGCCAATCAAAAGCTGGGCTGGCCAGGGTCATGTTTGAAAATGTCTTATCACTGATCGTGTTGACACATCTAATTAGAGTTGGTAGGATAAAATTTTCAGATCTGGTTTCAAGCAGGGTAATTATGTGATTATTTATATTGTACCATGTTCATTCACTCCCTACCTTGGCAAAGTTAATGTTATCAGTATTTTTACTCCTTAAAATTACTTTGCAGGGCATGTATAAATGTTTTCATTTTGTTCTCATTTGCAATTTTGTTAATATTATATAATATAGTAAATTTGTTAACATAAAACATTGTTCTTGTTTTTATTATTATCATTATCTATTATTATTATTATTATTATTATTATTAACTCTTTATTAAATCAAGGAATCTTTCCAGAATAAAAAGTAGATAAAGTTGAGTGAGAGGGGTGAATGGGGGATATTATTACGATAAAGTGGAATGAGAGGTGTGAATGGGGGGTATTGATACGATAAAATAGAGCGAGAGAGGTGAATGGGGATATTACGATAAATTGGAGGGAGAGGGGTGAATGGGGTATCGATACGATAAAGTGGAGCGAGAGTGGTGAATAGAGGATATTACGATAAAGTGGAGCGAAATGGGTGAATGCAATGGGGGTATCAATACGATAAGATGGAGCGAGAGAGGTGAATGGGGATATTACGATAAATTGGAGGGAGAGGGGTGAATGGGGGTATCGATACGATAAAGTGGAGCGAGAGGGGCAAATGACGGAAATAACGATAAAGTGGAGCGAGAGGGGTGAATGGGGCAGGGGGACAATGATGCGAAAAAGTGGAGCAAGAGAGGTGAATGGGGGATATCGATACAATAAAGTAGAGCGAGAGGGGTGAATGGGGGATATCGATGCCATAAAGTGGAGCGAGAGGGATGAATGGGGAAATCGATACAATAAAGTGGAGCGAGAGGGGTGAATGGGGCAGGGGGACAATGATGCGAAAAAGTGGAGCGAGAGAGGTGAATGGGACAGGGGGACAATAATGCGAAAAAGTGGAGCGAGAGAGGTGAATGGGGGATATTGATACAATAAAGTGGAGCGAGAGGGATGAATGGGGGAAATCGATACAATAAAGTGGAGCGAGAGGGGTGAATGGGGCAGAGGGACAATGATGCGAAAAAGTGGAGCGAGAGAGGTGAATGGGGATAGGGGACAATGATGCGAAAAAGTGGAGCGAGAGAGGTGAATGGGGGATATTACGATAAAGTGGAATGAGAGGGGTGAATGAGGGTATTGATACGATAAAATAGAGCGAGATAGGTGAATGGGGATCTTACGATAAATTGGAGGGAGAGGGGTGAATCGATAAGATAAAGTGGAGCGAGAGGGGGTGAATGGAGGATATTACGATAAAGTGGAGCGAGATGGGTGAATGGGGGTAACGATACGATAAGATGGAGCGAGAGAGGTGAATGGGGATATTACGATAAATTGGAGGGAGAGGGGTGAATGGGGGTATCGATACGATAAAGTGGAGCGAGAGGGGTGAATGACGGAAATAACGATAAAGTGGAGCGAGAGGGATGAATGGGGGAAATCGATACAATAAAGTGGAGCGAGAGGGGTGAATGGGGCAGGGGGGACAATGATGCGAAAAAGTGGAGCGAGAGAGGTGAATGGGGCAGGGGGACAATGATGTGAAAAAGTGGAGCGAGAGGGATGAATGGGGAAATCGATACAAAAAAGTGGAGCGAGAGGGGTGAATGGGGCAGGGGGACAATGATGCGAAAAAGTGGAGCGAGAGAGGTGAATGGGGCAGGGGGACAATGATGTGAAAAAGTGGAGCGAGAGGGATGAATGGGGGAAATCGATACAATAAAGTGGAGCGAGAGGGGTGAATGGGGCAGGGGGACAATGATGCGAAAAAGTGGAGAGAGAGAGGTGAATGGGGCAGGGGGACAATGATGTGAAAAAGTGGAGCGAGAGAGGTGAATGGGGCATATCGATGCCATAAAGTGGAGCGAGAGGGGTGAATGGGGGATATCGATGCCATAAAGTGGAGCGAGAGGGATGAATGGGGAAATCGATACAATAAAGTGGAGCAAGAGGGGTGAATGGGGCAGGGGGACAATGATGCGAAAAAGTGGAGCGAGAGAGGTGAATGGGGCAGGGGGACAATGATGTGAAAAAGTGGAGCGAGAGAGGTGAATGGGGCATATCGATGCCATAAAGTGGAGCGAGAGGGATGAATGGGGGAAATCGATACAAAAAAGTGGAGCGAGAGGGGTGAATGGGGCAGGGGGACAATGATGCGAAAAAGTGGAGCGAGAGAGGTGAATGGGGGATATTACGATAAAGTGGAATGAGAGGGGTGAATGAGGGTATTGATACGATAAAATAGAGCGAGATAGGTGAATGGGGATCTTCGATAAATTGGAGGAGAGAGGGTGAATCGATAAGATAAAGTGGAGCGAGAGGGGTGAATGGAGGATATTACGATAAAGTGGAGCGAGATGGGTGAATGGGGGTATCAATACGATAAGATGGAGCGAGAGAGGTGAATGGGGGGATATTACGATAAATTGGAGGGAGAGGGGTGAATGGGGGTATCGATACGATAAAGTGGAGCGAGAGGGGTGAATGACGGAAATAACGATAAAGTGGAGCGAGAGGGGTGAATGGGGGATAATCGATATGATAAAGTGGAGCGAGAGGGGTAAATGGGGGATATCGATGCCATAAAGTGGAGCGAGAGGGATGAATGGGGGAAATCGATACAATAAAGTGTAGCGAGAGGGGTGAATGGGGCAGGGGGACAATGATGCGAAAAAGTGGAGCGAGACAGGTGAATGGGGCAGGGGGGACAATGATGTGAAAAAGTGGAGCGAGAGAGGTGAATGGGGCATATCGATGCCATAAAGTGGAGCGAGAGGGGTGAATGGGGGATATCGATGCCATAAAGCGGAGCGAGAGGGGTGAATGGGGGATATCGATATGATAAAATGGAGCGAGAGGGGTGAATGGGGGATATCGATGCGAAAAAGTGAAGCGAGAGTGGTTAATGAGGGATATCGATACGATAAAGTGGAGCAAGAGGGATGAATGGGGGATATCGATACAATAACAGTGAATGGGGATATCGATACGATAAAGTGGAGCGAGAGGGTGAATCCTGGGGTTAATGGGTATTACGATCAAGTGGAGGAGAGGGGTGAATGGGGATATTGATGTGATAAAGTGAAGCGAGAGTGGTTAATGAGGGATATCGATGCCATAAAGTGGAGCGAGAGGGATGAACGGGGGATACCGATACAATAATGGTGAATGGGGGATATCGATTCGATAAAGTGGAGCGGGAGGGGTGAATGGGGGATATCAATATGATTAAATGGAGCGAGAGGGGTGAATGGGGGATATCGATGCAATAAAGTTGTATTAATATGATAAAGTGGAGTAACGGGGTGAATGGGGGATATCAATACGATTAAAGGAGCGAGAGTGGTTTATGGGGAATATCAATATGATTAAGTGGAGTGAGAGTGGTTAATGGGGGAGACGAGCACTTTATCGCATCGATATCCCCCATTCACCCCTCTCGCTCCACTTTATCGCATCGATATCCCCCATTCACCGCTCTCGCTCAAGTTTACATGTATTGTATCGATATCCCCCATTCACCCCTCTTGCTCCACTTTATTGCATATAGATATCCCCCATTCACCGCTCTCGCTCAAGTTTATTGTATCGATATCCCCCATCGACTCTCGCTGCACTTTATCGCATCGATATCCCCATTCACCCCTCTCGCTCCACTTAATCAAATCGATATCGCCCATTCACCCCTCTCGCTCCTCTTTATCATATCCATATTCCCCATTCACCCCTCTCGCTCCATGTTATCGTATCAATATCCCTCATTCACCCCTCTCGCTCCACTTTATCGCATCGATATTTCCCATTCACCCCTCTCGCTCAAGTTTATTGTATCGATATCCCCCATTAACGACTCTCGATGAACTTTTAATATCGCATTGATATCTCCATTCACCCCTCTCACTCCACTTAATCGTATCGATATCACCCATTCACCCCTCTCGTTCCTCTTTTATCATATCGATATCCCCATTCACCACTCTCGCTCCACTTTATCGTATCGACATTCCCCATTCAACCCTCTCGCTCAATCATTATTGTATCCCCCATTCACCCCTCTCGCTCCACGTTATCGTATCAATATCCCCTATACACCCCTCTAGCTCCACTTTTTGCATCGATTTCCACCATTCACCCCTCTCGCTCCACTTTATCATATTGATATCCCCCATTCACCCCTCTCTTCTACTTAATCGTATCATTATCTCCCATTCACCCCTCTTGCCCCACTTTATCGTATCGATATCTGACATTTCACCCCTCTCGCTCTTCTTAATCGTATCATTATCTCCCATTCACCCCTCTTGATCCACTTTATCGTATCGATATCCCCCACCCCATTCACCCCTTCGCTCCATTTTATTATATCGACATCCTCCATTCACCCCTCTTGACCCACTTTATCGTATCTATAACCCCCATTAACCCTCTCCCTCAACTTTATCTTTAAGAAGAAAACAAAATCCACTGAAATAAAGGCCTAAACCATGTGACTTGTCAAACATGGGCCTAAAGAAAGTATTTATAGAATATTCGACAGTATTGACGTTTAAATTGTTGACACATAAATATATAGGCCTAACTAGTAAGCAGAAAAGCTAAAAAGAAAGAAAACTAGTAGAACATGCTGGTAGAAAGTATTAAGGTGGTATTGGATGCATTTTCTAGAAATTAGAAAATGCTTTGAGCATGTTTTAAACAGATTAAATGAGTAGGGTAAAAAGTACACTGATCAATATGCCTTTTGTTTGGAGCAAATCGGACATACGGTTTCCATAATACATCAATTTATATTTTCTTTGTATCCTATTGTTTTTGTCAATAATCAATATAGTTAATGAGCTAAAAGGACTGGAAGGGCTCATTAATATGTAATTTTTGCCAATATTTTGCTAAAAGTCAATGCATAAATGTTCAGGGTACTTTTATTTTGCATGCTTTTGCCCTGAAACTTGGTCAAAGTGTTTCTAATATGTTCTAATGGATTATATAGTGAGGCCGGCCTCTAATTTGCATATTTGCATAATTAATGAAACACTTTGACCAAGTTTCAGGGCAAAATTATGCAAATTAAAAGTAATTCCTGAACATTTATGCATGATTTTAGCAAAATATTGGCAAAATTATATGTAAATGAGCTTCCAGTCATTTTAGCTCATTAACTTGATTGATTATTGATAAAAACAATAAGATACAAAGAAAATATAAATTGATATATTTTGAAAACCGTATGTCCGATTGACTCCAAACAAAAGTCATATTGATCAGTGTACTTTGCTCTACTCAATTAATCTGTTTAAAACATGTTTAGAGCACTTTTATAATGCCTCCATAACCACCTTAAACATGTTAAATCAGTGCAAAATGCAAACCATGGACAACCAGACATTCATCAGTTCATGGCTAAAAATTAAAAATGTCCACCAGCTAATTAGATAAGCACCTGATGATGTGTAAACCAGCATGGGGTCGTCTGGTCCTGGATGGGTGGAGTTTGAAAATGACACTCTCAGTCAAAATTTATTGCGTCACCTGGTGTCCTATTGGGATTGAATTGTTTTGAGATTTGGCAATAATAACATCAATTAAAATCTCATTACTGGCTGCAATAAAGTGTACAGCAAAATATCAAGAGCCCTCCGCTGGCGCGTCGGTCAGTGGAATTTCGCGGTTGGTGTTTGGGGTAGACCAATATCTCAGGTAGACAGTGATCTTTACTGCATAGCCGGGGGTACTCAGTACAAATGACCATACTGGGACGTGCAAAACATGGGTAGCATTTTCAGCCTTCTGGTATATCAATGACCCCTTTTTCAAAGCCTATTTTGGTATATGAATGGGTTCTTTTTTCACAATTTTCTCAATTTTTTCGGAAAACAGCCCAATTTTTCCTTAATCTAGCCAAAATTTTCAAAATTTTGGGAAAATTTGTAAAAACTAAGACAATTTTGGGTAAATTCGGCCGAAAATTTTGACTTTTGGTATATCAATGGGTCCAAATTTCTTGAAAAATTGGTATATTTATGGGTCTACTTCCAAAATCTCAGCGGCACGTCCCTACCAAAACCAAACTTGAGTACCCCCCCCAGGCTGCATAGGCTACTTTACTTGTTGGTGACTTGCCTATAGTGAAGCTTGCCTTCGGCAAGCTCTGTACAAATACATGTACTGCTGGGTGATGCATGGGAGTGGTATTAATTTTTTACAGAATGGATTGGCCTATATACATTTTCTTTACTAATACTAGTCACTTGCTCGGGTTTATTTTACTTGGGGATCTCTGGATCTTCTAAGGTACTGCGAGGGCTCTGATCAAGAGCTAGGATTGAATCTGTGCCTTCATGCACCAGAGGACACTACCAGTGAATACCCTAATCACTACACTACACTCAATCTTACCTTGTATACATAGGATGATGGCATTGAGGTTATTCATGGATTGAATCTGGGCCTTCATGCACCAGAGGACACTACCAGTGAATACTCTAATCACTACACTACACTCAATCTTACCTTGTATACATAGGATGATGGCATTGGGGTTATTCATGGATTGAATCTGGGCCTTCATGCACCAGAGGACACTACCAGTGAATACCCTAATCACTACACTACACTCAATCTTACCTTGTATACATAGGATGATGGCATTGGGGTTATTCATGTACATTTTGCTAAGTTTCTGTATAGAGTCTTTGGTGTCTGTTGCCATGCCTGTTGTAACAGTCTGCATAATATAAACAAGGATACAAAGATCAGAAATATTATTAAAAAATATTGCAGTATATTAGACAAACAATAAATCTGCTAATAGTTTGGAATACTGTGTACTTCCCTCAGTGGTGTGCCTGGCAACTCAAAGAAAAAAGAAAAAGAAATATTCCTTGTTCTTAGTGCTGTTTAAATACGCATACATTCAAAAGAAAAAGGAAAAGAATATTCCTTGTTCTTAGTGCTGTTTAAATACGCATACATTCAAAAGAAAAAGGAAAAGAAATATTTCTTGCTCTTAGTGATGTTTATATACATACACATTCAAATTAAAAAAAAAAAAAAGAAAAAGAAATATTCCTTGTTCTTAGTGCTGTTTAAATACGCATACATTCAAAAGGAAAAGAAATATTCCTTGCTCTTAGTATGTTTATATACATACACATTCAAATTAAAAAAAAGAAAAAAAAAAAGAAATATTCCTTGTTCTTAGTGCTGTTTAAATACGCATACATTCAAATGAAAAAGGAAAAGAAATATTCCTTGTTCTTAGTGCTGTTTAAATACGCACACATTCAAATTTTAAAAAAAGAAAAAGAAATATGCCTGGTTCTTAGTGCTGTTTAAATACGCACACATTCAAAGAAAAAAAAGATAAAGACATATTCCTTGTTTTTAGTTCTGTTTAAATATGCACACATTTGGTAATCACCTTGCTTTGGGTATAGAATAGTGTAAACATGCACATATTTTTGGGGGGGAGCTTTGAGGCGCCAGCCCAGGGTCAAACCAGGGGGGCAAAATTGAAGGGCGGCGGAATAAGAAGGGCGGGAAGAAAAAAGGCGCCAAAAAGAATTAGTAAAGAAAAAAGGGCGGAAAATGTGAAAAAATTGTACTATACATCAAAATGTGTTTTTTTGGGGCAACCTTTTCGGGCTGTTGAGGAAGGGGCGGCAAAATTGGCTTTTCTTCAGCCCCCCGGGGAAGGGGCGGCCACGGTACGCCACTGGTAAAATTGCAAATTTGTGCATGCTTGGTGAGAAATGAACCCAATGTGTATAAACTTTCACTTCAAATAGTAGATTTCAAATAGAATCACTCATTCAGGTAACCCCATTTGAAATTCACACTCCTTATGTGGAAGATTAAGGGGGTATAATAGATGAGCTGACCTCAATGTTTATCAACAAAGGCAAGGGACTGGTATACCGATATGCTTCTGCTTACTGCACACAACTACACTGTTCAATAGCCTTATTGTGAGTGGCAGGAGTTTTAAAACCACCGGCCCTGAACAATATGTGACATGATCAAGGGGAATGAGTCAAATGTCGGCAATTTTCAATTAGATTTTTTTCTGGCAGTTTATGAATGCTACATTTTAATGCAAACGCCATCAAAATTGAACATCTGATTACTGAGTTATGAGCAATTTATCAATGGCTGAAAACAATATAAAACAAAAGAATTTGAACACTCTTTTTGCCAATATCTCAAAAACAATATATTCCACTTGATCATGTCACATATAATGCGCGCGCATACTGCCAGGCAAACATCAATGGAAATTGTGATGATGCCCACGCATACTGCCAGGCAATGACATCATAAGTCAACTCATCTATATCAACTGGAATAGCCCTTTTGTACGCCCCTTTGGATATTCCTAAGTTCAAAGCAAAGTGTTTCAATTCATTGGTAAATTCTGTTCATTCTAGAATGCATTGCTTTGGCAGAATCATGACCTATGTATCTGTGTATGTGTAGTCAGGCATATCAAATGTGTTAAACTAAAAGTTACATTATTGCGAAATTAACTGCTACGTAGAAGGAAATGAAAAACCATAAAAGGCCAAATTTAGCCATGTGTAAAAACCCATTTGTAAAATAAACCTACATGCATATACAGTCAGCGAGTGGCTTTGGTTGGCACCGTCTGTTACTTTTTCAACGGCTAGAAGAGTTACTGAATATGAACTACTAATGATCTGAAAAGTATTAATAATGGCCAACATAACTATCACAAGCCTTGTTTACAAGGCAATTCTATATATAAACCTGCTGTTCATCTTCACAGCAATTTGTCTACATGGCAGATACCAGGCCATAGCATATGATAATGTAGAGACATGGAATGCCACAAGCTGCGAGACCTATCACACCAACTTGTCCAAAGTATTAAACATGTCCAAACACAATCACAGTTGCCTGAGAGTTGTGTCACCTCCTGGAATGGGAATACGCATGGATCTTCTTATGGTAGACAAGGATTGGTCTATATATGACTACTTCTATATGCAGTCTGACAGGAGTGAATGTGCAGAACGAATTGTTTCATTTTCGGGTGCGGCAAAACCATGCAGCGCTGTATTTAACACAAATCTGCTGGAAATTCATCTCAGCACATCAATCACTGTACAATTTTTGAACTTTAACATAGATAAAACCTTACTAACTCCAGTTTGTGACTTTGCTGATATTGTTGGTCTAAATCAATATCATCAATCTTGTGCAAATCTGGAATTCTATGATGAGATTCATGCTATCACTCATGATATCACGCAACACCTACCTTTAATAACCCCAGCTGTGGAATTAGCACATCTAGATCCGTACTTTAATGCAAGTCAATTGCCGCCACTGAAGTTACCCATTCCAGGTAAGTTGAGTTTTAACAGTCTTATATGATTTTGGGAAAATAGATACAAAAAATAACTTATCTAAAATTACTCTGGTATGTTGTTTTAAAAATAAAATTTCTAAACCACTCAATGTAATATATTGATGTATATTCATATGTGACGTGATCAAGCTATGAATCTGATGTTGATCAAAATGAGCCATTCTCAGAGCTTTATTTTGCTGAAAGCCCCATTATTAGACTTAAGAAATAAAGGGTAATGCAGTTTGACAGAAGCGAATGTGAAAAAAGAGTTGTTGCTTTTTCGGGCATGGTAAAACCATGCAGCGCTGAATTTCACACAAATCTGCTGGAAATTCATCTCAGCGCATCGATCACTGTACAATTTTTGAACTTTAACATGGATAAAACCCCAGTAACTCCAGTTTGTGACTTTGCTGATATTGCTGGTCTAAATCAATATCATCAATCTTGCACAAATCTGAAATTCTATGATGAGATTCATGCTATCACTCATGATATCACACATCAACTACCTCTAATAACCCCAGCTGTGGAATTAGCACATCTAGATCTGTTTTCTGATGCAAGTGAATTGCCGCCACTGAAGTTACCTATTCCATGTAAGCTGAATTTTCACAGTATATAATTTTGGGAAAATAGACGCTAAAAATAACATATCTAAAATTAAAGCCATAATGTACGATCTTATAATATGAATTTTTTTTTTTTTTCAAACCTGATTTTTTTGCATATTTGTAATGTTTATCCATGTCCCAACTTGCTCCTAAATGGAATCGGCCAAATTGGTTGTCCTTGTAGGTCAACAGATCAAAGTTCGACATATTATCATAATCTAAAATTATGATAATATGTCCTCCCATAGAACTGCGTGTTAAATGGCTAAAATAACCAGTGGGATTTCTTTCACTTTACCTTGTTATTTCAACCTAAAATGGACAGCAACCCTTCCCGTCAGTTATTATTAATATTATTTCAACATTTTGAATAAAGAATAACAAAAATATACATTAAGGCTTTAATCTTGTATGTTGTTTTAAAAATAAAATTTCTAACCCACTCAATGTAATATATAATTGATGTATATTCATATGTGATGCAATCAAGTTAAATGTGTTTTTGTCCATTAAAATCAGAATTCAGTTTTCAATTTCATTACATAAGCCATTCTCAGATCTTTATTAGATATGGGGTTCCAGAGATATGGTCATTTCATGTTGCTCAGAACAATAAAATACAAAAGAAGTTGAATACTATTATTGCCTATATCTAAAAATCAATATTACCAATATCCGACTCATTTTGCTTGATCACTGTGTAGATCCATATTAAAAAGATGCACTTGTCGGCTGCTACATGTGTCTCTTTTTACTTAATAGCTAGGAATAAATACCAGATTCATCTCAAGTGGAGGTCACTTCAAATCATCCCCAAGTCACATAATTTTGGAATGTTCTCTGCATTCCTCATATTCCACCTTATCACATATTCCATCTTAAATCTATATTCTAATTGACTTGACCATCAATATGTGCAATTTGAGGCACATTTCAGGAATCCCAACCAAAAAAAAAAAATTAAAACAGGCCTCCTCCTTTTACTCGAACTAATAATAATGCTAAGTTTACATCAAAGTAGGAAAAAACACCACCTACCTACCTCCCTCATCAATTCATGGAAATCCTCCGGATGAGAACCAAAACTTACTACATTTATTAAGAGTTCACAAGGGCTCCCCTAAGACTATTTAAAATAAATCAACAATTTTGAATGATATTAAATTTAGAAACAGTTATTGGTAGCCTATTTTGTCTTTCATACCTGGTCCAATTTACAACGTCACACATCCTTGTGTTTTTCACAAAATGGCTCATTACGTAAACAATGGTGCAGTTTTTAAAGTTCAACTTTGGTCCATCAACTCTTACAAAGCATGCAGAATATAATATACAGTAGGTCAGACCTACTACATTGTTTGAAACTTGCTGCATTGTTTGAAATTTTAAGGTGGTTATGGAGGCATTATAAAAGTGCTCTAAACATGTTTTAAACAGATTAATTGAGTAGAGCCAATTACACTGATCAATATGCCTTTTGTTTGAGTCAATCGGACATACGGTTTTCAAAATATATCAATTTATATTTTCTTTGTATCTTATTGTTTTTATCAATAATCAATCAAGTTAATGAGCTAAAATGACTGGAGAAGCTCATTTACATATAATTTGCCAATATTTTGCTAAAATCCATGCATAAATGTTCAGGGTACTTTTATTTTGCATAATTTTGCCCTGAAACTTGGTCAAAGTGTTTCTAATATGTTCTAATGTATTATATAGTGAAGCGCCCCTAATTTGCATATTTGCATAATTAATTAGCATTTAGCTAATTAATTATGCATATATGCAAATTAGAGGGCGGCTTCACTATATAATACATTAGAACATATTAGGAACACTTTGACCAAGTTTCAGGGCAAAAGTATGCAAAATAAAAGTACCCTGAACATTTATGCATTGATTTTAGCAAAATATTGGCAAAATTACATATTAATGAGCCTTTCCTGTCCTTTTAGCTCATTAACTATATTGATTATTGACAAAAACAATAGGATACAAAGAAAATATAAATTGATGTATTTTGGAAACCGTATGTCCGATTAGCTCAAAACAAAAGGCATATTGATCAGTGTACTTTACCCTACTCAATTAATCTGTTTAAAATATATGCTCAAAGCATTTTCTAATTTCTAGAAAATGCATCCAATACCACCTTAATAGACAAAGTGCAACCTGGGGGGTCACTCCCATTGTGGCCTGTACACCATCCGCGATAATCTACTTTTGAAAAGCACCATAAACAAGGATTTAACCCTTGGCTAAAACAATACCCTAAACAGGTGTTTTCGCACCCTAAACAGGGATTTTATTCCTTGCATCAAATTTCATACCCTAAATTTTATTTCCGCGTATTAGCAATTGCAATTTTGTTACCCTTTTTCCAATATTTCATGTTTTTGACACTCTAAACACGCTATGCTGCGTGTCGTGCCTACCCACGAAAAAACTACCCTTTTACGCTGCTTTTATTATCATGGATGGTGTACAGGCCACAATGGGAGTGACCCCGGAGTGCAACTTTAAAATCTGCATCTTTTCTTACATAAGTAGCCACTGTGACCGAACACACCGATGTGTGACATTTTAATTGAACCAGCTGTATCAAACACAACACTCTAACAATTACTTTTATAATCTATTTATTTTGCAAAATACTTGTAAACTTGTGAACAATTTTTCTCATGTCTGTTCTCAGATGTTACATGTGTTGGCAAACTCCCACAGGTTCCAACAAGGTGTTCATGTTCTCTCACTTATCAACAGTTTGACATCCACTGTTCTGCTATTTCTACCAAATCACGCATCCTACTTCTATACTTCACGGCAGCAGATCCTATCAGCTCTACCTGTAGCACAACTGTACTCGATATCTCCAGCAGACGACTCAAAGACATCCAGACTGGATCTTTCTCAAACCTAACAGATATCACCTACTTACTTGTATCTAACAATGATCTAGAAACACTTCAAAATGAAACATTCAAAGGTCTGGACCTGCTCCAAGTACTGGATCTCTCAAATAACAGATTTTCAAATATTACTAAGGGTGCATTCTTAGGTCTTGTACATTTAAGTCAATTGGTTTTAAATGGGAATGAGTTGAGATCAGTTAAGCCTGATATGTTTTTTGGATTAAACAATTTGGAAGTGCTTTATCTCACAGATAATACCATAACTACAGTGAAGTCTGATGCATTTTTCTTTCTAAAACAGCTTAAGATAGTATCCCTAAGAATGAATCGCATCATCAAATTGGATTTTCAATCTTTTAGTGAGAGCCTCTGTATTTTAGATGTATCCAACAATTCTGTACACCATCAAGCCAATAACATGTCAATGTATTTTCCAAACCTAACTCATTTATATCTTTTTGGCAATGCCATTGCAAACATTGAACAAATCACCTTTGAACCGATTCCTAACTTGTCTGTTTTGTATCTCCATGACAATGACATCAAATCACTACCTAGTACATTCTCAAACTTTCAAAGATTACAACGGTTATTGCTTCATTTGAACATGATCTATGGTGTTGATGTGAACTTACTTGATAAATTTAAAATATTATCTATTCTTTCACTGAGTTCTAATAAGATAACAACATTGCCATCAAACTTATTTGATCAGCTCACCCGTCTGAAAGAACTATACCTTGATGACAACATGATATCTGAACTTGATGTGAAATTATTTGATAAGTTACAAAGTTTATCTATCCTTTGGTTGCATTCTAATAAGATAACAACATTGCCATCAAACCTATTTGATCAGCTCACCAGTCTGACAAAACTATACCTGCATGACAACATGATATCTGAACTTGATGTGAAATTATTTGATAAGTTACAAAGTTTATCTATTCTTTCACTGCATTCTAATAAGATAACAACATTACCATCAAACCTATTTGATCAGCTCACCAGTCTGATGGAACTATATCTTTATGACAACATGATATCTGAACTTGATGTGAAATTATTTAATAAGTTACAAAATCTATCTCGTCTTTCACTGTTTTTTAATAAGATAACAACATTGCCATCAAACCTATTTGATCAGCTCACCAGTCTGACAGAACTAGACCTTCACGGGAACATGATATCTGAACTTGATGTGAAATTATTTGATAATTTACAAAGTTTATTTTTTCTTTCACTTTATTCTAATAAGATAACAACATTGCCATCAAACCTATTTGATCAGCTCACCAGTCTGACAGACCTATACCTTGATGACAATATGATATCTGAACTTGATGCGAAATTATTTGATAAGTTACAAAATCTATCTCGTCTTTCACTGTATTCTAATAAAATAACAACATTGCCATCAAACCTATTTGATCAGCTCACCGGTCTGACAGGACTAGACCTTCACAGCAACATGATATCTGAACTTCATGTGAAATTATTTGATAAGTTACAAAATCTATCTATTCTTTCACTGTCTTCTAATAAGATAACATTGCCATCAAACCTATTTGATCAGCTCACCAGTCTTACAGACCTATACCTTCCTGATAACATGATATCTGAACTTGATGTGAAATTCTTTGATAAGTTACAAAATCTATCTCGTCTTTCACTGTATTCTAATAAAATAACAACATTGCCATCAAACCTATTTGATCAGCTCACCAGTCTAACTGAACTATACCTTTATGACAACATGATATTTGAACTTGATGTGAAATTATTTGATAAGTTAAAAAATCTATCTTTTCTTTCACTGCATTCTAATACGATAACAACATTGCCACCAAACCTATTTGATCAGCTCACCAGTCTAACTGAACTATACCTTTATGACAACATGATATTTGAACTTGATGTGAAATTATTTGATAAGTTAAAAAATCTATCTTTTCTTTCACTGCATTCTAATAAGATAACAACATTGCCACCAAACCTATTTGATCAGCTCACCAGTCTGACAAAACTATGGCTTTATAACAACATGATATCTGAACTTGATGTGAAATTATTTGATAAGTTACAAAGTTTATCTATTCTTTCGCTGCATTCTAATAAGATAACAACATTGCCATCAAACCTATTTGATCAGCTCACTAGTCTGAGGGAACTTTACCTTTATGACAACATGATATCTGAACTTGACAAAGACATATTTATTGGATTGCAACAATTACAGATTCTCGAGTTGCATACCAATTATTTAACTGATATCCCAATACTTGATGAACTTAGCAATTTAGTTGCACTGACCTTGGATCAAAATAAAATAATCACTTTAAAAAAATGGAGTATTCAAAAATCTAACCGCATTAACACACCTGGATTTGAGGAACAACACTATTTCAAAATTAGGACAAAATAGCTTTCTTGGTCTTGGAAATGAATCTATTATTGCAGTTGATTCACCAGAAATATGCTGTTTTGCAAATGACCAAGATCAATGTATATCCACTGAACCAAAATCTGCGTACTTGACTTGCAAACAATTGTTGACTAACAACTGGGTTAAAAGTTCCATGTGGATACTTGGCATCTTTGCTTTAGTATTTAACGGTTTTGTTGTTGTTTACGGCTGTATTGAAATCAAATATGGTAATACATATAAAGATAAACTGTACAAAGATAGGCTGCCCCAGATAATATACATTACAAACCTAGCTGTAGCAGATTTCATTATGGGTATCTACATGATCATAATTGCAATTACTGACTTACAATTTGGCCATCAATTCCCATTAAAAGCTGACAATTGGCGTAACAGCTTTACATGTAAACTAGCAGGCTTTCTAGCTGTGTTCTCAGGTGAAGCTTCACTTTTCATTCTGATTTTGATAAGTATTGAGAGGCTGTCAGCTTTTATTTGGCCATGGAAACATCATCTACAAAGACTTTATCCTAGCGGTACAAAAAATAGATCAAACATTATTGGAGTAACAGTGGCATGGATTTTTGCAATTATTCTTAGTTCTATTCCAATAGCAATAAGTAATGGAAATCAGTATTTCTATGATGTCTCTGAAGTATGCATTGGTCTTCCATTGGCAAGAGATTTGTCCTTTCAACTTATTGACCATAATTTAACAGTTCCCTTGCAGCCCTATAGAGATGATGTAGTGTTATCATACACCACTTCAGGCTTGACACACAGTTCAACAGGTCCACCTTATTCAACTGGGCTGTTTTTAGGCCTGAACTTCTTGTGTTGTGTTATCATTTTCATATGCTATGCATCCATTTTTGTACGAGTAATTTGTGTAGGACATAGACGTGCATTGCAGATGAGTGTCTCCAGGTTACAAATAGAGCTTTGGATGACCTTAAAAATGGGAATTATTGTTTTAACTGACCTCCTATGCTGGATGCCTATTATTTGTTTAGGCATCTTAGTTCAAATGGATAAAATGAAAATATCTCCAGAAGTTTTTTCATGGATTGTAGCATTTGCATTGCCTATTAATTCTGCAATCAACCCACTCCTGTATGGAATATGGGCAATTTCATCTAGACGAAAGGAATATAAACGAAGAGCTTATAAATTAATAGCATGGGATGAAACACCACTGTAAAATAGTTCATTCAATCCCAGACCACAGGCAAGGGGTGGGTAAGGTTAGCACAGTTAAAGCCATATTGTAACATTTCCATAAAAACAGATTAGTAAAATGTAAGCTTTTACTGTCAGATATCAGTTCGGGGGCACTGCTAATTCAAAGACGTCTCTGATATCAAAGACTCTTCAGTGCCGAGTCACCTGACAGTATCATAATTCAAAGACGTCTCATAAATCACATACTCCCTATAGTCTCAAAACCCAGCCGCAAACGATATTGTGAACGTGAACTGGCGCAACGGGAATATTTTTGCGAGTAGGCCTAATCAGCATGATCAGGGTTGTAGCTAGCCCAAGTGCCTGCTAGCTCCTGCTAATTTCACTATCCAATTTATGAATTAAATCGCGGGCTCGGGATACACTCTTTCTAGTGAACGTGAGAAATCGGAGAATGCTAAAAAAAAATGTTGCTCTTTTTCATAATTGAGCTTAAATGCTGACGACGACATTTTGCAGACTTTCAATTCTCCGGACACATCAAAACTGTTTATTGGTTATTTTCGAGCATATATTTTTTACAGATTTCCAACTGAGCCGCTGAATTTTAGTTTTAGGCCTATATGAACACTCGTGCTCAATAATTCCTCCAATTCAGCCTAAGTTTAGGCTTTTCTGTTTTGCTTGAGGGGGATGTGCTATAATAGGCCTATAGTCATTAATATATCTATGAAAGATAATGCCTATAATTTCTAACAAATTTCCTGCGCACCTGACTTCTGCATGGGTATGAACCTGCTCAATTAGGCCTATATGGATAAATGCAAGTTAGCCTTTTCTTTTTTGACGGAGAAGGGTGCCTGAGGGGGATGTGCTCCCTCAGAAGTTGGAGAATTATTTTCAAAAAGTTATGAAAGGCACAATAAAGTCATTTGGTGTAAAAGTTTACACTTATTATTCGTATTATTTTTGAGCATAACAGATTTCAACGGACCCGACTTGTGAGGGGGATATTATCCTCAAACTAAAAGCCAATTGGTGCATCATTTTGCATTAGGCCCCTATTATTAACTTATTTTTCCGACCATAGCCTATAGGCCATATAACCATGTCATGCATAATATGTATTTTAGAATGGATTTCCAGTGGATGCGACTTCCGTGTCACAAATTTCAAGCATGAACATAATTATGATGCGCAATGACTCAGAATGTACTCTTCCTCGTTTCTTCTTGTTTTCTTCCTTGTTTTCTTTCCACTTTCCCCCCGAAAGAAAAAAAAAAAATCCCGGATATTGAAATGAGCCTGGGTGGCTGTGGCAAAACAAAATTTTCAACCCAGTTTTGCTAATATTTTGTCCTGATTTTTGTAACATTTTCGTCCCGGTATTGGCAATTATTTTATATATGTTTTCAGTTGTCGGGATATTTCTTTCAATTTTGGGAAATCAGACCCGAAAAAGTAGACCTTTTCCTTTTCCCTCCCTTTTCCGCCCTTCAATTTTTTAGGGGCACTATACTGCCCCACTGGCTATGTCCAGGCCCGTGCGCAGAGTGGGCCGTGCGGTGGGGCAAAAGTCCTCAAAAAACCTAATTTGCGACCGTAGCGAGCAAAAAAATATGTTTTTTATGCTTTTTTAGTCAAAAAGGTCCAAAGTTTGAGAAGAAGGTCCACTTTTTACAAAAGTCTTTCTGTCTCTGTCTCCCTCATTTTTTTAAAGACCCGGGGCTGCAGGCCCCAAAGCCCCACTCCATGGGCAGTGGGCACGCGCCTGGTTTACCGTAATTTGTTGATCTATTTTGAGCCACCTAATCATAACATAACCCTACCCCTATCAATAAAATACAAGTGTCCATATTTCTCCGAATTCGTCCCATGCACGTGTGCAAGAGTCAGGCCACGAGGTTAGGCCTGAACGTTTCAGTAGGGGCCTACCATTTTTTAAGGCATTTTTGAATATATTTTTGAAAAGTTGCCGCAACAATGCGTGCAAAATCGCTCCCTTCCCCCTCGTTGACTGGCCAAAAATTCATTGTTCCCTCCTTTTTTTGCCTTGCCAAAATATTCACTCCCCCATGACTTGGGATTTTTGTTACTTCAAAGCGTTGGATATGGCTCGATTTTGCCAATCTAAGTGTTTTCTGGGACCATTTGTCAGAATTTGCACAGATAGATATGATGTTTGCACAGGCAGATATTTGCTAAACATAGGAAAGCATATTCCGATACAGTCACCTTCTTTCCGATGTGCTGCATTTAGTGCCAAACTGTAAAAAAAGCATGACGTATGTGATATCACAGACCCCGTATGTGAAATCACTTACCCGTCTGTGATATCAGAGACGTCTTTGAATTGGCAGTGCCCCCGAACTGATATGCCACTTCTTAATTTTGAACCAAACAACTGAGGTAAAGTAAAGAAAATTGCAATCTTATGATGAAACAATCAAAAAGTTATGAATTCTCACGCCATCACTGATTATGTGAATGCTGTGTAAGTTGTGTGGAAAGTAATATTAGCAAATCTTCTGCTTATAATTCTCTGGATCCTTTGCAGTCAACATGGGATATAAACAACATTGTTTTCAGCTTTTTCATATTTAAATTAATATTTTATGTTTTTATATAAACTGTTATGCATTTCAACATGCTTCAAACTCGGCACATTATGTTTGGAATAGTAAGACAAGAAATACAATGATCCATTTTTATGTATTTGTCTTTGGTGTCTCATTACAGCTAATTAATTGGTGATAACAACAGTGATGATGAAATAAGTTGTAAAAAACGCAGAAATGAAGCTGAATGGGCACAGAACAAGAGAAAAGGATGTGAGACATTGTTGTCTTTGTATGTGATTAAAAAAACAATCCAAGTCCAGCATATGAAATGACCTCTTATGAAGTCCCCGAAATGCTAATTATCATACCGAATACAGTTTAACCCACTCATTTTCATGTAAAACTTGCCCTATTGACCATGTAGTTCTAACTGAAGGAATTAAAATGATACACATTTTTATCCAGTTTTCTCAAAATCACTTTCCATGGACTTGGGTGGGTTTTGTATTCAGGTATTCAATTGTTTGTAATGGCATGTACTGGGCTATTATTCCTGACCTTATCCATACAACCCTCACAACCCTCTATAGAAGGGAAGATATGACCTTAATCTTCCATACAGTTTGTGTGAATTTCAAATGGGGTTACTTTGAAATCTACACTCCCTGTGTGGGAGATTAAGGTCATGTCTTTCATAGGGGTATACAGATTTCAACTGGAAACACAAATTTATTATGAAGTCAAGGTATACGCCAGGCACTTGAACAGTTGTTTCAAAACAAGCTCTGCAATAATTACTTGTGGAGCAACATGGCTGGGAGTTGCATTTAAGCATTTTCACTCAACTTGACTGACAAAATAATATAGAATGTCAATTATTTGATATTAACTTACTTTTGGAATCATCTTGCACCTTATTTGAGTCATGATTTTTAGTTATGTAAAAAAGCTATGCTTTAAATAAATCTTAGATTTATAAAACTCAAATAAGTTTAGAAAAGGAACAGATAATTAAAACATAGTCTCTTATAGAGGAATGCTGTAAACTGGAATAACCTACAAAGTATTTATGTATACAAGTAAAACATTGTATAAGAATATTAAATCTACTAAGCCTGCAAATTGTACAGCCAGAATATTCTTCAAATTTGTAAATACCTGATGATTATTGTATGTATTATTTCTAAGCCTACAATGTATATAATTAAGTTTTATTTTTATATTTATGTTTACACATGCATGTAACCACAAGGAAGAATGACATTTGTTGAATTTGGAGTCTGTATTGAAAATAAAATTACAAATGATAGTATTTTTAATAAAGCCATGTTTCTGTTGCCAGATGATTTTGTCTCTTCAGTCTAAAGTGTATTTACTATATGGTTTTTGTTGGGTGGTCAGGTGATTGAATGAAGACTACATGGTGTCGCAAGCTACGTCGCTGCTAACCAAGACTCTGCAAAAGGTAACTTTTTATGCAAATGGCTTTTGTTTGAACATTATATTCAGACTTACAATATCAGACAAGGAGAGTTCAGTCTCCGCCATGTTTGCATGTCCCTCTACCATATTTGCAACTTTGTTTCCCTGATGGTGCATATTTATAATCTAATCTGTGTGTCATGCTTGGGTTCCCAATCATTTCAGGAATGCGACATAATTTCCTGAAAGTCAGAGTACTCACAACCATGGCATCCCCATGTACCTTGTCTCAAATCACTCCTGATTCATGACCTGAGCTCACAAGATTAGGCGTGCTAATTATCTTAAGCCTCCGAAACAAATGAAGCCTCCGAAACAACAATAAGATTAATTATCATCTATGCATATCTAAATTGGTGTGTTTCATACTGATATCTGCATTGTAATTATTACTTGATATGTGCAGAATGTCATAAATTAAAAAAAATTTTGACATTATGGTTAATGTTTGAAAAATATACCGATACCCAAAAAAGCCTGTTTCGGAGGCTTCACATGCAAAAAACACCATACTTAACAAATGGGTGAAAAAATTAACATGTGATAAATCTACAATATCTGCCGCATAGAATCATTGATTCAATATACACAAGAAAATAACAGCATAGATGATCCCAACACTGTTGTTTTCAAAAAAACTACTTCTGCAATGTTTAACAATTGTTAACATGAAGCCTCGAAAAAAAAAAAAATGACTTGCTGTGATAATTTAATTTTTGTCACAACTGAAATTCAATACTTAGAAGCAAAGCATGAAAATTGGTAATTGTGATATTTTTACCTATTTTTTTATGTCAACTTGTAGTGGTTAGCCAAATATTTTACTTTTATGATCACCTGTGTTGTTAACTGAAGCCTCCGAAACACAAATCGCTTGAATTGCCAATTCTAAAAATAACTCCAATTTCTGTGAAACTTGGCTGGGAGGTTCCTTTCATCAAGTAGTATTTGTACATGAAGTTAGACATTCAAATTATTTTAGGAACCCAATTAAAACTTAAAAAATATGTTTAAGGTTTGGAAATTTCCATTATAAATGACACTTGATGTTAAAAATTTTCAAAACTGCAATTACAAACATAGCAAAACATGGTATAAAATTTAACTTATATCTGTTGACTTACTTTGGAATGGGATTTCACATGTATTCCAGCTTTCATGTCATAATTTTCTGAGGTTATGTAAAATACATTTTTTCTTAGATTTTAACTAAAATGTTATGGAAATGTCAAATTTTTATTAGAAATCAAAAGGTTTAAGCCTTGAAACATTATTTTACTGGAATTTAAGTTGCTTCTATGCATGATTTCAGTAAACAGAAACATATTTAAGTGGTTTGAAATTTTGACCCAAAAAGTCAAAAGTTACACCCTTTACTGTGAAAATGACCATATGCAAAATATGATCGCGCTTAGATTGAACATGAACAGCTGTTGAAAGCTGTGTTCATTGAATTGAAATTCTTAGTAAACAGAGAAGATATCTTACACTTCCCATAATGCATTTCTCTCATTTCAATTTTCTGATGGTGCAACTTAAGGGAAGGAGTATGAACGTTTGGACAGTATTTATTGTGGGACATTAGAACACATCAGACATATCGAATTGCATTCTGAATACGAAGAATGTCCTTCTGATATCAAATAATTTTGATTTTTTGAAATTCGCATTTTATGGCAAATCATTAAAAATTGATATTTTTGATATTTAACAGTACTCGAAGTAAACTTTATAAATCTGATGATTTATACTTATAGTGTATGTAGGTGGGATGAAAAGCCGATGATCAATTGAAAATTTTGACCTTTCGTATTGAAGATATGGATTTTTTTCCCAAAACACCAAAAAAAAGAGGTCTTTTTGGTAAAAAAATCCATATCTTCAATATGAAAGGTCAAAATTTTCAATTGATCGCCGGCTTTTCCTCCCAGCTACATACACTTTATGAATATATCATTAGATTTATAAAATTTATTTCGAGGACTGTTATATATCAAAAATTTGAAAAATATCAAATTTTAATAATTTGTCATAAAATTTGTATTATATCGTGAATTTCAAAAATGAAAATTATTTGATATCAGAAAGACATGCTTCATATTCAGAATGCAATTCGATACGTCTGAGGTGCTCTCATGTCCCACAAAAAATACTGTAGAAACGCCATAAACGCTCATTCTAGATCCCTTAAGTCGATAGTGACGAAATGTACCTCAATAAACAAAAAATGTTTATTTCTTGACTATCGACCCAAGATTAGCAGTCTATTCCCAAAATAAAAACAAAGGGAACCTGTACAAAGTAATGGGAGTATTATTTGATGAAATGGGACGATGTGTCATGTTGCAATGGATTCTGGGAAGGTAAGAAATCTTCTAGGCCTTCTAAGTACTTACACTAATAATTCCAGGCAAGTCTACGAGCACCATTCTTTGTATACCAGGTCCACGCACACTCAGAGAGATCACCTGCAAAGCAAAATGTCTACAGTTTAACATTTCTAAAAATTTCTTGGAACCTCTACTACAAAGGTGAGTATGTAAAATTTCACTTTTATTCTACATAATGCTTAAAACTGAAACAAAATTTAATTTAGATATAGTATATTATATCTGTGATAAAAAAGTCATGGGCATCGCCAGAGTTTTCTATATCACACACCTCAGGGAAAAAATATCATGATATCGGCCCTATCGGGATATTTTCTTAAGCTTCCTTAGGCTTTATGTCAATTTGAAGCTTGAACCTACCCACCTCAAGTCCTCGACATATTATTGATCGGCATCGACTCGGCGTCTATAATATGTCGAGGTTTGAGGTGGGTAGGTTCAAGCTTAAAATTGACGCTTGCATTAAAATATTGAGAATTTGAGACTTGAGCCTGGAGATCGAAGTTGATGGAATACACAGGTAAAACTGCAATGTTTTCGAAGCCATTCAGATGGATGCGCTGATATATAATTCAACGTCAGTCTTGGGTGTTTTTGTCTTCTATTAATTTGTTACTTTTCAAGTCTGGTCTGAAATAAGATGATTGTAATTTCTGTCTGATTCAAAAAATCCCAGTACTCGTTAATCATTCATGTAATTGACCTGTATTCCATCACATCACCTGTGATTGGTCCATTTACCTGAGATGAATCCGGTTTCTTAAAATGTACAATTACTGTGATTGGCATAAGATAAGAGTGAAATGTAAATATATATATGAGCTGTTCAACAACAGTTTCAAAATACCAAACTTTTGTTATGTTGGTGATGGTACAATACACAAATCTTATCAGTTTTAATACTTTGCAAATCTGCATAATGTTTAGAATATTTATTTATTTATTGACACTTTACATTATCATCTCAAAACAAGTTTCTACTTGCAAAGTGCATGTTGTGTTGCTTACACTTTTTATACGCATGCTTTAATTACCGCTTTGTAAAGCATTTTGCCATATTGTGTTGATGCGTGCATTTGCAGGGAGAACCTTGTTTTGGTAACATCCGTACAAAGTGCCAATAGCGAGCGACACTTACTTCTGTACTGATGGTCTTTCCCTGCTGGACACTGTTTTTCATCCTCAGCTCAATTTCTGACCTCAAGGCTTTCAACTACAGAATAAAAATGCAAAATACAGTTAATACTGTTATACTACTGTTAAAAACTAAATAAATGTGCTTCCTAATTTAATTATGGGGATAAAATAAAGAAAAGGGGGGGAGGGGCAAACTGGAAGGAAAGGAAGAGGAAGAGGATGAGAAGGTATCCTATCAGAGTTTCTACTAACTTACTTACCTCAGTTTCTTTGGTCAAGTCAAATTCTCTATTGCTATCTTTGAATTGTGCTACATGATGAGGTCCCTCACTCAGGGTAACTTTGACTGGTGATCTGGTCATCATTTCACCATGGCCCCTGTGTAAATCAACATATCAAAAAGTCTCTTCTAATATTGTTCAAAATTTATTCACTCTTACCAAAAAAATAAATCAAAAACACATCTAATTTTATATGCATATAGCAAAAAAAAGGTTAAAATCCCCAAAATGAAAATCTTGATTGGTTCGATTTGTAGTACAGCAATTTTTTGCCTCATGGTCAGAAATGTCTTAATAATATAGTGGTGATTTAGGGATTTAATCATGTTTCACCGTTGTTCATCACTGATTAACAACGATGCGTCCGCGTTGTCTGGGTGGTTTACTGCGCCCGAGCAAAGTAAACCACGCAGACGCATTGGACACGAGTTGTTAATCGGTGAAGAAACAACGGTGAAACATGATTGAATCATCCCTTTCAACAACAAAACAAGCTACAGATCGTCCAATTCACATGTTTCTTTCATTCAGAATGTCCGTTTGTCATTGCCACTTAACCTTACAAGAAGATCACGGTATTTCTCTGTTGATATCAGCAATTAAACTAAAGAATAAAGCGGTAATATTTAGCTGCTACCACCAATATAAGAGAGTTCATGTTTACGCATACGTTCCATGTATGACAAATTTTACGCGCTCATTCGTAACACCTACGCGTAACCTTGTGTTCGCGTATACGCTACTGGACTGGATTCATCACCGATTAACACCGCTTGGCTCCTGTACACAGGTATAGGAAGAGTTATTGAAATTATACACTCAGCTTCTTACCTTGGGAATATTCTAGCTTGTGCAATCATTTCCAATACACTTGTTTTCCCTGCACTTTGATCTCCAACTACTACTACCTACACAACAAAATAATTTCATCATTTTGAGTTAACATTTGTATCATATATAGGGGAATAGAGGGATAGTGTTACACAAGCCTCAAAATATTCAGATCTGGACCAGGAGCCACACATTTGGAAAAAGCAGCTCCTGGTCCTGAGATTTATCTAGTGAACCATGAGTCCTTTTTAAAGAGCTAAGAGTCATTTAAATTTCAATTGTACACATTAAATACAAAACCTGCTGTAACTACCAGGCTGTATTGAAAACAAAATGTAGAGTCTGGTTCATATGATTTTGGTGTGGACCAAGGAGCCAAAATGTTATGACCATTGGGTAAATGGCTCCTGGGTGCCTGGTTATTTTGAAGCTTGGTGTTACATCAGCACAGTACACAGCAACACCCTTGTTGAGGCTCAATAATCACACAATGACAATATAGCTGCAGCTGTCTTTTAAAATTTGCAGTCTGAAGAACAAAGTAATTTTTTTTTCCATTTTATATCATGTTGTGCTTAAATTAATTGGACCAAAGCCTGCTCAAACACTAGCCTCTTCATTGAAAACTCATTGTGAATTCATGAAAGAATTCTCAAGTAACAAACAAAAATGTTAAAAGAATGTTGATTTTGAGGCGGTAAAATTTTACAAATACACGCTTGGTAATCAGGATCATTACCCTCACTAGTAGCTCGTCATATAGCATGTTTCGTTCTGAATGCTCTCCAGGCAATCGTTGTCATGCGAGCGCAACATCACATACTAGACGCATTTGAGAGACGCACTTGATGCGACCTGTATGCGATACCTAAACGCTTCAGACGAGACACAGATTTACTTTTGTTCGTTTCCACAAACCGTCGGCAAGGACCAGAATACGCCCAATTTTCCCCCATAGCTGACAGCTCTATTGTACGTTGTGGTATAGGGAGTCCAGGTTCTCTGGTTTTAATTCTGTGAGGTAGACTAATCAATATTTACCCTTGGTAGATGATCTGTCATCCTATAGCTGTCATCATTGTCTGCTAGGTCATCCAGTACCTCAGAGTACATATCTATTAAAGATTTCTGCAAAATATGGGAACAAATCAATCATCAAATACAAATACATATCATCTTACAGTATTTACAACATTTTCCAGACAAACAAGACTTATAATTACACATTAGATTTGTCCTTTTTTCAGTCCAAAAGCCATAACTTATCCTAAAATAAAGTTAAGCCTATCCCGTTCACCTCATATGACCTTTGACCTCGGTTGACCTCTGCCTTTGAAATCGGATGACATTAAATATAATTTATTAATCAATTCAATTATTTATGTTTTACTCATTTAACTGACTATACTCTCTCTCGTTCTTTCTACATTTAAAGGGTTATATTATAATGCACCCCCATCCACAACATTGTAAAATCCTATAAGAGGTTATAGGATCTTTATTTCAAATATATTTAGGATTTGGCGAGTTGCCTCAAGAGTGTCCTAAGGTCTGTTAACCATACAGCTGCACTAAATTGAAGCTCACTTGGGAGGGGGAGTAAAATGGACGTAACTTTAAAAATATTAGGAGAAGAACCCCATGTGTTTTTTATTGTATTTCTTATTTTTTTCTATTTCATTTGACACCCCTTGGAGGGTTATAGCTTCTTGGCATGTCGAGATATGCCCATTTAAGACCAAATGGTTAGTCAGTTAGTAACCTAGTAAGTAAGCTAGTAATTAAGTAAGCTAGTAACATACACTGATATAGGGTGTTCCCACTATGCGTTCCACCAAAAATGATAGTCGCCCAACTCTTTTATCACCCCTTAGTATCAGAGATTTCTTCAGGGCTTTGTTCTTATCAACACACCATCACTTACTTTTTCTTTCCTATGTACGGCATTCTTATCACCCCTTAGTAGCAGTGATTTCTTCAGGGCTTTGTTTTCCTTTTCTAGCCTCTCTATTTCTCTTTGATATCGTAACTGTTCAGAAATGTAAAAAAAAACATGATAAAACATCATATAAGAAAGAAGTTATTATTCCTACCAATCAGCTAGTCTAGTAATCAGAAACCATGACCTCAAGGTCACTAGTCAAGTATTCTTACCAACTTGGTCATTAAAAAAATCTTAATTTACTAATTTTTCACTTCAAATTGTTATACAATAAATTGTTGTATAACAATGATAACTGTGAGAGCCTAAGTACCAATGTAACAAATCAAAATAGAATACCAAACAGCCCAGGGGGGTCTTCAAAAAATTTGTATGTACGGGGATATGCCACACAAAATTTCAGACGCTTACTTTATCTATACCTACTTTTTGGTATTTTTGCTACCAATTTTCAACATAAAGCACCCAAGTTGCCCTAATTGGGCGCTTTTAAGGGTGATTTTTGCCATAATGTGCCCAACTGGGCGCCTTGGTCTACACTGAAAACCCACCCATCAATATAACAAAATCGCTGAAATCCCAAAACTGTGGCACATCCCTGTATACCTTCAACCAGGGAGAAACCCCCGGGCCAAATAGCCCAAATTTCAAAGGCAGCCTAAATTACAAACTTGTCCCGATGACCTGCAAAATAACTTAATCAAACTGTGCTAAAAATGCTAAAATGGGCTTTACAATGTAAATAGTCTATATCAATAGAAAATCCTGGGAAAATCCTGCAAATCTAAATTTTCATGTAGACGAATCCAATTTCACACACTCTTACACCTCAATGGCAGCCATAGCTGGGTCCCATCCCATCTGAAATGATGCAGACTTGGCACGGATTTTAAACCACATTACATTACCCACATTACACTTAGACAAAAGAATGATGAAAGCATACAATACAATACAATATAAGATTGATTCTTTATGGTGGTACTACACCCCTAGCCAATTTTGTGCCTATCTTTGCATTTTTCTCAAAAATTATAGCGCATTGGTGACAAGTAAGATATGTAATTATAGGGGAAAGGACTACAACTACTGCACTGAAAATTTTATTTCAGCACAGACAACAGTTGTGGAGTTACAGTCAAAAATGAGGGAAAACCAATATTGATCAATAAATCAATAACTACTTGTCTTGAGTCACTGAAATTCTAGTGCAGTAACTGGATTCCTTGCCCCTATAATATACATAACTTTTGTTACCAGTGTGTAGTTATTTTTTGAGAAAAATGCGAAAATATTCAAAAATTTATCAAGGGGTGTGGTACCACCTTAAGGGACTTTAATCCACCCAGTTTGTTATGGATGGGGTCCAGTAATGGCCAAATGAATTGCCCATCACTTGGCTTATTGGATTCGTCTATAGTATTGGACATGAAAATCATGAATTCAGGATTAATGTTGAAAACTTAACAATATAAACTTAAATAAATATAATTTCCTAATAAAGACAACTTACTTGTGCCTCTAAGAATTCCTCCTTTGATTTTTCCAACCGTTCCTTTTCAGTAGCCTGCAAAATTTCAATCAATCAACAAGATTTATTAATATCCAAGATGATATCTATCTATCTACTATACTAAAATAACCAGCGAAGTCTGTGTGTGTGTGTGTCTGTGTGTCCGGCTATGCGTTTCACCGCGCTTCGACGCATCGATCCGATATTTCGGATATGGATAGGTATCGGGAAAAGCATGTTGACCGGTGGTTTGGAAGGTCACGGAGGTCAAGGTCAAAGGTCAAAATTTCAAACTTTGTCCGATCGGGCTCAAACTTGGTGGGTGGAATCCTTGATACGAGGGGAATGTATGCGCGAAATAAAATCCGAGGTCAACCGAGGTCAAAGGTCATTACGGAGGGTTCAAATTTCAAACTTTGTCCGATCGGGCTCAAACTTGGTGGGAGGAATCCTTGATACCAGGGGAATATATCGCGAAATAAAATGTGAGGTCAACCGAGGTCAAAGGTCATTACGGAGGGTTCAAATTTCAAACTTTGTCTGATCGGGCTCAAACTTGGTGGGTGGAATCCTTGATACCAGGGGAATATATGAGCGAAACAAAATCAGAGGTTAACCGAGGTCAAAGGTCATCACGGAGGTTCAAATTTCAAACTTTGTCTGATCGGGCTCAAACTTGGTAGGTGGAATCCTTGATACCATGGGAATATATGCGCGAAATAAAATGCGAGGTCAACCGAGGTCAAAGGTCATTACGGAGGGTTCAAATTTCAAACTTTGTCCGATTGGGCTCAAACCTTGATATGAGGGGAACACGTAAAAATATAATCGAGGTCAAAGGTCATCCAGGGGCTGCATTTTAAACTTCGCCTAATTTCGGGTAAAACTTGGTGAAAGTAATTCTCCATATCATGGGAGCATGAACAAAATCAAACCTAGGTCACTTTCGAGGGCAAAGGTCATATGGGGTCAGTATGCCCAACTGGGCTTAAAAGTGGTAGAAAGAATCCTCGATATGAGGAGAACGTGTCAAAAAGTCATCAGGGGTCAAATAGCATTGCCATCAGTTACTCTCACAGCAACGGGTGAACTAGTCTATACTATAATAATCATAAGCTCTGTCTGTGTGTCTGTGTGTCCGGCTATGCGTTTACGCCGTGCTTCCGACGCATCGCTGAAATTTCGCATATAGATAGGTATCGGGAAAAGCATGTTGGCCATGTGGTTTTGAAGGTCATCGGAGGTCAAGGTCTAAGGTCAAAATTTCAAACGTTGTCCGATCGGGCCCAAACTTGGTGGGTGGAATCCTTGATAGGAGGGGACTATAATGCACGAAATAAAATCGAGGTCAACCGAGGTCAAAGGTCATTACGGAGGGGTCAAAATTCAAACTTTGTCCGATCGGGCTCAAACGTGGTGGGTCGAAACCTTTGTATGAGGGGAGCATGAAAAACATTATATGGAGGTCATCCGAGGTCAAAGGTCAAAGGTCATGGATTTCAAACTTTGTCCTATCGGGTTCAAACGTGGTGGGTGCAATCCTTGATAGGAGGGAATATATGCATAAAACAAAATTGAGGTCAACCGAGGTCAAAGGTCATGTAGGGGCTAAATTTAAACTTTGCCCTATTGGGCTTAAACTTGATAGGTCAAAGGTCATCTGGGGTCAAACAGTATCGCTATCATGCCAGTGCACTCACAGCATCTGGGCTCTCACAGCCGCAGGTGCACTAGTACTAATAAAATAATAAGCGGTCTCTGTCTATCTGTGTATCTATCTGTCTGTCCGGCTATGCGTTTCGCGCTTGACGACATCGTGCTGAAATTTGGGATATAGATAGGTCTTGGGAAAAGCATGTTGGCCATGTGGTTTTGAAGGTCATCGGAGGTCAAGGTCAAAGGTCAAAATTGCAAACTTTGTCCGATCGGGCCCAAACTTGGTGGGTGGAATCCTTGATAGGAGGGGAATATAATGCGCGAAATAAAATCGAGGTCAACTGAGGTCAAAGGTCATTACGGAGGGGTCGAATTTCAAACTTTGCCCGATCGGGCTCAAACTTGGTGGGTCGAAACCTTCGTATGAGGGGAGCATGAAAAACATTATATGGAGGTCATCTGAGGTCAAAGGTCAAAGGTCATGGATTTCAAACTTTGTCCTATCAGGCTCAAACTTGGTGGGTGGAATCCTTGATACGATGGGAATATATGGGCAAAACAAAATGGAGGTCAAACGAGGTCAAAGGTCATGTAGGGGCTAAATTTAAACTTTGCCCTATTGGGCTTAAACTTGATAGGTGGAATCTGTCATATGAGGGGAGCATGAAAAAGATTACACCGAGGTCAAAGGTCATCTGGGGTCAAACAGTATCGCTATCATGCCAGTGCTCTCACAGCATCAGGGCTCTCACAGCTGCAGGTGCACTAGTACTATAATAATCATGAGCTCTGTCTGTCTGTCTGTCTGTGTGTCTGTCCGGCTATGCGTTTCGCTGCGCTTCGACGCATCGTTCCGATATTGCAGACATAGATGGGTACCGGGCGGGCGCTGTTTACCGGGTAGTTTTGAAGGTCATCGGAGGTCAAGGTCAAAGGTCAAAATTTCAAACTTTGTCCAATCGGGCCCAAACTTGGTGGGTGGGATCCTTGATATGAGGGGAATATATGCCCAAAATAAAATCGAGGTCGACTGAGGTCAAAGGTCATTACGGAGGGGTCAAATTTCAAACTTGGTCAGATCGGGCTCAAACTTGGTGGGTCGAAACCTTCGTATGAGGGGAGCATGAAAAACATTATATGGAGGTCATCCGAGGTCAAAGGTCATGGATTTCAAACTTTGTCCTATCGGGCTCAAACTTGGTGGGTGGAATCCTTGATACGAGGGAATATATCATAAAACAAAATTGAGGTCAAAGGTCATGTAGGGGCTAAATTTAAACTTTGCCCTATTGGGCTTAAACTTGATAGGTGGAATCCTTCGTATGAGGGGAGCATGAAAAAAATTCAGTATCGCTATCATGCCAGTGTTCTCACAGCATCAGGGCTCTCACAGCTGCAGGTGCACTAGTCTATCTATACTAATAAAATAATAAGCGGTCTCTATCTGTCTGTGTATCTGTGTATCTATCTATCTATCTGTCTGTCTGTCCGGCTATGCGTTTTGCCGCACTTCGACGCATCGGGCTGAAATTTTGGATATAGGTAGGTATTGGGAAAAGCATGTCGGCCATGTGGTTTTGAGGGTCATCGGAGGTCAAGGTCAAAGGTCAAAATTTCAAACTTTGTCCGATCGGGCCCAAATTTGGTGGGTGGAATCCTTGATAGGAGGGGAATATAATGCGCGAAATAAAATCAAGGTCAACCGAGGTCAAAGGTCATTACAGAGGGGTCAAATTTCAAACTTGGTGGGTCGAAACCTTCGTATGAGGGAAGCATGAAAAACATTATATGGAGGTCATCCGAGGTCAAAGGTCATGGATTTCAAACTTTGTCCTATCGGGCTCAAAATTGGTGGGTGGAATCCTTGATGCGAGGGAATATATGCATAAAATAACATTGAGGTCAACCAAGGTCAAAGGTCATGTAGGGGCTAAATTTAAACTTTGCCCTATTGGGCTTAAACTTGATAGGTGGAATCCTTTGTATGAGGGGGCCATGAAAAAAAATACACCAAGGTCATCTGGGGTCAAACAGAAATGCTATCATGCCAGTGCTCTCACAGCATCAGGGCTCTCATAGCTGCAGGTGCACTAGTATACTAATAAAATAATAAGCGGTCTCTGTCTATCTGTCTGTCCGGCTATGCGTTTCGCCGTGCTTCGACGCATCACGCTGAAATTTCGCATATAGATAGGTATCGGGAAAAGCATGTTGGCCATGTGGTTTTCAAGGTCATCGGAGGTCAAGGTCAAAGGTCAAATAGGGGAAAATACCCCACGTGGATACAAAGCAGCAAGTGGATAAAAAGAATCCAGTAGACAATCTACAACAAGTTTCAAGCTGCCCAAGCAGGTTTCATTCAGCTTTTGGCTATCTGCCCAATTTGAAATGCACTGTAATGTCTACCCAGAATGCATTGCTGCAAATGATTTGTACATTTCAAACTTTGTCCGATCGGGCCCAAACTTGCTCGCAATGAATTCTATAAGCACCCATACGCCAATAAGTGCCCACACCCCAATAAGTGCCCATACCCCAATAAGCGCCCATACCCCAATAAGGGTTGTTTTACAATCAGGGTACACAGATTGTCTCACTGGGGGTGAAAAATCTCATTCCACGAAAACAATGCTTTTTTTTTGCTATAATTAAAATGTATATTTTTCTATACATATCATCATTATGTTTAAAGATGCAATGAAAAACAATATCTAAATTACTGCCTCGAGGAAGGCATATGGACTATAGTGACCTAGTCTTTATGACTTTTTGCTATAAAAATTGTTAAATAAGTCCCTGCAGTTTTACTCTTCTCAAAGTTCAGACCGATTCTAAACTTCTCACAACTGAGTGACCCAATCATATAATTACAAATTATCAGAGTCGTACCACATCTCTCAAACTGAATAAGATTGGCAAGTATTGGTTTTCAAAATTAGAATTGGTGCAGCAGTTGTTCCCTTGCCTTGCACCACTGGAGTCCCGGGTTCAAGGACTATATGTGCACTTGGTAATAATATAAGGCATTCTCAAACAAGTTCACAAAAACTTCCATTTGGTCCTCATGTTGAAATATCACTAACTTACCGTAGGTTTTGCTGAACTTCCAACAGAATCTGAGGTTGCCTTGAGTGTTGTCACAGATGTGCCCTGACCATCATCATCTGTTTGAAATAGACAAAGACATACATAGGAATTGGTTATTTTTTAGCAGACCTCACTTTGTGTCAGACAGCCAATTTTCAGATTTTTGCCTCCATAAAATATCACTTTTCCCCCGCAGAAAAAAATCCTGTCCCGGCCACTGGGTAATGGTCCTGGAGGACAAGAGTAGTATATGTGACTTCATGGTTGCTGCATTAGGGCTCCATGTTTACAATCAAAAATCTCATCACCCGATAAACTTCTGGTCAATGCAGTAATTCAAAATGCGTTCAGTTTGGCTACAATGTTGCAGCATCATATCAGGTGTTTGGAGGACAAAAATGTTAAGTGCTTTTTCAAATCAGTCACATGTAAAATTCCCTTAACATTATAAGCATTATATAGTATGCACAGTCATAGGATCAGACCATGGACGAAAGAGATAACAGACAAACTCCAAACAGTCAAAGTCTCAGTATCACTCTATGAGGGCCGATTGTTCCATGAAATGCGGCAGACGAAACTGCTACGCATGTACCACGCATTATTACGGTCCATCGTGAAGACACGTAAAGCTCTATCGCGTATACACAACACTGGCATGATTGTTAGGCAAGGCACGATGGAACAATTGGCCCTCATGAATATGCGATAATTCACAGCATACAAAGCACAGGGGCTTTAACTGTTGGAAAATAGTAGTCTGTGGAACAGACATTTCACAAATGTAGCCTGATCTGACATTTCAGATGCCTGTGGCTGGACACATAAAATGCTCGAATGTACATGTAAACTGTAATTATAAGGACTCAAGAAAGCACTTATTATATTTCTATACTCCAAGCTCTTAAAGAGCTCTCTACTTGGAAATCTTCGAAGATTAGTTCTGCAAGATGTTGCATGCAATAAACACAACCAATCACACACTGGCGAGAGTGCATTCACCGAGCAAGGGTCATGATATGACTGTTCACACCAATCACACCAAGCAATACTGCATTGCTCTAACTTGGCACAGCTTACTGAATGCATTGTCAACTGCGTAGTCAAAATACACGCTCAAATCATCAGAATTGGATTGGTTTAATGGTAGCGTATGTTTGGTGGTGTTTTTTTTCGTAAAATCTTCCTAAAAGGTCTATTGAATGGTCTTAAATTGACTTTAAGCAACAATTCAACAACACATACCTTCTGATATCTACATATCATATAGACTAGTGTATTTCAGTACACCAAATGGAAACAGAAAATCATCGCAATGGACTCAGGCCGTATCAAAATGATGTGTTTTTTTTAATCATTTTAGTCTTACCAACAACCAATGGAAACTGATGGGTACCAATCATTTTGATACAGCCTGCATACTCCATTTTATGTTTTTTGCCACCAAATAGTGCAACTACTAATTATCAAATTACTCAAATAGAATTCAAACTTCTTGATACAAAAAACGATAACAAATAATGTCAGTATATCCGTAACAATACAGAATTACCAAAGAATAATGCTTAAAATATATTAAAATGAGTAAATAACATAGCATTCTATTAAAAAAGTCAAGCCTGCACTTTACATAAAACAGAGATGGTATGATTTGTTAGACTGAATGAAACAAGAAGTTTCAAAATTCAATCTATCAAATTATATGGTCTATTTTAAATGGATTCTTTTTTTAATGAAAATTGGCAACAAATTTGTAGTTTGGATGAATTCAGACAAAAAGCAAATCTAGATACTAAAACTTTCACACAACTTGTGTTTGTCACTGGCAGCATGTCATCTTTTTATATGTTTATTCCTTATTGGAAAGGATTCAAAACTTGTATCAAAATCTTTTGTTGCCAACTTTCATTCCTACAAACACCTGTTCAATCCAGAAATAGTTTTTGGGATGGATTTATGGATCACTACAAAGTACAGACCTGACTTAACAAGATAACTATCCCTGCCTTCACTGAGCCCTTGATTATCTAGGAGAAAACCTGCAAGCAACAGAAAATAACACAAGGAACAATATGTTACTCCAGCCAGCCACAAGGGTGAACAAATGATTTTATATTTTTTAAAGGATATTTTAAAGAAAGATTCTGCTCTCCACCATAAATAAATAAATGTATGCATTTATATAGTGTCTGTAGAAACAGAAGTCTGTTATCAAAGTGCTTTACATTTATTCCGCTGATACTAGGGTATATCACCACATATGTTGGCTGCCAATAACAACAGCACACAGTATAATCATCCCTAAACAGCTCCCTATTTTAGACCTACAATCCCCGAAATATGTCTTGAAACATTAAAAGCGTCTTTAGGGAAAATTAGTCCCCCACTCCCCGTGCAATGTTGAAACGCGTGCAAATGTGTTCAGCGTGTCTCCAAAGTGTCGCAACATTGAATGATGGGGGTGGGGAAGGAAAAGTGTTAATTGATGGCCCAGCTTTCTTCTAATTCCAAATATTGAACATTTTTATCCACATTAAATATACACTTTGGATTTCATTCAAGATGCCTAAAAGCGTTTCAACGACATTTTTCGGGATTGTCTGAGGCAAACGCTAAAATTAACATCTGATTTTAATCTTTTGGCTATAACTTTAAAACTACTTGATAGAATCACTCCAAATTTTCAATGAATATTAGTTAGTGCATAAGCTATGATGTGGGTATAAAATAAAGCAACTAATTGTATCAATTTTGACTATATCGCCCTGCACTACAAGCAGCTTGCACCCATCACCTGTGTATGTCTACAATCATAGATTGAATACAATAGCGCTCTTTTCAAACATACTAATCTTACAGATGTGAGTGATCAGCATGATATAGTTCAATGCATAGGTACCAAGCGTGAAAAATTGTCCATGACTATTCATTAATAGATAGGCTATGATGTGGGCACAAAATAAAACAACTCATCTTTTATTTAGGTAGTGGTCAAATAATTCTTTTGTACTCCATCCATTTGCATATCTTCTGGAGCGCGCCTATAGAGGAGATGATTTGAACTAATGACCTTATGTGCAAGCACTCTATAAGTAAAATACTTATGAAACGTATGAAATTTGAGCAGGGGTGGGGGGTGGGTGTGTGTGTGTGGGGGAGGGTATCTTACAATTGCTATAGTGCCCATATTCATGACCTTTAAAGATGTCCGGATCTATGTTTGTCTTTATTACAATTTAAAACAAAAACAATCAATTATCATGCCATAGATAAATTAGGGTTTTAAAACTTATTTTCGTGTTTCATAATGTCAATTGTCATGAATACAGAAGAATAGTTTATCTTACAATTGCTATAGTGCCCATATTCATAACCTTTAAAGATGTCCGGATCTATTTGTGTCTTTATTACAATTAAAATAAAATCAATTATCATGGCATAGATAAATTAGGGCTTTAAAACTTATTTTCGTGTTTCACAATGTCAATTGTCATGAATACAGAAGAATAGTTTACTGGTTTGAATAAGTCACACAAAAAAAAAAAAAAAAAAAAAAAAAAGGTGAAACTGTTGAGGCTCGAACCAATAGCCTTCCGTTTCACCGTCTGAAGTACTGTCCATTACACCACGCTGTCATGTTGAAATAATTACGGGATTCCGTGATATATGGGTGCGCATTGCATTCTCGTGATTATGAAAATGGTAAATCTCGACAGACGATTTACATTTGCTAAAATCAGTAAAATGTAAATAATGTTAGAGCTAACAAAACGTAAAATAGTAAAATTAGATGTAGTTTTTAACAAGCTTTCAAACAAAACACTTTACAAATAAAAGTTGACACCAAATCGGCCTAAATTATGAATTTTGTCAACGGTTTACCATTTCTAAATTAAAGAAACTCCTTGTATTAATATTCAGTATTAGGCTAGGGTAAACCGTCAAATCACTATGTGATTCAATGGGACGATTTACAATCGCACTTTACCATTTCACGCAAATAAAATATCAATTTTAAAGATATCTCTGCATGAGTAGGCCTACTTCATAAGCGCACTAATGCGATTTTGTTATTGGTTCTTTTTTTGTTTTTTTTGCTCGGGGCGTTGGTCTGAAAAAGGTGAAAAAGGTCGTTTTTTGACTATATTGCCCTGCACTGCAGCGTTCACGCGATACCTATGCATTGAACTATATCATGCTGATCACTCACATCTGTAAGATTAGTATGTTTGAAAAGAGCGTTATTGTATTCAATCTATGATTGTAGACATACACAGGTGGGGGGTGCAACCTGCTTGTAGTGCAGGGCGATATAGTCAAAATTGATACAATTAGTTGTTTTATTTTATACCCATATCATAGCTTATGCACTAACTAATATTCATTGAAAATTTGGAGTGATTCTATCAAGTAGTTTTAAAGTTATAGCCAAAAGATTAAAATCAGATGTTAATTTTAGCGTTTGCCTCATACAATCCCGAAATATGTCTTGAAACATTAAAGCGTCTTTAGGGAAAATTAGTCCCCCACTCCCCGTGCAATGTTGAAACGTGCAAATGTGTTCAGCGTGTCTCCAAAGTGTCGCAACATTGAATGATGGGGGTGGGGAAGGAAAAAGTGTTAATTGATGGCCCAGCTTTCTTCTAATTCCAAATATTGAACATTTTATCCACATTAAATATACACTTTGGATTTCATTCAAGATGCCTAAAGCGTTTCAACGACATTTTTCGGGGATTGTAGGTGGAGTGAAACAAGTGAGTTCAAGTGTTTTGAACTTGTAACCCAAGTACAACCAAACATGAGAGTGACACCCTCTGGCCATAAGACCAATAACAACTTTCCCATGGTTTTGTAGTTTTATAAGGACTATATCACAATTGATGAAGAAAGTTAAACAGTTAAAGGCATAATTTTGCTCACTTGAGAGCTTTTGGAATGTAATACTTCTCCTTGCTCTATCACGGTGCAACGGTCTCCGACCAATAACAAGCTGCATCATTCACCATTCCCAGACCTGCCAACCTATCGAAGTCAGAATGAGGGACATTGTATATATACACAAACCAGGTACCGACAAATTCAAAAACTTGAGGTGTGCAATACTTTCAAAATTCAGAGAAGGTTTTGCAGGTCTGAATTTATCACAATAGACTAAACAGAATGCTATAGCAAATTTTAAAGTGACATTTTCATAATTTTCTGCTGTTCTTTCATTTAAATTTGCCATCACTGAAATTTTCAGAAAACAGGACTGTCACTCATTTTCACTTTGGTAAACCCCAAATGAGGGACAGTCCCTCAAAATGAGGGACAGTTGGCAGGTCTGCATTCCCTACACCGAGTGAACAAGGAAATAGTGATACATTCCACAAATCAGATGAGTAAAATTATTCTTTGAGTAACTGTTTCACTTTCTTCATCATGGCACCAAAGCAGCAAAGTCTACACCAATGTGTACATGTATATCATAAATTCGGCCCATCACTAGTGCATGTTACACAATTGACTCAATGCATATCATGAATTATACAACACTTATGAACTGTTTTTTCATTAATTGTTATAATATGTTTGTATCATTGTACACTAGTTGTTTTAGCGAAGCGCCATGAGCATCTCTCGATGGATACTAGTGCTTTATTAAGTGTGCATTATTATCAATTACTTTCACAAGGCTGACTTCCTGAAGCATCAAACTCATTCAAGATCATATCATATTGTTCATCTATGTGTCTAACTCTAACAGTAATAATTCAAACATATTTTGAAGATGAATAATTCAAATGAAATTCTAAACACAACTGCAATCATTTAAAGTTAAAATAAAGTGAATGAATTGTACTAAGTTTTATTTAACAGTTTCCCTAAAAGTTAAATCTATGCATGTCTAAAATCTGTCTCAAATTGGATAATTCCAAAAATATTTGATTTGAATTCAATTCAATTGAATTGGAAAGGGATGTAGGATTGCAAGTTGAATTAATCATTCATGACATGACATGACATAGACATGAATAACTATGAACATGGACAAACTGAATTAGTATGGAACAGTTGAACACTCAAGTCACAATTGATGATGTTAAGATTTCAAAATACTAACTAATTAAGCCATGAAAACTTAAAAACCAAGCTGGCTGGTCAGGCTGGAGTAACATGGAAATGAAGGATGTGCAAGGAAGTGCTAGTTAAAGGCATTATCAGTGATTCCCTACATTAAAAATTATTTTTAAATCAGATTTTTGCATTTTTGTAATTGGGATGGCAAGGGTGAAATTAACAGCTTTGACCCCGGAACTATTTCTGGTTCACCTGAATTATGCTGGAACCAGGACTTAATTTGACCTTACCAGGACTTTCTTTTCATGATTTTAGAAAAAAAAATTGAAGGGGGAAAAGTGCACCAATCTGTAAATAAACAAGGTAAAATACTGGCAAATTACCACCCCTGTAGGCAAATAACAAGAAAAGTTGGCAAAATATTTGGTAAAAGGTCAGATTTGGCACTGCATTTTAAATTTGTTATTTTGAGATCACTGATATTGTCTTTATGTGATACTACTAGCTTGCAGAATGCCCCAACCACAAAGACATACTACTGTAACGTCATGTTGAGAGTAATTCGCTGCCGTAGTGCATGTTAGTAACCATTGGTTACTGGTTCAAGCCTGGACTCACACACCTGTTCCGAATTATGATATGCCATAGGCTTTCTGTTGTGATCATTTTGATCAGTGTTTCATAACAAAGAAAGCGTGAGCCAGTTGACCTAGCAACGGTCATATTATAACATGCACTACAACGAATTAGTTTTTGAGTGACAGTAAAACATACCTCATGGCACACAATGTGACCCAAGTGAAGGCAGAATAGTTACAGTGACAAGACATAAACACACAAGACAAAACTAAAGATGAACTCTTTCATTAAAATTATCCTATAGCACCCCATGATAACACTAACACATCATAACACTATAGATAACGTTACAGTTATGTTGATAGTAATTAGTTTTTGAGTGAGAGTAAAATATACTTTATGGGCAAGGACCAAACAAATGTGACCGGAGTGAAGGCAGAGTAGTTAGAGTGACCAAATATCAACCAAGGTTGTACTTTTAGCGTGATCATATTATTTGTGCCCAAAATGGCATTTTTGGCATCTGTTGCATTGTTTTGCATTATTTATGCCCACTGCACTTCTTTGAAAAAAAAACCACAAGGTCAGCTTAACGAAAGGTGTCTCACTTTCGGTTCAAATTCAATATTATAGTAAAATTATTATTTAAAGTACAGTAAAGTAAATCATATGTTTGCATTAAAATGATGCAATTTCTTCCTATATTTACCGATAAATCCTGATAACATGCTGTGTAATGGGTGCTGCCATTTTGAATTTCAGCCCGGAAATACAACCAGAAGACAAATTTTGTAAATGAACTGGAAGTGAGATGAATATTGTTTTGTTTTTTTACTTATTGCATTTTTAGATAACACCTGTGCATTTTTTACTGTCATAAATCACGCACAAGTCCGACACACAAGACAAACCCGAGGATGAACTCTATGATAACACTATTAACACATCATTCCACACAGTCATATAATCACCTTCAGACACAGTTGGAATCATTTCCTTGAAGTCTTTGATTGTATCTTTCAACCATCCTTTCTCGGGTAGCTTCACATAGCCAGAGAGACGCTTCAATTCACCCACAATGCTTCTCACAGACTCATTATCAGGGACATAGTTACCCATCCAACTCAGGTCTGGTAGATTGTCTTTCCAAGATTGGTAGGTCTGTAAAAAATGGGAAGAGCAAAGAATATTAATGATTTACTGATATTATTGAAACAAGTTAATATTTGGAAAATGACGAAGCTCGGAAATAAGAATCCTACAGGCTACGTTTAGCCCTTGGCAGACAGATGAAGCTTGTAAGCTATAGAAATTGTTACCAGGCTACATCAATTTGTACCAAAATAAAGTTTGCGTTCATGAAAAACTATTAAAATTTACCGACACATTTTTATGTTTATAAATTAATAGAGTAATCCTGCTAAGAGAAGAAGAGGGTTCAAATTATTTTTAAAAAAAATGAAATTCCTCAAAAATTATTTCAATCTGTTTAAGTGTTAATAGTTCATTTGGTTCATGTGGAAAACCTGTACCACAACAAACATTTGTTTCCACATTAAATTTTTTATTTCAATATCAATCCTTACAAAGATCCGACTCCGCAAAACAGTAATTGTTTTTATTTTGTTTTTACCAACAAACATAACTGCAACACACTTACTGTTTTCAAACTGATTCCCCCAGCTATTGCAGACCCGATCACGATGTAGCGAATCCTGAACACCTTCAGCAGACTCTTTGCCTTGGTCATGCTTGACATGCCACGAGCATTACCATGCTTATACATGTACTCGGCAAGTAACACTTTAGGTCTGATACACACGTACATGCGAGCGATAGTAGTTTGATGAGACAGATGATGAGGGTAGTGGAGAGATGGGGAGCGTATTGCTACTACATCTGGTTTGGTTTTGGAGTGTCGGATTGCCGCCTGCCGTAGTGAACGGCTGCAGTATGGCCTGCAATGCAAAATTGATAAAGTAAAGTAGAGTCTCAAGTTGATACACTAATGAGTAGAGACTCGAGAGTAACATTGTATAGTTTGTTCTTTTGCACCAATAGAGCTAAATATGTGACTAAATACCTTCAGATGACATATCATAATATGTGTACATCCATATCAAAAGCGATGCACTTGTCGGCTGCTACATGTGTCTCATTTCACATAATAGCTAGGAATAAATACCAGACTCATCAAGTGTAAGTCACTTCAAATCATCCCCAAGTCAAATTGTATAAGGAATATTCTCTGTATTCCTAAACCATGTGACTTGGGATGATTTTAAGTGACCTCCACTTCGACGATGAGTTTACATATATCGAACTTTTTGAAAAAAGTACTTTAGGACACAAATCCGTACTTCCGTATTCTAAACCAATTTCCGTACGAAATACAGAAAATCCATACTACTTGGCAGCCCTGTATAGTCCTTGACCGATAATTGTTGCCGATTCATTTTTCAAACAATTAAGACATTACCATATTTAAGTCAAATAGTCGTCCCCCTCAAATAAACGCCCCCACCACTTTTTTTCAACCAAGATGTTTCAAAATGCCGATATTTCCATGCTATCTTGTGTAGTAAGCTTACCAAGTTGTCCACATGGTCGATAATAAGCGTCAATAAATGGCGAAAATCTGGATTGAAACCGGAAGTGAACTAGAAGTCAGTGTTTCTAGTTCATAGTTCATCATTTTAGCGTGACTTTTAGTTTACCTAATGATTTTAACAGGAATTATAGTTCTAAAATTGACCTTTAATAAACACCCCCCTTTGGGAAAATTTAACCAAAACAAGCGTCTGACAACCTAAATGAGATCGCCGGTTGTCCGGTTGACAACCAAAAATCTACACACAATTTCTATATTTTAATATTCATTACATAATCTTTACAAAGGCGACAAAATATGGTGGCTATTATGATGATCAAATTCTCATTTATATTGTTGTTTTATGCAAGCAATCACAGCCCCAAAAACTTGTAGTTTCGTATACATGCATTGTGACAAGATGAAGAAAATCCAGCTGATGATTCCATGACCTTTAAACTCTTGATGTAAACATGAAGTCACCACACAAATTTATCGCATACCTAGTGTCAGTAGTGTGTAATGTGTACATGTATACCGGTACATACAATAATACACCTCGTCGTATTCTGGTCTCTGTCAGATCAACTGCGTCATTGGGATAAGGCTAACCAGAACATGTGGAGTGGAATTTCACTTCAGCAGTCGCATTCACAAAAATGACAAAAGTTACAAGTTCGTTTTTAAATGACGATATGTGGAAGTCATGGAACTCTGTCATTTGAACGGTCCAGGTAAATTTTTCAAAAATAATATATATCACGATTCCATAATTATATTAATTTTACGGTGAATAAAACTAACTTTTAAAAACAATTTTTTGTTTTTTTTGTTTTTGCATCCACTATAATTTTTAGCATTTTACTACACATTAATTTTATGAAAACAAAAACATGATGTAGCGATTTCAGGAGAAGATCAAAAGAAATGTCCGATTTTGTAGAGTATTTGTTTGGAAAATCACGGACAACTGAAATATTTGACGGACAACCAAAAACTGTTACCTGGTTGTCGGGTGGACAAACACTTTTTTCATAATTCGAACGCTGATGCCGCTTAGCGGCAAGCTATGTCTGGTTCCACACAGCAATACGCAGTATTGCTGTCTGGTAAGCAGGTACAAATAATTCCGCGTGAATCGAGACGTCGGAGCAGGTCAAACACAGAGGACTAGCCTACATCCCGTATCCTATACCCAGTGTGGGCAAGTCATACGTCAGTATGACTTGCCCAGCATAACTTCCAAAGTAAGATATAAGGTGGACAAGCTGTCAAAGTTGTTTACATTCAAACACGATATCTGCACCAGTTATGAGAATTCCCACACACCTACCACCTTCAAAATGCACTAAAAACCCTTATTCCATATCTGATAAATATGATCCCCAACTTGTACTCACTTTGTTCAAGAAAGTTTAAATATCCACAGTCAAATTTCAGCTGTATTTGTTCAATGTATATGCTCCAAAACATAACCCCAAATCATGATTTCCAATTACACCTCAATACAGCCCAAGGCAGTGCAAGCAATAAAATAGTCACTGTGTGTCTACAGAGCACAGTAATCCATAGCACCAAATGTGTGCAGAAATGCATGAAATGGCAACCCTTTCTAAATTGCCAATGTGTTAACTCCTGATTGGTTAATGCTTGCATGCTTGAGTGGAGGGTATTTCAAGACATATCATGCCATGCATGTGCAATGATGTGTGCAATATTGCATCATTATCTGGAACATGTGTGCATATTATCATCATTATTTGAGGCATAGTTCTTATTCTCTGCACTAGATGGTTTTGAAGAATAGGTCAGCCAGTGCAAGGAATGAGATGGGAAAAACATCCTATCCTGCATTTGGGAAGAAGGCATCTCCCAATGAGTGTGGTTGGGAGTTGACATGGCAATTGGGAGGCTTGGTCAAGCACATTGTCATAGAGGTCAGCGCATGCTATGATAACATCTCTGATCAATTCATGAAAGTTGGGAGATTTAGGAAGCTGCTGGTGGGAATATTGACATGGAATTATCATTTTTGAAGGAACATAAATGTTGAAAATGGGTTCTATCAATTTTTCACCATGTGGTGGTCAAGTTTGGACCAAACAAGAAATGGTAAGTGAAACATATTTGGGAGAAAATTACAGCTGTACATTGAAGGTGGTATGTTTTGGTAGTCCATTGGGAATGTTAGTTAGTATGATCTTCCGCGTATCCTACTATCACTCAAACAAGCAAATCTCTTCACGAATTCACTCACCTTGCGATCCTACACTCAAAACAGCAAGTAACTTCATTAATAAAAAATTGAAATCCTACTATTACCCATTATTGAAAATTTTGTTCGATTTATGTCAACCAAAAAAATGCACAAGTCGAGTTCAGTTGACCAAAATGGTATCTCCTGATCACCTCAGATATATCGTCAGTATCAAGCTGCTTATTAAATATTCATAAAACCGACTACGTGGTCACAATCGGTGGATCGGATTGGTTGAAATCAACGCCACGTTTTTGACCTTACAGGGGTCAGAGATATGCATATTCATGTATGAAAACAGCGATGCGGATAATAGTATCATCACCGAGACTGAGAAATGCAGCATTTTCAATGTTTGTACCGGGGAATTTCAGACATGGAGACTCCGCGGAGATTTCTACAGATTCGTCCAAAGGTAACCAAAGGGTTGGGGATCACATTTTTAACTATCACTAAATGTTTTGGAATTGAGGTCGGCTAAAAAGTAGACCGTTTCGGGGACTGTAATTGGTGCACGGATGGTGTAGATGTCACATTTTGAACAGTGAGCGATAAGTGACCAATTTGACGTTCAGCACAAGTGTTTATCTTTACTCAGCTCAGGGTGGCGGCAAGCGGCATGCATCATTGTCACTCAGATTGATGCATTGGTTGATTGGTTGATACGTCCTGCCGCTTGCGGCAGGAAAGTCTGACATGATAGTAACATGATCTGGTAACTACATGTAAGCTTACAACTTTTTACAAGCGATTCAATGATGCAAGTTAAGCCAAGTTCATGATTAGTTAAAACTTTCAGTCACGACAGTGACAGTGTGCATTTTCAGGCAGCATTTCATGCATTTTAAACATGTTTCATGGACTGAATACCTACCCAAACGAGCCTGACACAACCCTGATCATTTTACTAGTAGATATTACTCAATGAATACTCTATCAGACCAACAGGTCAGGTGAAATCTGTCAAATTTCTTCACGTACACATCCCATACACTGTCGTCATCCGGAACTCCCTGTCCTCAAATTGACCTGAAATTGACCTCAATTCAAGGTCAGTGTAAAAACCAATATTTTATTTTTAAGCACTTTTTCATAAAAAATGAAATAAATTAAACACCTGAACAATATTAGAAATTTGTATAATATATGTGTTTGTATGAAAATAGATGTTTTATATACTTATAAGGATTAAAAAATCCATTGGGATTATATTTATCATTTTACATTTACAATTTGCCCCAAATATTAAAAAATAAAATAAAATTGAGGAAAAAGGAGGAATTTCCAATACGAAACGAAACGAAACGAAACGAATGGCGGCGCCCATGTGAAGACAGGAAGAGTGACACAGAAGTTCATCACAGTGATTTTGCAGAGATAGGGCCTTTGCTGATAAGAAATAAAGGAAGAGGTAAGTTAAACTGAACCTTTAAGTAAGGTCAAGGTGATGAAAATATAGTGTTGTCAAAACGTCTTCTATGACTTCGGAAGTTTAGGATCAGGGACAAAAAGTCAAAATGTTCAAAAGACAGGTACTCTACCCGGTGGGTTCAGTTTGTATTTAAAGGTAGGACATATGACCGTTCCAGGATTTGAAAATGACCCCTATTTCACGGGGAATCGAGGACATTTGCAGCAATTTTACCCCCTATTTTCTTGTGAAATCAAGGAATATTTGCGCCCAAATACCTACCCTATTTTTATAATTTTGAGGACGCATTTTCATTTCACCCCCTTATCACGAGGAATCAAGGACATTTGTTCCGAAATAAATACCCCTATTTTTACCATTTCATTTTCCCCTATTTCACGGGGAAATGAGGACAATTTTTATCGGAAAAAATACCCTATCAATTTTTGTGTGGAACTACTAAAAAACGGACAGAAAAAATACAAAAAACGAAAACTGTAGCGGTAAAACGTGGACGAAAGTTCTAGAAATACACCCTATTTTTCATTTGAAGGACAATTTTGCTCCAAAACACCCCTAATTTGAACAATCGCGAACAATTTTGTCCTCGAAAATTCCGCGGACATTTCTTGAAAAGTACCCCTAATTGGAACCATCATGCGTACACATCGTCAGTGAAGACTGAACCCACCGGGGTACTCTACCATGACCATTGACATTGTCTACAATCAAACTTTCACCATTGGCACTGTACAAATAATTAAGAGAACACACCAGGTACCACCACCATGAGGATCAATTGAACAGTTGGGAAACCACCAACCAACAGTACACACACGGCGTCCTCTACGCTATTTCAAGGTCCGCCATTCTGAAGGTTACGCTAGTCCGGAGGTTCGCTCCTCGAGCGTGTAATTTTACCATTAAGCTATTCGAATGTAATTAAAGGTTAAGCTATTCGAAAAAACAGTTCTCTATTTGGAAGGTTCTCTATTCCGAACATTCAAATATGGGTTCTCTATTCTGAAAATGAATAAAGGTTCTTTATTCCGAAACAAGTCGCCGTGTTCTCCACTCCAAATATGAAAAAACGAATAATGTTATATGCAGTGGAATTTGTAACATCATGGCTAACCGAAAAACTTTACTTGGTTTCTTTTAGGGCCGTTTTCTCCGTCATCAAACACATCATTCTGTCAAGGCTAGCGCTAAAACTACAAAGGCCCGGGCCCATATGTGGTCGCTAGTGGGCCCTACCCCGTAGAGTTATCCTTTGCCCATCTTGGCCCCAGAGGCCGGCTGTCAACTTTTTGGAATTGCTTGAGACAGAAGCGTACCGGGATTTGCCAACTCCAATGTTCATTTTGACCGATGATTATTTGAGCCACAGCGCTCGAGAATGTGAAAAGTGGGTGGGGGGTAGGAACAACAAATTGTTCATGACGATGCATGAGATAATACACATTTTTCAGCTTTTTGCGTGAGATTTACTACCTGGGCGTGAGATTTACTACCTGGGCATGAGATTATACTACCTTGGCGTAAGACCGTGAGGAAGTGACCCAATGCGTGAGACTCACAGCCAATGCGTGAGAGTTGACAGCCCTGCCCACAGCCCAGAGGTCAAAGGTCACGAGCCCCAGATTTCGGAATGGAGAACCCTTTTTTCATATTCGAATAGAGAACCTTTTTATTTTCGGAGTAGAGAACACGATGGCTTATATCGGAATAAAGAACCTTCTTTCGTTTCCGGAATAGAGAACCCATTTTTTATATTCGGAATAGAGAACCCTTTTTCATATTCGTAATTGAGAACCTTTTCTGTTTTCGGAATAGAGAACATTATTAATAGAGAACATTTTTAATTTTCGGAATTTAGTGAACCTTTGGAATAGCGAACCTTCGGAATAGCAAACCTTCGGAATAAAGAAGTTCGCCCGTAAACACACAGAGCTGCTCACATTACAACCCCATGCACTGAAGTGACCAATCAGGTGCATGGATTTTCAAGAAAAATTGTTCTGGACTATGAAAAATGCTAATGCATATTACTTTTGTCCATCAACATTTGACTGACTCCACTTGTACTTCCTTGATGAGTGGGCACTTCTGTGTTTGGACTTTTCAGCCCATTCACTCATCCTGAATTACTTGCTTTTGTCATGTGTAAGAAATGTAGAGTGTGTTTAAATCTACTGTTATTTTGTTACTTTTGTATTTTGTATTTTTGCAAGTAATTCAAATAAATATTATTATTACACAAGTAGCTTCAGGGGTAGCGCTAGGTTTTCAAACAAGGGGTCAAAAATTGCACATTTTTTAAAACTATGGATCCAAAACAATAGAAATAAGGGGTCAAAATGACCCTTTAACAACTTCTAAATGGCAATTCTGTGCGCCAAAAGCTAAAAGAATGCGCTTATGACCCCATGGCGCAAGTTAGCGCTACCCCTGAGTAGCTTGAATAAACCTTAAACTTCCGTAGCAAAACTTTGAAAACCTCAGAAAAACTTTTTTTTTACAAAAAGCCCTTGAAATTTGAGTAATGTTGGTTCCACTTACACCAGTTACATGTATTTCAATTGGATGTAATTTGAGCTGGTGATGTCATTGGGTTATAATGAGCTGTGGTTGATTCATTTGCATAAGAATTTGTACAGAAGTTTGCTTGTGTTTAGAATGTTTTGTACATGTATGTGAAATAGCTTCAACAATGGTTTGCTGCATAATGGTAAAAATAGCCTTGACCTAAAAAAGGGCGAGAGGTACCATATTCTGGATTCAGGCTAAATTTAAAATTGATATAAAATGTTTGTTTTTGATCGAGTACAAAAATTAATTTTTGTCGTATAAAGAAATTGTATCTGGCGTGAATTACACTACAGTTTTTATTCCTAGGGCTCTTTGACTTCTTCAAATAATTTTTTTAATGATAGAGTGAATCCCCTGGCCCTCTATAATTACACACAAAAGATCGAGTCCCCTTAAACAAGGGAAGAGGCTATGCATCATACACTGGAACATGGAAACATTTAAACATTACAAACTAGTCCACGAGATCAAATTAATGATGCTTAATCGTTATTCTTAATAATATCAATATACAGTGGAAAGAAGAATTACGCATACGCACACTAGCACAATTAAGCGTGAAATTACAAATGGAAACATAACATGCATAGACAGATACCAGAGAAAAACTCCAGACATACCTGCTGTGCGAGGACTTGAACCCCAGACCTCTCGCTTGTCGGGCGAGCGCTCTACCACTGAGCTACACAGACTGTCCCTGATAAACGGGACTCAAGTCTGGTACTTGCATGTATGGATATGAACAATACAAACAACACATTACATACCAATGTACGAGATCAATTAATGATGCTTACCCGCCAGCCTAATATAATCATACAAACAAGGAGTTTGTATGATTATATTAAACTGGCGGTAAAGCTAACAACCCACAATTAACGTATTTATCAGAGACCTAGTAAACATGCATTACAATACATACATTTTCCAGTACATGCCGGTGATCGCAAATACTATCACGGCCTGTGGCGCAGCCTGATACATATCATATCAGGAAAGGATGTGAGATTCCACAATCACTTGCCAAAAAGTTGCAGCAAATTTCTCCTAATATAATCTTGTGCCTGGCAATTACTTTTCTTTCCTGTTTCGTCATTCCAGATTCTTACATAGCAGTTTATTTTAAAGAGGTAGAAGAATCAAAATGGCAGCAGAAGAAGAACCAGAAAGAACTTACACCTGGGAGGGCGACTATGAAAGGACATGGTAAGCTGATAATAACTATGGGTGTATAAAATATTACATAATATAACATTCATGTTTTGTTTTGACACTTCAACAACTCCCATATCTGTGCATATGACATGTAAGGTGGTTCCTAGATTTGAAAAATGAGGAGAATGAAGAGGCCAAAATTGGCAAATTCCATTGGGTGAAGGGAGGTGAAGAAATAACTAATCACTGATTTTAAAAGCAGGAGGAAACCAGAGATCTGGAGAAAACCTGAGAGAGCGAGCAAACCAAGTGCACATACAGTCCTTGGGCACAGCTGGGGCTTGAACCTAGGAACTTAATGGTGCAAGGTGAAGGAACAACCGCTGTGCCAACTCGCTCTTCCAAATTCCTGTATTCAACATGTAGCGTGTATCGCACACAAGTTCAGGCATGATAGATTCTATGCATACCATGTATATGGGCCTCTGTTAACTTGTAAAAAAGGAGTGCCCATCTCTCTTTCGCTACCAATAAGGCCAGACCCCACCAGGAAATGATGCTGTGGGAGGATCGCCACACCTCCTCCACAGCAAATCTGTAACCTTCCCAGCATTTAAGAATGCGGTACCCATTTATACACCTGGGTGGAGAAGAGTAATCGAGATAAAGTGCCTTACTCAAGGGCACAACATGATAGCGTCACCAAGGCTCGAACCTGCAACCTTCCGATTATGAGTTGGAGCGTGTTTCGCTTAACCACCATGCTCCCTGTTAACTTGAGTTGGCATATACATGCTGAAAAAGTGTGGATTCATCAATGAATCAATAGTTGGCTCCTGTACAAAGGTATTGAGAGTGAGAGACCAAAGTCTTAGGAACCAGCAAACCCAGTTTTACCTACATGTACTCTACATATTTTATATTCTTATCTGATATCTAATATTTGATTTGAATTCGTTCATGCAGGGAAGCAATCCGTGAAGATGAGAAGGGATCATTACAAGCCACCGTAGATGACATCATACAGAGAGTGAAGAGAAAACGTCTCTTAGATAAACCTACCAATGTCCGCCTGGGAATGGTAAGTCTGTTACCTTACTGTATGTACCAAGGTATATTAAATCTGACAATTAATAATATCATATGTGATCTTATATGAGAATTTAAGGGGTTCGAACCATAACAGTTTTCAGGAAAAGGGAACACAAATTTAAAAAGAAGAAACTCAATCAATGAGGGGGAGGGGGCAATTTTTTTGGTAAATTTGAGGGATGGGAACATAACTTTTGTTCCAAAAAATGTTAATTTCCACCATCTCCCCGATACTGGTTGGTCAATGGGATATAAATTTGGCTAGGAAGCCACACACAACTCTTATGTCAGACTATAAATTTCTAGGGTCTGTGGAACAGGATTGGTGCATAAGTACCGGTAACAGTAATATTTGTCATTTGAATGGCAACACCTAACCTCTAATTATAGGAAAATTACATCTTTTTATTCTTCAAAAGTTGTATTTACCAAAACAATATATGTTTTTTTATAATTGTACAGATGCGGCATCTGTTTGTTGTAGTTGATATGTCACATTGCATGGAGGACCAAGACTTGAAACCTAACAGATTAGCTTGCACAGTCAAGGTAAGAATCAGTTCAGGGTGCACACAAGTAAATAAAGTTTTATTCAGATTTCCTTTGACAGCTTAACCATTGCATATATATGTGCGCGACGTCAAGCGCGTGCATTGGACCTTGTGCAAATAATATGTGCTGGATGGCTAGCAGTACGTGTAATTTGTAAAAGGAAATCTGAGACTCAGTACACCGGTCGATCTTACCGTTCCCGCTGTTGATTCTGCTACTTCTTGCATCGATCCCGAGATGCGGAAAAACCAATAGTCATTTTGTCCCACATAAATGAATAAATAACAAAAAACCCCCGATCCCCCGGTGGACTCACCCAAAAGGTGACGTCACACCATATGATTGCCCCTTATTCTCCTTGGTCTCCGACTGACACAGACGTGCCTATCGATTGTTCATAGCACTGTGTATCAATTTCTCGACCGAGGCGAGATATACGGTTGTAGTTTCACACCTTAGGTAAAACCAAACCGGTATTGTTCGACTGAGGATAGTTTTGACGGCATTTTCTGGCGAAAAAGTGACAAAAAGCGATCCAAAACTTAGCTACATATCGTGCCTCCGTTTGTATCACGGGACACCACGAGCAATTCAAAATGGCCGCTCGTTGGCGCCATTCATTTTGTTTCCCACGTAAAACAACCATTGCAGCCTGTAAGTTACAATAGATGTTTGTACATACACATTGTATTTCATGTACGGTAGGTTATTGTTGCTATGTTAGGGTGATTACTCTATCGTTATGTCTTCATTACCGTCCAATAAAGACGAGTTAATCAGATATTCATACGGTGGGGATTGGTAGGGACCCGTCTGACATTTTAGTAATAAAGTTAGCCAGTCCTTACTTTACCACTAACGTTAGCGACCAGCCTCCGTGCTCAGGTTTGCTTACTGGGCTTGAGTCGCGTGTTGGGGGGGTAGTGCCCCCTCCCTTTTCTCCTCGCCTCGGCCCTGTCGGGCTTGCCCTTCCCTGGTGACGGAGCGGGACCCACACCCGCTCTGTTTCACCCACAGGGAGTGCTCACGATCTTCTAGATGTCTTTCTTTTGCTTAGGACTCTCCGAGTTCCAGCTTGACGATTGGGATAGGCTCCGTCATCGCCATAAGACGAAGAAGAAATCTACCAAGGGCACTGGTAAGGTCGATCACGGTGGATTCTGCTGTGACAGCCCCTATGGGTCATGGCAGGTCTGCTTAAGGGGCTCCGGTCCCCGGACAAGCAGGCGGTTCCTTCCGGGACTGCTAAGCGGCGTCCAAAGGCTCAGCAGCCAGCGAAAGCACTGACTATACGTCGGAGCAAAGTAGCAGGCAGCAGAGCGGTAACCACCAGCGAAAACCCTAGCGGGTTTTGCAGCAGGAGGATACCAGTCGATGACGGTAGATTCTGCTGTGACAGCCCCTATGGGTCATGGCAGGTCTGCTTAAGGGGCTCCGGTCCCGGACAAGCAGGCGGTTCCTTCGGTGTCTGCTAGCTCCTCCGACCGCCGAGAAGCCCGCGCTTGCCCTGCCCATCCGTCTGCGGAACGTAAGGGTGTGTAGTGCTGTAACCACCAGCGAAAACCCTAGCGGGTTTTGTAGCAGGAGGATACCAGCCCTCTAGCGAAAATCCTCACGGGTTTTTAGCAGGAGGACACCCGTCTGTTGCAGGCATGTCTACGGGCTCAAACAGCCACAGTAGTAGCCAGCGACGGGCAGCATGCAAGGGTACCCCGGGCTTGCCTGGGTTGAACCCTAGCATGCATGGGTTGAGCAGAGACGATACCGCGGCTAACGCTGTGGGTGTAGTCTTAGCAGAACCAACTGGGGTTGTCACACGGCAGCGTTCCATGGCGGGACCGCCGAGTGATACACTGGGCCCTAGAATAGCTGCTGGCTGTCCACAGGGACTGGCTGGCGATTATTCAGGGGTTGGGCTCGCAGTGTCTCACGGGACAGCGACCCAGGTGCATTCGGTGGCAGCTACAAAGGCGAGCTACGGCTTGACTTCAGTGGTAGCCGCTATGCACCCGCCCATAGCTGCCGTGAGTGGTCCGCCACACACAGCGACCTTGGGCGAAGCTCTAGAGGGTACAGTGAGTAGCTTGAACAGCCTAGCTGATCAACAACCCACTTATGTCCTCGAGAGCCAGCGGAGCGTGGGTGATCCATTACCGTCAATGGGTCAATTACCCTCTCTTGATCGATCACTGTCAAATCAACAGGGCATAGCTCCATTGATTGGCGCTGCCTATTCAGGTGGCGAGGTGATTGATCGGGGTATGCACGCTCAGCTACCCGTGGTACTAGGCAAGCTCCCTCTAGCCAAGGGACAGCCGGTATAGCGGGTACCCATACACATGGCTTGATCCTTGCGGGGAACGCAGTGAGGCATGGGTACAGTGGTACACAGCCGGGAGCCCTCACGGGCACCCACGCTGGTACCGCGCCGGTACCACGCCAGCACACAGCTTGATCCCCAAACAGGGCGCGGTGTGGCGAGGGTACAGCGGTCCACAGTTGGGAACCCTCACGGGTACCCACGCTGATACCGCACCGGTACCGCAGCACCATGCTTTAGTCGCCACAGTCTCTGTGGCAACAAGGGGGAGGCGGTGCTGGTACTGCAGTACCATGGGGTTACCCTGGTGGCGGATCCTTTCAGGGTCAGCTGCCGGCGGGTATGCCCGTGGTACCCGCCGCAGGGTGTTTCTTCCACGGCCTAGCACCGTGGGCAAGTGTCGCCTAGCGATGGCCACGCAGTACCAACATCAGCTGTTGACCAGGCCAGCCGGCATGGGGCTAACCCAGATCTTGATCAGGGTAGGCCCGTGCTGCTAAGCGCTAGGACGACGGCTGCGAGAGCATGCGGACCCAGTGGTGCCATGGCGGATACCTCAGGGTCGTGCGGCAGTACTCCCCCTTCTGCTGGCAGGTAGTCGGCCAGCCACACAGTGGTTATGCCTTCTTACCCGCTTTCAGATGCCCGTCCTCAGTTACCGTCATCATCGGAGCATGATCACGGATACTGTGGGCGAGGAAAAGGAGTCGGAAGCTGAGTACGGTAGTGACATCACTACAGTCGCCTTCCCCCGCTGGCCCGCGAGGGGAGCAACAGCACTGATCTTCCTCCGGACACCCCCTAAGGGGGAGTCCATGGAGGACGACCAGGGGATCCTTTCAGTAGGATGCTCAGCTGCTGCTTCTTCACAGGGGGCGCCTGCACTCTCATTCCCGGCAAACCTCACGGGTAGATATCGTGGGCTGTCGAGCTCAGTAGAGCTATGGCGCCCGCGTGCTTGCACGCTTCCTCTGCGATGTAACGCGGAGGACCACGGACCTACCTGAGGGGATCCGAGAGGGACCCAGATGTCGTCAAGCGTATCACGCTCAGACAACATCTGAGCTCTTCCGCGAGGTGAGCCTATTAGCGGTGCTAACAGCTAGCCTCAACGAGAGCTCCATGGCCTAGCCCATAGGGTGTCCACTCAGCGCCGGGGGGGAGGGGCCTGCCACTCCAATCGCTCAACGCGATGGAAAGGCAGGGTCCTTTTTCTCTTTGGATGCTTCTGCGCTACGGTGGAGGACCGTGCAAAGAAGCTACCAACGGAGCACTCTGAAGAGGTCGGAAACTGCCCTTACCATGGGTAGGAGCTCCGACTTCAGCAGGCCGTGCACCACCAACAGTACCCGAACCCACTACCTCTGCAGCACCCATTTCTGGGAGGCGCAAGGGTAGCACAGGAACAGCTGGCAAGCCCCGAAGAAGAGCAATCGCTCTTCCAAGGGAAGCTAGGCAGAACATTCCTGGGGGCTCAGCGGTTTTTCCACAGGGGATCTCCCAGTGGGCGACCGCTTATGGCTTTCACCCAGAGGTGGGAAACCATCTCTTTGGCGCCTGGGTATGGTCAGTGGTGAGTGGGGGTTACAGACTGGCAACCCAGTCTCCCCACATTCGTCTGCACATTTCAGAGGTCCACAGTAGTGCCGTCAGACGGCCCCCAGCGTCGGGCACTACTGATAGGGATCACACAGCTTCTCACGAAGCGGGCGATTGTCCCGGTCTACCCCCCGTTCTACGGGTGATCTTGGAGCCATTGGCTCCAAGGAAGACCGGCGACAGGAGCCCCATCCGGGTTTCCGCAGGCTGTTGAACACGTTCTTCAGGCCCAAGAGGTTCAGAATGGGGACTCTCGCCTCGGTGCTAGCCTGCTCCATCAGGGGCATGGGAACAGCATCGCTAGATCTCTCGGACGCCTATCTGCATATGCCAATCGCCTCTCAAGATCGGAGGCATCTGCGCTTCTAGGTACAGGATCAAAATTACCAGTTTTGATACCGGCCATCCGGCCTGTCCATCTCTCCCAGGGTGTTTAACACTCTTGGTCAGAGCGGTGGCAGCGTACCTGAAGCACAGGGGTGTCAACATCAGTTGCTACCTGGACGTTTGGCTCATATACGGACGCACTCCACTGAAGACTACGGGTCTCATGGGGTTGATAGTCCGTAGGGTGCGGGACCCTGGATTTTTTTGATCAGCTCAAAAAAGTCCAGCGTGGTCCCGACGCAGACACCACTATTTGTAGGGGCCCAGATCACCCTCACGGAGGGGTTCGCGGTGCTCTCACCCGGCGGGTGATGAACATGGTGCGGTGTGCCTGACTCTTGGCCGAGTCTCGGGCAAAACCCGCTGTGGCATGGATGAAGGTGGTAGGCCTAATGGCCAGTATGGTAGACCTCGTACTGTACTGCCGTTTCTACGTTAGGCTTACCCAACTACACCTTCTAGCCTGCTTGCAGGCCCAGTCGTCACCAATATCCCTCGCGGTTCCGTTGTCGGAGATCGCGAGAGAACTCTGGTGGTGGACCCATCAGCCCAATTTGACCCAGGGTGTCAGGTTTCCTGCACCCCGGTATGTCACGTAGTAGACGACCATAGCGCCAAAAGCGGGGCTGGGGGTCCACATCCACGGAGACTCCGTCTCGGGCCTATGGAGGCCATAGAGACAGAGTTTCACATCAACCTCCCTCGCTTACGAGGAGGTGATCGTGGAATCACATACCGTTGTCCTGACGGATAACACAACCGTGGTAGCCTACCCCAACAGACAAGGGGACTCCGGGCCACCACGATTGAGCCTGCATGCACGACACCTGATAGGGTGGTGCAAGTTCAGGCAGATTACGATGAGAGCGATACACATCGCGGGCGTCACCAGCATCCTCGCGCACAATCTGTCACGAGGAAGGGTGTCGGGACCAGCAGAATGGTCCCTTGCTCGCAGAGTCGCTCAGACGATCTTCAAGGGATGTACCACCCTCGAAAGATCTGTTCGCATCTCATCGCAATCATCCACTGCCGGTGTACTGCTCAAGGGTCGCGGACCCCAAGCATTCACCGTGGGCGCTCTGTCCATAGACTGGGGAGGATGACAGCTTATGCAGTACCTCCGATCTCACTACTCATGAGGGTGGTGGCCAAGATCGGGTGGGAAGACTGCATTGTCATTCTGCTAGCGGCAAGGCCGCTGGCACTCCCCGAGGTACCAGATCTACTCGGATGCCGGAGCGGAGGTACCAGTCTATCACTAGAGCACCTGCAGTTAGCTGCATGGCCCTTACCAGGGAACACGCAGCGGAGGAATACTTTTCATCAGAAGCTGTTTTTCTCATCGCCGGGGCTAGACGGAAGTCTACCCTCCGTACGTATAGCCAGAGTCTGGCTCCATACTACGCTTGGTGCAATGAGACAAATAGCTCTCCCGCTAGAGCCTCTGTGCTGCTAGTTCCGGAGTTTCTGACAGAAAAGTTCCAAGCAAGACTTCAGCGGGCCACTGGGGCCAACTATAAGTCAGCTGTCCTCTCCATTCACCGAGGTTTCGAGGCGGGTCGACTATCATAGCCGATGGTTACCTTATTAGTCTACGCCTCGACGGTATGTTCAACGCAGTGTCTACCAAAAGGAAAGTGATCCTCCTAAGGGATCCCAACACAGTCTTAGATTACTTTAAGGGTCACCCTTTTGACCTTCCGTCAAAAGCGACGCTTAAATACGTAACTCTCAAGATGGCTTTCCGGTTTGGCGTTGGCTTCGGGACGGCGGTGCTGAGTTGCACACGGTCTCGAGGTTAGCTTCCGTGTTCACAAACACTGGAGCGACACTGTTTCGACGCTCTGTTCTCGTGACTACGAACGGGCGCGGTGCATACCGACATTCGTCCCTCTCCAATCCCCAGGGTTGGGCAAGGTTCGGCTGAAGCCAAAGATAGGCTGGGGTGTCCGATAAGGCGCTGCAGCACTATTTCTTCCGAACACAAGCCTTGCGAGGACTCACGACCGCATTCATCACCCTTACAGAGCCTTTCGGTCCAGCCGCTGTCGCGATGGCTGGTCCAGGTGTTGGTGGGGTCCGGGGATCGCGAAGGTTTCGCGTCCCACGACCCACTCGACACGAGCTATCTCATCATCTTGGGTATACCGTTCGGTTGTCCCTTGAGGAGATCTAGCAGGCGGTGTCCCGGAAGCCACCTTACCTTCTCTTCTCTCACGATACTTCCGTTTACGTTAGTAATCAGAGAGGGGGCGGGAGGTTTACCGGGACATTGTTCGGGCGATCATAATACGGTGGTGTACGGGTACCAGGTTTTCAGACTATACAGAATACTCAGCATGGTAAGAACCAGTGTCGCTATTCTTAACCACCAAACTTATTAAGTAAGGAGGTTTATGTCTGTGATCGCGTGGTCTTTTTGTTTCCCGACCGTTGGGGAAAATATTTTCTGACCTCGCGAAAACCATCGTTACCGCTCCCGATCCCTGATCAGATGCTGACCAATCTTGTACCTCCATCCGTCGGTTACTTGCTAGATCGATCTTTCAGATGTTGATGCAAGAAGTATCTTAATCAACATCGAAGCGGTAAGATCGACCGGTGTACTGAGTCTAGTCCCAAACAAAAATGTTTGGTAGACTCATAACCGATCGCGATCTTACCTTTCGATGTTGATTATCCCGACCCCGCCACCCCTACAAGTTTGGTCCGGTAGGGGATCCCAAGTCGGATAAGGGACGATCATATGGTGTGGCGTCACCTTTTGGGTGAGTCCACCGGGGATCGGGGTTTTTGTTATTTATTCATTTATGTGGGACAAAATGACTATTGGTTTTTCCGCATCTCGGGATCGATGCAAGAAGTATCTTAATCAACATCGGAAAGGTAAGATCGCACCGGTTATGAGTCTACCAAACATTTTTGTTTGGGACTAATAACAGTTTAGTCCCCATTGACATTATGTACAAACATGGTCCGGGAAAACATCCTTTTCTTGACCTGGGAGCGATTCAGCTCTTTAAGACTTACACTTTCTGCAAGTTGAAGGTCAGATAAAGACAACCAGTGCAGAGAAAACATACGGACTCCAGTGACTTTTCGCAGGAAATTGCTGACTAGATCACCATATACGCCACACAGATTAAGCCTAAGCATGGTGTTTCTAAAATGTAACACATTTGAAAGCTTAGCCAAGTCTTCATACATAAATATGAATCAGGGTCTAATAGTTGGGTTTAATAAGCCTTTCCTAATGTATTACTTTAAGTTCCATGCCACTTTTTCACTTTTTGAAAAACCGATTTTTCCTCCATCGAGTATAGGAGATTCCTATTTCACTGGTGTGCACTCTTCTAATAACAATGTATATTCCAATAAATAACCAACTCAGGGGGAGGAAAATACTCAAATTGTTGTTTTTTGTAGGAGGTATGACCAGATTTTTCAGAAAACTGGCAGTATTTAAGCAAATTTTAGAGATTATACCCAAAGAGTACCAACTCTAAATTCTCCCATATGTAACACATGATAAATCCGCCATCTTGGTTTGTTGGTCAAGGAGGGCAAATAGTGTACCTCCAGCGTTTATCAGCAAGAGCCCAAAATTAAATGATAATTTGCATTAGGGTGCATCAAACGCCCCTCATATCAACCAATGTTTTTGTACCTAGTCTTAAAATGTGCCATTGGTCAAAAAAATAACCTACACAAAATTTAAATTCAGTCCGAAGTCGTCTTCTGGGTCCACCAGTGGTATAAAAATCTCAACTTTTTTTGAGAAAAGTGTGGGGATGAGGCTGCGGATTTCAAATATCAACCGTTTTGATAGTGATATTTTTCTATTTTTGTAAATTCATAATCAAAGACATTTCGTTATCTTGTCGTGCCAGTTTGACGCATGCGCACACCTGTTGACTCATCTTTTAGTCCATGGGAAGGTACATTTGTTTGCATTTGGGAAGATATGATTGTTTGCATTTCCCATGGACTGAAAAACAAGAATTACTTGTTCAGAACAGAGGGACTTTTTTTGGACCTTCTGACTGCCTGATAGTGATTTTGCCAGTCAGCCATGTTGCTTTCTACTTTGCCATTAATATCCAAATCAAAATAATTATCATTATTCGGTTATTGTATTTGGTCAATTCCAAGCAAGCTCGCCCAAATTGTCAAAATTTAAAAATCATATTGTAGCTTAAAAGCTATATTTTCTGAAAACATACTCTTTTTGAGGAAATGGTGTTCATTGTTATAAAAACATCCTAATTTGCATTAATTTGCATATTCTTGACTGGTAAAAGCATTAAAACTTAAAAACACAGCAGCTGTTCTGTACTGTAAAATTTTGGGAAAAATTATGCTTGTGAATATAAAGTATAAAAGTAACTCAAAATATAAACACCAGAAAGTTTCACATTTTATAACATGCATCTTCGTCAGCATTGTTTGAGTACTAATTTTATCTCGTAACTTTGTTCGAGATTCTGTGAGACCCCGTTTGCGCACACGACTTTGCATCTTGACACGACTGGCCTCTTTGTTTTGAGATCATTTCTGAAGAATTAAATTGTGGAGAATGGAGCAAGGAGAAAGTGCAATGGCATTAACCAGCCAAGTTTAACCTGTAAAAAAGGAAATGTGTCAGTTGTGGTTACAAAATGTAATTCTGAGAAAGCAGTCATGCCTGTTGAAACAGCAGTAATATAGTTGCCCTCTCTTAATTAGGAAAAAAATGAAAAATATCATTTTTAACCACACACCTAAAGTTACATTTATGACTGTGGTACACTACTAATTCTGGTCCAAATACAATGAAATTAGGAGACATATAACTTCTTTTTATGGACACCTTGACAAGTTTGTTGTTTATCTATTTTGTCTTGTTGCAGCTTTTGGAACATTTTATAGAAGAATATTTTGATCAGAATCCAATAAGTCAGGTAAGGATTTATTACAAAAAAAAGTCAGTTAGCTCAAATGATCAGGAGTTTGACTATGGTATGAGAGGTTGTGGGTTCGAACTGGTGGTTAGTACGCTCGTGTTAAAAATTGAGTTAGCTTGAAATTCCCTGGACAAGGAACTTACTGCGCTTCTTAGCTGCAAATCCTTGTGTTGTTTATGGGGCCATGTGGGGCCATAGTGGTCAGCAACAACCTGTAAAGTGTGCCAAGGCTTGTGAATCAACATTTAGGCATTGTTTAATTTTTTTTAAATAGCTAATATTAATTAGATTATGTTACTGGATTGGCAAATATATGTTGCGATTCAAGTCTGTACTTTTAGAGCCACTGGCATGACAGTGGCAGCTATTTAACTCTCCTATAGGTAAAACTACAGGTGTACCCACCTTTCTGGCGGGTAACAATTTTAAATCCATGTGAACGATCGGAAAGTTCAGACCTCTAAGTTTGCTACTTCGATCAGTAACTTCACAGAATGAACACAGTGGGGACCCAAACTCATCCATCCATCATTTGCCTATCCAAGCTGTACTTAAAGCTGCTTAAAAAGTTCTGTGGGCTCAGAAGTAGATCAATTCCTAAATCAATGCCATAGCAATGCACATTTGAACTAATTGAATACCCAGTAGGCTACTGAAGCATGGTATATGTTTTTAAGCCAAATTTATAACTAGTAATTTATTTGTGATTTGATGTATTGCTAATTACAGATAGGAATCATCACAACCAGTAATATGAGAGCAGAAAAACTTACTGAGCTGGGAGGTAAACAATTATTTATTTGTTCATTACTATATTACTGTTTCACTTTTAGCTGATGGCTAGCTACATCTTATTGAAAGAAAATTATTTTGACAGATTGGGACAGCTAGTGGTTAACACCTTTCTCTTTTCAAACCTGAGTGACATAACATGTACAGGTACGGTACCCTGTACACAGAATTGGTTGTTTAATGTCCCCACTGAAGGACAGAACACTGTCATGGTTCATTTACCTAAACCTAATACCGTATTCATTCCAATAAGCGCCCAGGGTGGAAGCTTATTTTTTACCTGGTTTAGTCATCAATCACCGTCTGAAAGTATTTAGTTACTTACAGTTAGTGCACCCTCTTTGCTATAAATTATATTGACATTGTTTTTGAGGGCGCACTAACTGTGATTAAAGATGGCTGGCGCCGGCAAAAAATACACATTACCTGAAACTTGGCCTTTTAAAGGCATTTGCAGGTGGTTATTGTGAAGTATTTTTAATATCTATACATCTGCCCACTATCAAATAGCGTCATAATTTAATTTTGGTGCATATTTTGGATACTTTTGATGCCGTAAAGTCACTCAACAGGTAAAGCTTACTGGAAGTATTTTGACAACATTGGATGGGCGGTTAATAATTTAATATTGTGTTTGTTGCAAAGTCTCTGGGTGGGCGCTTATTGGGGCATGGGCAGTTATTGGAACGAATACGGTAATAATGATAATAATATGCACTTGTAGGAGCATGTTATAAACAGAAGAGTTTCTCAGTGCGCTTCACATACCAACATAACACAAAAATAAAAAACAAATATCCCTTAAAATTATAACATAATGAATAAAAACTAGATGTCTTCATTTAAAAGGTGGGTCTTCAACAGAGACTTGAATTGGTTAACTGTTTTGGCATTCCAAAGAGATGGTTTTGGTGCTGCAAATAAGAAAGCATGATCCCTGTATGGCTTTGTGGAGCATTTGGAATTACAAGCAGATGTTCTAAATGTATCATGGGGAGAATTACCATATTAAAGTCAACACCCCAGCAAGTAGCCACTGTTGGGGATTGAACTTGGGACCTCATGCACCAGAGGCATATACCCAAACCACTATGCTACGCATATGCAATGATTTCCATCTCTTTGAACAGCATGCATTACTATTCAGTAATATTCAGTAGACACAATATGACAAGAAAACTTTAAAACTCTTTTTTTTGCCTGCCTCCTTCAGTACAATGCTGGATTCTTTTAAGATAACCAAGCAAGTAGTACTAACTAGTATATAACAAGCATTTGACGGAACATTTTTGTACCTTGGACCTTGGATAAGAATTAACATTGGACTTGTTCTTCAAATTAGTGTTTTTATTCATTTATTACATTTTTATTGCATGTGATAATCTATTTTTATTACACGTTTATAATTAGGCAACCCAAAACGTCACATTCAAGCCCTAGAGAAGTGCAATGACAAATCATGTGTGAAAGAGCCGTCTCTACAGAATGCATTGGAAGTTGCAGCTAATACATTAAGGTAAGCATACTAATTAATAACCTATCAGAATGTTATAATTAAACTGTTTAAAGCTGTTTAAATTTATACTTGATTGCTTTCACATAAAAGTGAATCGCATGCATGCTCTATTATGAATTGCTGTTTTCAGAGATTTGAGGTGATCAATTAGAGGTTAATAACTGCGCATCGGTTATTTTGGAGGGCATTGTGAAAAATCTAAACATTTTGCCTTTGGAACCGAGGGATATTCCGAGGTCCAAAGCAAAATGTTTAGATTTTTCACAATGCCCGCTATACTACCGATGCAAAGTTATTAACCTCATTCATAACCGTCACTTTGATCTTTAAAATTAACAAAATAACACAAAATTTTCCTCAAAAGTTTGTAAAATAAACAATTCTTACATCTTCCCTTTCCCAAAATCGATCAGGCTAAAACAAAACGACCAATAACAAAAAGTGCGTATCAGAATCTGTGCAAATATGGTAGCGCGCAATCCAAATCGGACAGCCAGCGCCAAGCAGTTCGTTGGACGCACAATCACGGCGCACGCAGAAGTCAATTGTGTGCGACATTGGAACAATTACGCATTTTGCGGTCAATTGTGAGATATTAATGACCTCGATTTGCGTTAGCGTTTTCACAAATAATAAAATATGATTGGATCGCACGCATCGCGTTTATTAATGAGGTTATGAATGGATAACCACCACTTTTGTAAAATCATCATTTGTTTTTTGCAAGTTGAAAAAATGTCAACTCCCAAGTAACGTTGCTTGTTGCATGAACTGCAGTGAACCATCATTGGCCAACAACTGGATGTGTTATTTTCCAAATTAATTAATTCTCGTTCATCAAATTTTGGGCAGTCAAATCTGAGACTAAAGTAGTTAGTTATATTAGTCTCAGGTCAGATTCAGAACCACACTAGTCTAAATAACTAATCAAAACATTGGTCAAAGTTTACTTTTTGGGATGGAATTTTTAACATTTCACACACGTATGATTTCGAGAGAAGCAGCGGCTCACCCACTAACAAACAGACTTGTTTATAGAATATCATCAAACTTTGGGTTTGCTCCCTAAGGCAAATAATTTTGTGCAAAATATCCCAGCATATACCAATGAATATTCACACTCTACCATCAAATTTTATTGTGATTTTTTCCCTCCAGACATATGCCTGGTCATGCTAGTAGGGAAGTACTCATCATTCTGGGTAGTCTAACTACCTGTGATCCAAGTAATATTCATGATACAATTACGGTAAGTTTGAATTCAAATTGACATAGAGGGACTTCACAATTTGGTAATATTTTCTGATATTGAGTATATAATAGTATATTGACTCTGGAGTAAATGAAGACTAAGGTATATATATTTTTTGTAGATTATTTAGCTTACCATACAACCAAAATTGATCATTTAGAGATAGATAGATAACAATCTTTATTCAGGGTAATTCATTCAGTTTACAAAAACTGGTCTCCCATGAGACCCTGATGATAATAATATAAGATTTTTACATATCAAGAGATAAATTACATTATACAAAAGAAAAGCAAAATTGAATAATGTTTACATTCATGTACATGTAGGTAATATTTACAAATCAAGATGATAAAATGTATTTATAAGACATGAATCTTAACAAACAGGTAGTTATAATTTAGTAGTAGTACAGAGTTGGAAAGGTGTGAATTAAATGCATATCTTTGATTTTAACATATTCACATTCATTGATGTAAGATTACTGCGAACATCAGAAGACAATCTGTTCCACACTGAGGCACCTCTGTAAGAAAAAGTTAGTTTCCCTGAATTATTATTCCAAGATGGCAAGACAAGTGTATTACAAGATTGACTTCTGGTACATTTTGAATGAATTGAAGAAGTAAAAAATAAATTGCCATGAGAGGTAAGAAGGAGCATCATGATGAAGACATTTAAAACAATTACAAGAAGCTGTTTATCCCATCTTTCATTTAATCTGTCCCAGGAAAGCATGTTCATCATATCAGAAATGGGTGTTCTAATGTCGGCAGACATTTGATGACTTGTGTAAGGTCTCAACACAAATCATCCATCTTTGTGAAACACATTGCTCTTGATATCACATGAAGCATGTTGTGTTGATAATGTTACATCATAATAATAATTTTTTTTAATTGTCTTCCAGGCTATGAAAGAACACAATATCCGTTGTTCTGTGATTGGTTTAGCAGCAGAAATCAGAGTGTGTAGGAAACTGTGTAATACTACTAATGGTAAGTGGGGCACTTGTTAATCTGTTATTGATTGTTTTGTTTAGAAAGTACAGCACTATTATACATTCCACAACTGTTTGGAGTAACCTTCATTTTTGTGCAGGTATTATTATTAATTGACAGGCTCACTGCCTCCACACTATGCAGTTAGGGAGGTTTCAATAATACTTAATTCTGTTACCTATTTTGGACAATGGTTGAGATCCAATGACCTTTAACCTTTTCCCAACACTCCAAGTTGATATGGAATCATAACACTGCTGCCCAAAAAGTGTACTGCATACCATCATTTCTGATGAAAGTGGTTTGTTGTCTGACGCATGTTTCTGAAATATTGAAGTTGAGAACAAAGGTGCATCTTGGGAGATGTGATACTGTAGCCATCTTAAAATATTTTGAAAGTCCAGATTTTTGTGTACTATACCTTTCTACCTTAATGATTTTGGGCATATGTGCATTCAAATTGTATAGATTGGTTACAAAGAGATTGGTATAGAGTTAATACTCAATTTAAAATGTAGTCATTGTATGAAAATTACAGAAGAATAATGAAGAAGGAGACGGCCTATTGCTTCACCCTTGCAGGGCGTAAGACCATGCAAGACACAAATTAATATATGCGAGGATCGGAAATAAACGATGCAAGCCTGATAAATTATGATTTATATGACATGTTTGGGGCTCGAGCAAACTGAGCAAAATTAAAGGAGTTCAAAGTAAAAATAAGGCAAATCGTGTTATGATGACAATTCACCAGTTTCTTATTTGTTTGTTTTGAATTACAGGTACATATGGGGTGATTCTAGATGAGAGTCATTTCAAGGATCTGTTAATGGAACACACAACTCCACCTCCAGCTACGGTGAGTTTACTCACAGCCTCTCATACTATAACGTGTCTCCTCTCAAGTTAAGAGTAATGCCATGTTAGATTTTGCAGTGGCAGATTTGAATCGTGTGCACTAACCTAATCACAAGGGATGTATGCTCATGCGTAGGAGGGTGATTTTATTTATTTATTTATTTATTCTTTCTTTATTGAGGGTAATACTGCTTCAGTGACAAGCACTGCTTTTCAAGCAGGCCCTCATTGATACATGTTATAGCAACAAAATATATTACGATACACAATATTTACAAAGTATCATACAGTATTTACAATGTATTTACAATGTATTTACAATATATTACAAATAAGTATAATGGTATCATCAACTACAAGATAATTATAAATACCATGATTCAAAATACAGAAATACAATAATTAGTATAAATGAATAAAATATAGATAAAGACAGGCCTAAATTTCTTTAATTTTTGATTGAAATTGGCCTAAAGTCATATTTTCCATCTGAGCTCTTACTGTCGGTGGCAAAGAATTCCATGCATAGGCTGCCCTGACATGAAAAGTACGTTGACCTGAATTTGATTTAAATTTTGGTACAATCAATGTATTAGAAGTATGATTTCTAGTTATATGATTATGGTTATCATGAACAAAATCAAATTGAGAAGATAAGTATGATGGATATTCATTCTTTAAACATTTGAAAACAGTCATTAATAGAGTATTATGCCATCTTTGATCAAGTTTAACCCACTGCAATGTATTCATTAAATCATTAGTTGGTGTCCTTATATCTGCTGAGAGAATTATTCTAGCTAAATTATTATGAAGTACCTGAAGCCTATTATGGTACTCTCTACACTAAAATTTGACCAGACCATGCTTCCGTAATCAAAGTGGGGAATAACAAGAGCATTGGATAACATTACAGTGGTTCTGTATGGAAGGAAATATTTTATACGCTTTTATTATGCCAGTTCTTTTGGAAATAGTTTTACTAACATTATCGACATGAGCTGACCAAGACAGCTTGCTATCAAATTTCACACCTAGATATTTAAACTCATCTACTCTTTCAATATCATTGTTGTTATATATTAAATGTACATTGTTGAACTTTTCAAGCATTTTGTTTGTACCAAAGATCATAAACTTAGTCTTTTCAACATTTAAAGTGAGTTTGTTTACTTTGAACCATTCAGCTACCCTACTTAGACATGACTCCATTTGAATTTTAAGATCAGATTCATTTTTAGCTTTACACATTAAAGAGGTATCATCTGCATACATTACAGTTTTACATTCAGACACAGCATTAGGTAAACAGTTAACAAAAATTATAAACAGTAAAGGACCTAAAATTGAGCCCTGAGGAATACCAATATCAATTGGCCTAAAGTCAGAAAAAGTTGAGTTGACATTAACAGTTTGTTCTCTGTTGTTTAAGTATGATTTAAACCATAATAATTCATCCCCACATACCCCATATTGTTTAAGTTTCCTAATCAGAATATCATGATTTACAGTATCAAATGCTTTCTTTAAGTCTATAAATAAAACGCCTGTAGCATAACCTGTATCCATATTCTTTAAAATATAATCTTGAACATCTAGAAGGGTTGTTGTTGTGGAATGATTCGGACTAAATCCTGATTGAGCATTTGATAATAGTCCTACATTACTCATATATTCATATAATTGATCATGAACAGCTCTTTCAATGATCTTTGATACAATTGGTAATACAGAGATAGGTCTATAGTTACTAACATTAGTTTTATCGCCCGATTTAAATATTGGAGTTACTTTAGCCTTCTTCCAAGCATCAGGAAAAGTAGACCCATTCAAAGACAGGTTGCAAATGTGAACAAGGCATTTTGAGATGAAAGGCGCAGCCAACTTTAATAACCTTACATTGAATGGATCTAATCCTGATGATTTACAATTTTGCATTTTACTTATTTGTTTAAGAACAAATTCATTAGATATTGCTCTAAAACTAAATTTGTTTACACTATGATTTTGATGAGAACATACAGTATTACAAGTACATACATAATTATCATTGTTATTATTAAATTTACTCCCAAGTTCATTACCTATAGAAGTGAAAAACTCATTGAACTCATTTGCCATATCCTTTTGTTACCTGAGTAATTACCATTCTTTTTAACAACTGCTGTAGGTATACTTGATGTTTTGTTTGGTATAATTTTCTTAATTGCTTTCCAAAGATTTTTACTATTATTTATGTTGTTATTTATAGCCTCGTTACAATAACTCTTTTTCAGTGAATATTTCATATTGTTTACTTTATTTCTAAGAGACTTTGCTTTACTCCAATCTTCAGCATTATTTGTCTTATGTGCTTTTGAAAAATAGTAGTCCCTATCTTTACTTAGTCTCAAAATTCACTGTTCACCCATTCAGGTAAACAACCTTTAACTTTCTTTTCCTTAAATGGTGCATGCTTGTCACAGGCAGCATTGAATGAAGACTGCCATTCATTAAGTGCTTCATTGACATCATTTATATTACATATTCTACCCCAATCAATATTTTTGATTGTATCAATATAATCTACTTCATTGAAGTTTTTGAAACACCTGGATCTTACAATTTTTGGTGGAAGTTTCAACTTATTACATTTTCTTACAGCATATATTAATGAATGATCACTAAGACCTAAACTATGAACACCAGATGAGATTATAAGTTCTGGTTTTGATACAAATATTAAGTCAATTTTTGTTTTACTAGTTTCAAGTTATTCTTGTATAATCTGTTATAATTTGTTTCATATTAGAATTGTTTGCCAACCTTGTCACTTTTCTTAAATTACCTATTTTAACCTGATCTAAATTAAAGTCTCCTAAAATATATACATCATCATATAAATCATTACATTTCTTAAATATATCATCAAGATTATCAAGAAAATCAACAGTACAGTCTGGTGGGCGATAAATACTGCCAACTAAAATAGGCTTTGTATTGGTTAAATTAAGTTCAATAAAAATACCTTCAATATCATTATCATATAAATCCTCATTTTGTTTTGACAAAATACTGTTTTTAATATAGCATAAAACTCCACCCCGTATTTTACCATTTTGTCTATCAAGTCTATAAGTATTATAACCATCTATTTCTACTTCTGAGTCATCAACATCCTTATCTAACCAAGTCTCATTAATACATAACACATCAATAGCATTGTCATTCAAAAGGAAGTTAACCTCATCAACTTTGTGGATTAAACCCTGGATATTTAAATGAGCTATTTTAAGACCCTTCCTAATCTTACACTTTAAATCAATAAAACCCTCATTAAGAGGAAGTTCATCATTAGCAAGTTTGTGAAAACAATTCTTACAATACCAATAATTATTTTGCTTAACATCATTGTCATCAACACATCTAAAGTGAAAATCAAGTGTACAATTATTACAAGTTACATAAAGATCATTTTGTAAGATTTTTCTTACACACTCACCACAAAAATCATTTTCAGTTTTCTTACAAATTTTGGCATTCTCTACAGTTTTTAAAGTTACAGTTCTTTTTTACTTTTATCACTCACAGTTTGCATATTTAGAGTTTCTTTATCAGTTCTATCCTTTACCTGCTCCTCCAATGAGATGTTACAACACAAAATCCTGGTGAAATACACTACTGAGACAAGACAAATAGTTCTCTTGAAGAAGTTATTCCTAATCGTGATAAATGTAATCCGTCAGTTGCAATATGATGATCCAAAGTGATATTCCTATTGTCTATGAAATTAAAGTTCTTGGTATAACACACGTCATAAAGTCTCGCGTTAAATTCCTTTATCCATGCACAATGTCGTTTGTTCCTTTGGATAGTCAATGAAGAGATAGCAATGCGAATAGTAGGTCTGAATGCAAAAATAGTTGACAAAAGGGTATCATACATAGAAAGACACTCATTCACATAACATCTGGACAGGTCGTTCGTTGCACAATGAATAATAATAAAGTCCGGTTCTCTTCTTCAATAATAGCAGGGGCAAGTTTATTCCATAGTCCTAGTTTGCTTCCAGGGATGCATCGGTTCCTAATAATACAACGTGAAGTCATTCTCATGGCCTACAAGGTGCTTTGGAATCGAGTCTCCAATAATCAGAATCTTTCTCTTAGACTGTCTAGGTGATGGTGCCTTAGCTGCAGTAGGTTCAACATGAGATGGTATGCTGTCAGTTGTACAATTAATAAGTGTCCGCGATTTCTTGATATGTTTCCTAGGCTGAATTCGACTTCCTTGTAGTGACAATGGTAGGGATAGGCAGAGGAACACAATCCTCAACTTCCAGAGAATCAAATCGGTCGCTTGTGGGGATAGTAGCTACAGGTACATGCACAAGTGTCCTAGGTGCAGGGATGGGTTTTGGTTTAACACACAGAAATGTCCTTGGGGCAGGGATGGGCGATGGTTTCACAGTTTGTGACAAAGAAAGTCTTGGTGCTGGCTTTGGCGCTGTAGGATGGGTTTGGGTTCCAACATTCACAAGAACAGGGCGATCTGCTGTCTGTACTCCAACATCTTTAACAAATACATTGTCAATATCAGAAATCATACTTGTTGACGCATTCAAATCAAAGCATGGTAATGAAGTACTGCCAGTCTGGGGTGTTGATGCTAATGGTTGTACACAAATCGATGTATGCTCCGAACTGTCCATTGAGTTGTTGAGAGTTTCATGTTTGATCTTGATTTTTGTTAGCACAGTGTCTATCCAATGATCATGTAGATGTCCTTGTACAGAAATATTGCGCATACTGTCATAGCAAGTAATTGTTACAGTTTGATCATTGATGTAGCATCTGAAGATATTTCCTTTGGTTCCTCGGTTGTCAGGTGGTCCATATAATTTGTCTGTACATTGGCTATGCAACTGCTTCAGTGCACTGGATCCAAGCTGCCAAATCCAACATAGCATTATTCTCAACTTGAGACAAGACACACTATAGTCAACTTTCTTGTGTTGACAGAAGTCAGTGCAATACAGCCTCATCTACATTTATGCAATGTTGTACTGAGCCCTTGATATAAGGGAGAGTGTAGCACAGTGATTATGGTACTTGTCTCTGATGTATGAGGTCTGGGGTTCAATTTATGTGGGTGGCGACTACTGAGGTATTGGCTTGTGAATTTAAAAAGTGGCTTGGAAACATCGGTAGATTAACCCTAACCCTACCCATGTTTTTTTTGCTATCGGAAGGGAAAGAAGTAACGAAAAAGGAGAGAAGATGAGGAGAAAAGTCCAGTGCTGTACGGTGCGACCATTTTAGGCGCATTGGCGACTAGATTTTTTCTAATGGCGACTAAATATTCAATCCCTGGCGCCAATGGCGCCCAACTATTGAAGCTTTTAATCGCCAGCAAATGCAAAACATGTATGTAATATAGCATTCAAGAGTATGAATGTATGCTATGAATATATGCATTTATCATGTCTCAATGGAGACTTCCTGGAAAACATATAGGCCTACACTGTAGGCTACATGCTGTATGGAGTATAGCGTTCAATGGGAATATGTAGATTGAGTACAGCAGCTATGAACAACGCACGTGGCTGTTCAGTTGGCACCTCAGATTTTTTACCTGGGAGCAAAATTTGGGCGCCTAAATTTATAAAGTTAGGAGCCATTGGCTCCTCAATCAGGTTTTGCACCGTACAGCACTGGAAAAGTCAGTTGGCATCCCCGGGATTCGAGCCTGGGACCCCTCTCATGCCACGCAGAAGATCCCCAGCATGTAGCCACACAGGTGATGTCTGGGTATATATGACTTGGGCTGATTGCGTCATCAAGTCACGTTAAATGCATGCAAGCAGATTGGTTTTAATAGTGAGCTTTAGTGAGACCTAGTTGGGTTAGGGTTAAGTCCAGGTTTCTGCCCTCCTAGAATTGGCTAAATGAGCAATGACAGTAAAATGGATCATGTTGAATTCCCCCATATTGAATCATTTGATTCTGTACAGTGTGAAATTTTTAATGAGGTTTTTAAGTATTTTGTTTTGTTTTGCTTTCATGGTTAACTTCAGAACTGTAAATTTAATAAATGTAAGCCCAAAAATATATTTTGGAGCCTATAAGGTGTAGATGTTTCAAGACATGAATACCACACTGTAAGACTGTTCAAAAGAGCAGAAAGTGTAAACTAGAATGTCTAAAATATCCAGCTATAAAGTTTTTGATGGGCAGGTGATCATGAAAGGAAGGCTTGATAATTATCAAAAACAAAATTCACAAGAACTTTTCGGGATTACTGAAAGTGATTATTAGTTAATCAGGAAGTATGACAATAATGTAGCTTGATAACTATTGTATGGATTGTGTAATCAATTTCTGTTCATTTTGTTGTTTTATTGGAACAGGCCAACACAGAGCCATCACCAATAAGAATGGGTAAGTTATTGTCTTAAAACACTTTACAAAAAAATCTACCTTTTCTTTTGGAAGGAAATACTGTAAAAGGGGAAATTTTTGCGGGTTTTTTTCTTTTTTGAATTTAGCGAATATATGCAACAATGTATTAAATGTATAGGGCAGGACTTAGCAATCGCAAAAATAACATTCGCGGAAATGTCTCTCTTACTCTAAATTGCGAAAATAAGTGCTCATGAAAATATCAACTTTTACAGAAACACAAATCAAAAACAAAGCTCAGTTATGTTTTGTACATTTTGATACCTCATTTGTGTCAATAGTCCCAAAATTGTTCCCATGGTGACATTTTGAAGGGTGAAATTCCATAGCCGTGGAGTGGCTGCATTCTGGCTTGATCTGCAATCAACGTTTTTTATGGACGTGTACAGATGAAGCAAGTTGTTGTTTGCTGTATCAAGCCCAGGTAGACATATTATAAATCCTGTGCCATCAATCTAACATTCTGCTGCACTGTCCCCGACTTGGGACGGGTGGTGGTGGGTTGAGCGCTTTGTTCCCGGGAACCCTCCCTCTCCAGTGCAGCAACTGTTGACATCAGGGAATCACATTACAGTAGTGGCTACTCCCTTCTTTCAGACCAGGAACTTAGTATACCAAGCAAACCCTTTGTCATGGATCTGCAGGGCAGGACTTGCACTGCTGGAACATCTTGACGTGTGCAAGTTCCATTAGAGGTTAGGCTGGTCACAGGATCCTGGTCCTATGTAGGGAAGTAAAGCTTGGTCATAGATGAAGATTCCACAATTGCACTAATCAGCTACTCAACACTTGTCCAACTGCATGTCCACATTTTCAGGAGGACCACTGACTTCACAGAGTTTATTATTTTGTAATTATTTTATTTAGTTTAACAATGAAGATGAAAATATTTCTAGTTATCCTATCTTTCACTTTGCAGGATTTCCGCAACATTTATTGCACACAGAAAAAGATAAAGTTGACAAACCATCAATGTGTATGTGGTAAGTGTGTTATTTGTAATAAATTTAACAGTGATGTGTGCATTGATTGCAAAGAATTCTGAAGAGTTGCCAAAAATGGGATACTGGAAGTCACAGATGTGGGGAACAAGGCATCCCTTCAAAGATGTAAATCCTGGGGGGATAAATCCTCCTAATATTTTGATAAGGTGGTCCATACAATCATCCCCCCCCCCCCCCTCATGTTGACACCTGTATGTGGTTTCTGGCCAAATTAGCCTCATATTTGGCAATTTTATCCTAAAAAGTGCACATTTCGTGCGAATTGGTTCCACTTTTGAACAAAATTTCAGCTTCACACACATTTATACCATAAACTTATTCTGTTGCCTAAAAGTGCTGGATTCATTATACTTCAAGAATTTTTTTCCAACCCCATCCTTCCAATGTCAAAAAGAAAATCTACACCACTGTATCCCTTTGTGCATGTGACACAACCATGTTTGATCCCCTTGGTTTGACCTCCCAAGTCACATTTCATGATATACCTGTAATCGTACCTCCATACTAATAATTTCAATTTCCTGTTCTGATTTCATCCTTTACCCAGCCATTTAGATTCCAAAGGATCAGAAGGATTTAGCTCCGGTGGTTACTTTTGTCCGCAATGTAACAGCAAATACTGTGAGCTTCCTATAGAGTGTAAAGTTTGTGGTAAGTAGAGAAATGCATCATTTTTGAAGTGAAATCAAATTAAAGGGAATTGTATAACACCCACTGTATTCTATATAGCCATACCATATGTATTACATAACAGGGTGTCTTTGAAAGAATACTGAACATTGGACAATGTAATTTTTGAATATTTTAATATCAAAAATTCACCCTTCAGTTCTAGAGTTATTATTATAACAATTTGAAAATGGCAACTCTTATTTAATCCATTCCATGCGTAAAAAAGAATGTCTAAAGCTCAGTGCATGATGCATGCTCCAGATACTAAATAAAAAGTGCAAATGAGATTATGAGATGTACTGACAGCCATCCTCTCTGGTATAGCACACACAGTTGCCTTTTAAATCCATGGAATAGATTCAATGCGAGGTGTTTTTGTAAAAACTTACATCTCAAGAACAAAGTTGGGAACCCAAAGTTGTAAATTTTCACAATTTATATTTACAAGGTATATGGAAGCTGTCTTGATGTGCAATTGCATAAAGCTATTCAGACCTCTCCTGTTCAGGTGTTAAAATACTCAAAAGAAGATACGCTAGCTGTATTTCAGTAGTAATCCCATGTAATTTTTTCTTTCACAGGTTTAACCTTAGTTTCAGCTCCTCATCTAGCCAGATCATTTCATCATCTCTTTCCTCTGGGTAACTTCAAAGAAATACAAAGAAACTCGATAGATAATTCCGATGTAATGTAAGTATCAAATTAAATTTGAAATACAGTAGAAAATATATTGTATCAATATTTTGAAGAAAAAAATATTACCAGACACTAAACACTATAGTATAGCAATCCCTTATCCTTGTACTAACTGAAACTGAAATTCTCCTGCCAGACAAAGAAGTCACTAATAATGATCCCCTTCTAAACCTGTAAGAAATGGGGGAGCTGATCCTGGACTGCACACCAGTGTGATTTTTGTAAAAGGTTTTAAGGTGGGGAAGGAGGGGTGCAAGTATTTTACATGTGTGGCATAACAGGGTCAGAGATAAAAAAAATTCCTTTGTAGATGAATAAATTTCTTCTGCACATTTTTGATCAGAACTTCCCACACTGTATATTAAGTAGTGTTGATTTATTAACTGCTATCATTTGTTTGTTTTCCAGATTCTGCCAAGCCTGCCAGATTCATCTCACTGATCAGTCGGTAAGGTTAATATGTTAGGTTAAAAAGCAGTTTGTCTCAGCAACTTTTGTCGTAATGAAGGACTATGAATGTCCGCCTTTCTTGTTGACATTGTTGAAAAAGGCTATGGGCTATGCAGGATGCATTTTTGTTATTATTATTGCATGTTGTTTTATTCTCAGCTAACTTGCGGCAAAATTCCTTATTTTGCTAACAAAAAATAAAAAAAGTTAATAAACATGGAATGAAGAGAAAGGTACTAAACTGGCAATTTTTAAAAGCCATGGTTGTTGAATGCTGAGATATATCTGTTTTTCCTTGGTCTAATAATATTTTAATGTTTAAAATTGTATCTTATATAAAGCTCAAATAGGCATGCATGGTTATTTCACTGTCTTGTTCTTATTCAATCTATAAGGATAAAAAATTCTGATCAAATGATCAGGCCTTGTCTTTTGAAAATTGCTGGCGAGTGACAAATCACTCTCCTCAAAACTTGTCAGGTGAGCTGTAGGCGAGTGATTTTAATCACTTGTATTAGTATTACACCAAATGTAGGCGAGTGGTAAAAAGCTCTCCTCAGATTCATTTTAGGCGACTCCAGGAGGAGTCCTGACCGTCCGACTCCAGGAGGAGTGTTGGCCAGTATAACAACAAGACAAGACAAGACAAGATCACTCTCACTCGCCTCAAAAGACAAGGCCTGAATGATTATTTTTGGGGGATTTGAAAGGATAAGAATGTTTTTCAGATTTTGACAACTTTATGATCTACTTTAATAAATTAGTTTCAGATGTAAGAGTAAAGATTGAAAATGTTTGGTAAAATTTGAGATTTCACTTAGGGTAGTATTAGGTCAGAAAATGAAGTTAGTTTTATGCTGCAGGTCTTAAATTACAGAGCATGTACCGTATTTGTTCCATTAACCGCCCAGAGCCCTTAACAAAGTCATTTTGGGTGGGTGCTTATTTTTACATTGTTTAAGCCGACAATACGTAAAGAAGGCACAAAATATTCATCCATCATCATCAGTGTGTCATGTTTCTGACCATGATTCAGATTTGCATGGGCAGTTAATAAACTAATATCAGTTTGCTTGTTGGAAAGTCACTGGGTGGGCGCTTATAGGGGCATGGCCTATTAATGGAATGAATACGGTAATCCGTGTTCAAAAATGTTATGTTTAGAAATATGTACGTCAAGTTCTAAACATTACCAGATATTTACAAGACAATTTTCTCTACTTTTTTTTGCAGGTATATCAGTGTCCCAAATGCAGTAATCTGTTTTGCTTGGACTGTGAACTCTTCATCCATGAATCGCTTCATTCATGTCCTGGATGTGCCAGCACTAGACCACAGCCATCCAATGGCACTGGATAGAGAACTTATATTAGGGGAATATTGTCATCGGTTTTGTTTGGACTATGACTTTTCATCCTGGATGTGCCAGTACTAGCAGCCATCCAATGGCACGTGATAGAGAACCTATATTAGGGGAGTGTTGTCATCGGTTTTGTTCGAGCTGTGAGTGAACTTTTAATCCAGGAATCACTTCATTCATGTCCTGGATGTGCCAGTACTAGACCACAGCCATCCAATGGTACTGGATAGAGAACATAAGGGAGTGTTGTCATCCGTTTTCTTGGAGCTGTGAATTTCATCCATGAATCACTTCATTCGTGTCCTGGACATGCCAGCTACCAATGGCACTGGATAGAGAACACCTATATTAGGGGAGTGTTGTCATCCGTTTTGTTCGAGCTGTGAACTTTTTATCCAGGAATCACTTCATTCATGTCCTGGATGTGCCAGTACTAGACCACAGCCATCCAATGGTACTGGATAGAGAACATAAGGGAGTGTTGTCATCCGTTTTCTTGGAGCTGTGAATTTCATCCATGAATCACTTCATTCGTGTCCTGGACATGCCAGCTACCAATGGCACTGGATAGAGAACACCTATATTAGGGGAGTGTTGTCATCCGTTTTGTTTGAGCTGTGAACTTTTTATCCAGGAATCACTTCATTCATGTCCTGGATGTGCCAGCACTAGACCACAGCCATCAAATGGCACTGGATAGAGAACATAAGAGAGTTGTCATCCGTTTTGTTCGAGCTGTGAACTTTCATCCAGGAATCACTTCATTCATGTCCTGGATGTGCCAGTACTAGACCACAGCCATCCAATGGTACTGGATAGAGAACATAAGGGAGTGTTGTCATCCGTTTTCTTGGAGCTGTGAATTTCATCCATGAATCACTTCATTCGTGTCCTGGACATGCCAGCTACCAATGGCACTGGATAGAGAACACCTATATTAGGGAGTGTTGTCATCCGTTTTGTTCGAGCTGTGAACTTTTTATCCAGGAATCACTTCATTCATGTCCTGGATGTGCCAGTACTAGACCACAGCCATCCAATGGTACTGGATAGAGAACATAAGGGAGTGTTGTCATCCGTTTTCTTGGAGCTGTGAATTTCATCCATGAATCACTTCATTCGTGTCTTGGACATGCCAGCTACCAATGGCACTGGATAGAGAACACCTATATTAGGGGAGTGTTGTCATCCGTTTTGTTCGAGCTGTGAACTTTTTATCCAGGAATCACTTCATTCATGTCCTGGATATGCCAGCACCAGACCACAGCTGTCCAATGGCACTTGATAGAAAACCTATATTAGGGGAGTGTTGTCATCCGTTTTGTTCGAGCTGTGAGTGAACTTTTTATCCAGGAATAACTTCATTCATGTCCTGGATGTACCAGCACTAAACCACAGCCATCCAATGGAACTTGATAGAGAACATGTATTAGGGGAGTGTAGTCAACCATTTTGTTTGAGCTGTGAGTGAACTTTTCATCCAGGAATTGCTTCATTCGTGTCCTGGATGTGCCAGTACTAGACCACAGCTGTCCAATGGTACTTGATACAGAGCATATATTAGTAGACCTGCCAACTGTCCCTCATTTTGAGGGACTGTCCCTCATTTGGGGTTTTCCAAAATGAAAAAGAGGGACAGTCCTGCTTTCTGAAATTTCAGTGATGGCAAATTTAAATATAAGAACAGGAGAAAATGATGCAAATTTCACTTTAAAATTTTGCTACAGCATTCTCTTTAGTCTATTGTGATAAATTTAGACCTGCAAACCCTTCCCTTAATTCCTAACGTATTGCACACCTCAAGTCTTGGAATTTGTCGGTACCTGGTTTGTGTACATGTACAAGGTTTTGGCCTCAATGTCCCTCATTCTGACTTTGGTAGGTTGGCAGGTCTGTATTAGGGGAGTGTTGTCATCCGTTTTGTTCGAGCTGTGAATTTCATCCACAAATCGCTTCATTCGTGTCCTGGATGTACCAGCACTAAACCACAGCCATCCAATGGAATTTGAAAGAGTACAGTACTGTACAAGAATGATAGATGTGTAGTCATTTACTTCCCTTGGACTGTAAACTTTCCATCAAATCACTTCATTTGTGTCCTGGATGTGCCACTACTAGCACTTGAGAGAGTACATGTACAGTACACATATTGTATACTAAGGTTGTGTAGTCATTTGCTTTTTTGGGACTATGAAGTCTATCCAGGAATCGCTTCAGTCATGCCCTGGATGTGGCAGCACTTTTAATCTGTCTCATCTCAACTTGAGAGTAATGGCATGTTGGATTTTGCAGAGGCAGATTTAGATGCGTTTATGCAGTTGCAACACCAACATACAGATTATTCGCCCTTCAACTTGTGTATATATGCTCCATGGGATTAGGTTAGCACACACGATTCGAATTTGCCACTGCAAAATCCAACATGACATAACTTTAGACCACTATCATCTGGAACTTGGGAGAGAACAGTACATGTACCATATATGAAGTGTGATCAAGCAAAATCAGTCTGAAGTCGGTCATATTCAGTTTTCAGTTTCGGATATCAAAAACCATATACAAAGCTGCATTGTGCAGAAAATCCCATTGAAATTGAACAACCAGTTCAAGAGATATGAGCAATTAAGAGAGATTCTACAAAAGAAAAGCAAAAGGAAATATTTTCTTTACTTGGCTGTGTCTCAAACTCATTATTTCCGACTTCCAACTGATTTTATTTGATCACGTCACATATTAAGATGTGTTATCATTTGCTTTGTTAGTACTGTGAAGTCTATTCATGAATTACTTCATTCTTGGCCTGGATGTACCAGCACTAGACACAGGCATCCAATAGCACTCTGCAGAGAGAACAGTATATGGATCATATATGAAGGTTTTTCATCATTTCAAATGTGTTGGGACTGTGAATTTTCCATCCATGTATCTGTTCATTCCTGACCTGGCACTCAAACCTATGTGTTCTCATCCTCAAGAAAAAATTCATGGGAAAGGATAGGGATTTCACCCAACACAGACTATGTTTAGGGTCCCGTTTCATTTATCATTTACTAAAAAAGGCTAAGCTAATATGACAGTTCTGAGACGTCCTTTTTCCAAAGCAAAGCTGAATTCTTGCTAAGACAATAAATTCAAGACATTTCAATGGATTATCGAGTGTTGTGCAACCCCTACCAGTGACTATTAACAAGAACACTTGTGTCACATGGTTATGGACCAAGTTGACAAGATTGCAACCCGTGATTCAAAATTTTTGTATTTTGAAATATTTTTCAAAATATTCTTAATTCACTGGCATGACAACCACAGATGTGTGTGAAAGATTTTTAAAGCAATCCGAGTGACTACTCCTAATTCCAGAGAAAGACAGCACAGACATTTTGGTTTGCTTAAATATTATCCTGTTTTGGGAAATGAAGCAAAGCCCAGTCCTAATCATTTAGGTTGACCTAAAAATCAAATTGTAATGTTTGACAATTTCTTTGTGAAAAAAAATGGGCAAAATCCAAAATTTAAGACAGATCTACATGCATTCAGATTCTTGAGTAGGCCTACAGGCTATAATGTTACTGTACAATTTGCTCTTCAATCATCAATTTGATTATTGGTTATAAAATAAAATAGACAACTTGTTTATCAAATATTGAGAGCATAGATTGAAATAAGTCTTTGTACAAGTCCATTGTCATATCATTAAACAAAACATGCTGAAATGAATGCCTTGTGCATTTTTGAACAACATTTGCCAAATATAAAATGTATCCCAATAAGGTATAAAATATAAAGGATTAGGATTACACCGTTTCATTTAGAAGAACAGAAGAATATTACTTTTGGGCAGTATGTTTTTGACATTGGCTAGTACGATACTGACCATAAATTTGCGGTAGTGCCATCTATCTTGAGCCAGTGTATAGTTTTAACATATGAAGAGCTTAGTTTCAACACAAGGGCCGATCGCTGTTGACACTGTGCAGTCTTGTTCCTGTTCACCGAACCAGAAATTACCCATCATGCAACGCTAGTTCGCCGAATAGTCGCATCCATTTAGTTCCTTGTGGTGACCTCATCCCGCTTGGGATTGATACAAAATACAGGTTGTTCTGTCTAGGTATGAGACTACCAGGCCAGTTTTTGTTTCTAAATTTTATTTTACAGTCAAATAAATTCATTGCAAAAAACCCGAGTTAAATCGACCTAAAAAAAAGCGAGATACAATGTTTTATATATGGCATATTTTTTACAAAAAAATGGATATTTTGACTGTTTTCAAACAAGAAATTTAGATTTATACCAATAATAATCCAAACTTTTTATTTCAATACCATAAACATTGACTGTCGTGCTCATTAAAACTAGAAACACATTTGGTCGGAAATGAAATGAAAGTAGTGAATTTGAACGATATTTGTGGGCCGTATTATGCACAGAATTTTGGCATTAAAACATTAAAAACATGTCTGCTTGTTCGTTGCTTGCGTGATTCTTAAGGAAGGAACGTGTATGTTTTATATAGTAAAAGAAACAAAAATTATATTCCGTGATTTGATACTTTTTTTAAGTGAACAAAATTAATATAATATATAAATCATGCAAGAAATGATCACGCTAATGTCTCGATATTAAAATGCCACGATGCGTGTACGCCTATGCATTGTAGATATAGCGAGATGCTGTATCGATTTTTAATAAAGTTCATTGTTAAACAAATAACGGATGGCCGGGTTAACAATAGATGGGTCAGAATTGGGGAATGATCAATAACTAACGGTACAGTGTTGATGGATCCATAGTGAAAACTTATTCAATAACTTGTATAGAGGGCAGTGCGAACAAGATTCCCAGATCGGTCGTCGTGTCAAAACCCCTTACATCCACTTACCCATTTTTGAGAACACATCAAAAAATCATCAAAATAATCACTGATATATGGGGGTTTTCAACAAAAGCAGTTTTGGCAGGATGCTCATCCTACCCAAGCATCCCGCTAAAAACTGCTTTTGTTGCAAACCCCTATATATCAGTGATTTTTTTGATGTGTTCTCAAAATTGGGCAAGTGGATGTAAGGGGTTTTGAAACTAAGCTCTTCATATACTGTTTTTACAGTCTATGGTTTTACCATGGAGGTATATAAATAAATGGAGAATGATCCAGCCAAGCCTCTTTTGTACTACGTTGGTTATGACCAATTATTGTTGAATAGGCAATTTCAGGTTTATATTGATTATGCTAAGCTGATTACATTGTGAAGTCTGTTTCACTGGCCATTGATTTCAATGGGGTAAAATGAAGTTTATACTTATTGGAAATTAAGTGCTCATGTTTCATAAAATTTTGATATCAAAATCTCATCATGCTTAAATTGCATCAAGAAATCAGTCTTTTGAAAAAAGAAACACCTTATCTGTTGTCATCTTTTGACTCCCTACATTTTGGTCATGAAAAATTGAATTATGACTTTTTTTTCCAAAAAGTTATGACCCCCGTATATTTGGAACCCCTCCTCCAAAGAAAATGATAGCCTCCTAATAATATTAATAATCATTTAGGCCTAAATACTGATAATTATTTATTATACAATGAGAAGTTTAATGATGATGATTTAGGCGGCCTATACGATTTCATGACAATAGGCCTACAGAATTAAAAGTTTAAAATAACATGACATATCCGTCATGGCACTCAATCAATTTGACCGAAGCTTCAACCAAAATCACGATTATCATACACTAAACTATGAGAAACTGTTTAAACAAAGTATATAGGGCCTATACATTCCGTAAATCAATTTCTCTCTAGAAAAGATTGTCTGATCATCACTTTTGCTTGAATTCAAGTACTTCCGGTAAATTTTGCTCGCTCAGTAACTCAAATGGCCCAAATTGGCCCAACATAATTGTTTCACAATCGGAAGGTAAAAACGTTTTGCTTTCATTTGCACTATATTTGAACTCCCTCAGACCCCTTAAAAGCTTGATATATGAACATGAAAACTAAGTATATTTGTCAAGTTACGGCACAACTAGTGTAGAAAACAGTTTCATAACTTGAGAACAGAACATCCAAATTTCTTCGGGTTTTCGCATCGATCATACATTGAAACTATAAGCTATCAAAACTGGTGACTTTGAACTAGCTGATTGACTAGCTGTCGTCATTATACAGTCTCTTTTACAAGGCTATCCGGTACGGGTCAATGTAGGGTCAATTCCTATGAGGAAATTTTGGGAGTGACAATCAATGAACCATGGTAGAGGCTCATAACCATCGTGGAGATCAATAGCTTGGCTGAAGTGGCTGGTCAATTCAAGTTTGGTGACTCATTGAATAGAGGTAACGGGATAATCTCCACTTAGGAGATTAGAATTCTGGTGATCATTCTCCATTTATTTATATACCTCCATGGTTTTACCTTGTGCATCAGCAAAATTGCTGCTGTGTTGTTATGGTTGTTTAGAAACCAGAAATGCAGGATCCATTTTTCTGCACCATTCATAAGGCTAAACAAAATATTGTTGTGCTGCCCTCAAGTGTAAAAAATGTGAAAGTTGGGTAGGTCGGTCAGATTTCTTTCTTTTTTTCTTCTTCTTTTTTTTTAACCTTCAGTTTATAAAAATCCCCTCAAATATTAAATAATGCTTCTTCCATTACAGGACATTGTCATTTTTTTTTGGACTAGATCGGCAAATAGGAGAATTTTGAACTTATTTACAGATGTAGTTCGATGTTTTGGAATGCCTTTTTGATTTTAACAATGAAGCATGAAAAGAGTCAACTATTTGGTGCAAACTAAATTTTGCATTAATATACTCGGGAATATATTGTCGCGTACAAATGTTTCACCACAGTACACTAGTAGTTTCATTACACTGGCAGCCCGTCACCACTACATGTAGTATACATGTAAGTAGTGAAAACATATGAAGCGTGCCTATTTGTGTGTGCGTTAGATGCTGCTATGTGTGTTCCATCTCTGTTATGGCATCTATTTGGAATCACCAATCCACTTTATTGGCCTGTAAACAACTATAGATCATTGTAGGTTGACTAAACTATCACCAAATCATTTAACATGGCCAAAAAATAAAAAAATGTGAAAAATTGACCATTTTCATGCAAAAAAGTGGAAATTTAGTTACAATCAGCTAAAATTGCCCACAAATGCTCATTTTGTGTCTCAATTCAGAAAAATATGGTGAACTTTTGAGATTTTAAAATGCATACACGACCTTGTTTAAATGTTTCGCCATGTTTTGTATTAATTTAAAAATCTCTAAAGTATACCACATTTCTGAAGTGAGACACAAAAAGGGCCAATTTTTGCCATAACAGACATGGCTCACACCAAAGTGCTTGCTTCCGATCCCTGTTGGTATATGCATCTCAGTGTGAAACATCACAAAAATGTGAACAAAAGATCTACAATTTTCATGGAATTGCATGCAAAGAATACAAAATTCTCAAGCTTGCTACTTATTCCTACCAGTGAATGATGGAAGAAATAAGAACATTATAAAAGCAATCAAAAAAGATTATTATATCTTTGTGTATTCAAGTCATAATAAATCTATCTGAAACCGAACTTGCTTTAAATGTGTGCTTTGTAGTTTGTAAGGCCAAGAAGAATTTTTTTTAATATTGTTTTTTCCCCAAATGATGTACCAAAATCTGCTTAATTGTCTTAGGGTACCCAGCAAACAACGTTTTACAGAAAATGTCGAGTTATTTCAAGTATATTAAGGTGTAAAATGTTAAATAACATTCAAAACAGTTTTGACAACTTGCTGCAAAAAACAAACAAAAAAACAAAAACATACTAAGGGATGAAATCAAAACTCGACTGGCAGTTGACCAGTGGTTCCATTCGGTTCCATCCGGTTGCCATTGCTTAGAACAATAGCAACCGGATGGAACCAGATGGAACCGCCGGTCGAGTTTTGATTTCATCCCTAACGCAATGTTGAATATTCAAGTCTGACAAATTATGTAAAAAAATATTTGCTAAAAATATTTTACAACAACACTTTTGAAATGTTGTAGTTTTTTTTTTTTCATAAAAGTTTTAATGTTGCCTTCATGACCTATATAACCTAACATCTAACATTCGACCAAAAGTAAATTATAACATGTGTTAAAAACATTTTTCGTGTTTGCTGGGTAGGTCTTTCTCCAGGCACTGATGATATGATGGTGTGAAATTGATTAACAGACTGTTCGGTAAAGAGTTATTGACAATAATCAATAGCCAACCAATTCTCGGTATTATACGCAATAAGGCGCCGCCAGCGGTTTGCGATGTAATCGTGATGTATCATGGGAAAAGTCGACATCCAAGTCCGCGCATAATACTGAATATTACCATGCTATTACATAGGAACACGTGACAATATTTTTTAGTTTGTCAAAATAAAGGTGTTACACGCGAATCGATACTCAATAATACTTAATAATGTGATTTGAAATGTGCACAATTAATTTTTTCTCTATCGATTTGCGTGTAATACCGTTATATTGACAAACTAAAAATATTGTCACATGTTCCTATGTAATAGCATGGTAATATTCAGATTGCGCGGACTTGATGTCGAATTTTCCCATGATACATCACGATTTTCCCATGATACATCACGATTACATGCAACCGCTGGCGCCCTTATTGCGAATAGCGAGAATTGCACATATGAATGGTTCAACACCAAACCGCTTACAATTGCAAACATCAACATTTGAATAGTTGAATTTTGCTCATTAATTTTAAAGGAGAAAATAATTTCAGGTCAACTGTTGAGTTGGTCCGAAGTTAGGGTTTGGGCATTTTATGTTATGATTGGGGTTGGGTTAGGGCAGTGGGAGCACTATTATGTAAAGATGGTACAGGTATGTGCAGTGGTCAAGGGCCCCTTTTTCAAGCTCTCCGGAATTTCCAAAGACCTGACATGGGATCATGCTCTTAAAGTTGGAATTCCGCAGCCAATAATTTGGCCCAATTGTTGTCCACTGTATTAGACGCCCTAAAATGTTGAAATTTCTGTTCAGAAGCCTTTTTGTCCAAACTGAATCGGTTCTCAATTCCCAAAGTTACCTGCGCTGCACCTGGGTTCCAAAGAGTAGGATTATGGCTTGGGTGTGGTGAAGTTTAAGGTTAGGGTTTATAAGTTTGGGTTTTTGAACTAACAACACTTCGGACTATTGACTGGTAGAAAATATCTTAAAGAATATTAAAGGAGAAACACTATAGTTTTTTAATCTCATAAACTTCCCCATACTAACTTTTTTGAAGAACTCGCACCCCCCTAAACAAGCTTAAACAGGCCTACCAAGTTAGTATTGGACTACTAAGTATTTAGCAATATTTTTCTTGAATCTTTATGCTACATGTAGATATCTTTAGCATCGGGAGACAGCTAAGGGGTTGTACAATTATTATGTGTACCCTCTGGGTGGTGAATTCTCAAAATGGTCTGCCAAAGATTTTACCCTGGCCGTGCCAAAACTTGGATCTTTCATATATGCAAAAAATCTTTACACCTCCCTCATATTTTGGGGAACCCACCATGAAAATGAAATGTCAATTATTCCTGTCATATGTAGGCCCTAATGAAATAATCATCAGTTCAAGTAATCATCCTAAACGTTACTTTGAAAGAATGCTTTAATTAATAGCTAATCATACTGACCAGCGCCAATTGAAGGATTCAGATTGATTGATTGACATTTTGTAGTGGTTTTCTGGAAGAATAACAATCAGATCAATGATGTGCCAACTTTTAGTTGAGTATTTGAACAATTGATTGGATAATGATGTAAGGGTTTCTGCAATTCATCAGAAAACCAATCGTTATATTGGTTTAATGTTTCTTTATCTATTGTATGAGGTGTAAGACAAGCAAAGTGAAGAATAGCCTATAACTGAACAAAGTGTTCACATGTAGTTTTCTGGTCTCAAGTATAGAACTGGTAGCCGTCACTGCAAAAAGTGTACTTTACTAAAAATTTACTTCAAGGGCTATTGACAGTAGCCCCTAAAGTAAATTTTCTTCATGAACATTTTGATATTATTTTCATGATTTTAACCTTGATTGAATACTGTGTGAATTGAGTTTTTTGGTGAGTTGTTGGGATGTGACGGGCCATATGTACCTGTGTGTGGGACAGACTTGGGTTGGAAGCCCGGGCCGGGGGGACTCAACAAAATGACCAAACAGGTATGCTTTGATCACCCAACTCCAAAAGACCCCTGAATTTGACCAAAACAGAGCTCTGAAAGACCCTTTATTTTGAGTATTACCTCTAACATGCCCCTAAATTGCTAATTCCTCACATTTCTGGGTTTTTTTCAGGTGATTTTCAACCCAAAATTTTTGATTTTGACTGCAGTTCCAAAGACCCCCTTACCGTTATACATTACGCTGTCAGCTCCAAAAGACCCACTACTTCAAGCCAGAGGATGATTTAAGCACTTCCCAGCAAGTCTTGCGGTTAGCACAGCTGTGTGAGTGAACATGACACCACTGTCCGCCCACTGCATACACACGTGCATGGTTAAATTTGAATTTGGACAGATATATTTACAATAAAAACACCTTCAAAAAGTTGGTCGATTTCACATTTTATGTTATCTACAGAAGGTGTGAATTATCCTTCTTGCATACATCACTTTAGATCTGAAATCGACCAAGTAATAATGACACACGGGCAATTCTAAAACAACATCTTTTGCACAGAGTTCAATGGGATTTGGAATTTTAAGTGGCAGTTGAAACTCTAGTGATAACACTTTTACAGTGCATGATGGGGCTTCCTTAAATCATCCTCTGACTTCAAGCAGTGGCGCACACCGACACCGCCTGGCTAATAATTATTTGGTGCAGAAGGGACACTAAAATGAATACACGGGATCGATACACGTGAATTGCTATGCACGATTTTGATATCAAACGAAAATCTTCTGATACCGGGTTAGAAAATGATGAATACTGAGACTATTATACCTGTATAATAGTCTCAGGATGAATATCTCCCGTCATGATTTTTTTCTCAAGAAACCAGATTTGGTCTCATAAACTTGGAAATACGTGTTGAACAGATATGATAGTCGCTAGAATGCGCTTTGAAAATTGGCCGTGCGCTTTGAACTCAAAATTTGACCATTTTATATTGCGTTGGTCCTGTTATGGACTACAGCGTGCAGCGTGTAGTACAGCTGCACTCACTGTAGGCAGTATAAAAGTCGATGACCATTGACCTCAATGGGGTATACAAGCTTAATCACGCACAACCAAGATCGATTACCCGGCTATTGTGAGTAGCCTTAGTTATGTCCCTCGACTAATTATTAGTTTAAAAGAGCTTTAAAGGTTTGAACCAAATGGCTAATCGTGGCTGTGGATTTAACCTACCATGGCGATTCCTGCCATGAAGATATAGGGTCGAAGACACTGTGTGGCGTAGCGTGGGTGATCACATTGGGGGGGCACTGGGTCTGATTGGGGGAACCGGGTCTGATTGGGGGGGGACACAAGCCATTTTTCAGCAATTTTCCTATGGGATTTTTTAAATTTCAGATCGATTGGGGTGGGGGGGGGGGGCATGTGCCCCTATGACACTACGCCTTCCGGGGGAGCATACCCACCAAAATAGTATGATGTGCCCCCACCCAGGGTCGGAACTTGGGAGCCTGAGGAGGGGTGTCCTGGGATTTACTCTCCTCAGCCAAAGAAGCTGAGAAGAAATCATCTTCTGTGATCCTGGGAAGTTTAGTGTGAACGCCCAAATGACAAAATGCTTCTACATGTATTTGATAGCTTTTGATTTGTACTGGATGAATGAATGGGGAATTTGAACGAAGCTCAGTATTAGAAGAGTAATAGAATAGGGAGCTATACAAATTTTGCGAGAGTTAATCCTCAGTTTGTTTGGTCCCCGGGTTTGGTCAGAGCTGATGTCTTTTAAAGGTGGGTGAAAGTATGTCTCAGACACCCGTGCGCATTGCTATGTGAACTCCAATTTAGCGCTTAGCGCTACATGTTGGCCGTAAAATTCTTTTTTCTTTCTTTTTGCCCATAGGCCTATGTTCATTAAAAAAAAAAATTTCAGTGTCGTATAGCTATCCAATTTTGTCTTTTTTTTTGCAGTTTGGTTGTTGTTTTTTGTACACATTTCGCCATGATTGTAAAAGAGACAACTATTGATTGTGTATGTTTCTGTATTTGAATATCAAAAAGTACATAATATTGTGCCTTGACTGTAAAAAAAAAAAAATAAAATAAAAAAATGCATAGCACTTATATTAGCTTTTTTACCAAATGTGTCTGAGACATACTTTCTTAATTTTTTTGGCCTAAGCATTGTAAGTTTATTAGTTTGTTTACTTGAAGCTTGCATGTATTTTAAAGGTGGGTGAACTGATTGAGCCTCATCATCTACTTTGGATTTAGCATCTGACGAAACCTGATAACAGCAGTTTTCAGTGGCGGTGCGTGCTGGGTGTGTGGAAAAGGCATTTCCCCAGCTGCCCCCTCCCCCAAGTTAACAACTGAAAACCACAATTTTGGGCCATTACATGCACATTTTCCAGATCCTCTGGGAAGATGTGGCGTAGTCTTGAGGGAGGGGACATCTTGCCCGGCAATGCATCTTGCCCGGCAATGCATCTTGCCTTCCCTGGCCATCTTGCCCCCCTGTGGGATACTGGCCGCCAGATCTTGACAAATTTTTGGAACATCATACGAAAAAAATGCCAATCCACCTTTCATCATCATTACTACCATAGTGGTCATATAGGCCTAGCCAGGGACAGCCGCCCCTGAATAAGGACCCCACACCCACGGGATGCTCGCCGCCCTGATATTTAAGTGAAAGAATCCACTGGCTGTTTTAGCCGTTTAACATGGAGTTCTCTGGAGGACTTAATTTAAAGTCATGACATATGTCAAAATTGCTCTGTTGTCCTGCAAAGTGAAACACAACAAATTTGGCCGATTTAGATTTGTAGGCCTAAGTTATAGTTGGGACATGTGTAGGCCTAAACATTACAAATATGCAAAAAAAATCAGGCTTGAAAAAAATAAACCAATGTCATATTATAAGATCGTACATTATGGCTTTAATATGATCCCGCCCCATGAACCGATGGCAAGTTGGTTATAACTCACAAATCCTTACTCACTTTTCACGTGTACGGCTATGCATCGATAAACCATCCCTGCTTCTACATGAATGGAGTGAAAAGTATACCGCAAGCTCACATCTTTTGGCTACCGTAAACGAAGTTATCAACAACAGGATGATTGGAAGTATTGGAAGGGAAATTCAGCTCTGTAGATACCCATCAATTTCTTCACACGTTATGCAGGAACTGAGTCGATTTCTTGTTTGAATTTAGGTGTTATGGTGGTAAAGATGATATTGGACATGTAGGAATGACTTTAGGCCACGGTGTATACGGTCCGGACAGCCTGAAGAGGACGACGTGACAGGTACATGTACTACAGGTGCCTTATATCCGTAAGTGTTCAATCATGTATTTATATCCAAGAGTTTTCATATCCTGCCATTTGGGCCATCAAAACGGACTCGAATATACGTTATGTATTGACTAGTAATCAGTAGGCCTACATGTATTATATTTTTAAGCCTAAACTCTGCTATTTTCAATTTTGATTGGGTCCGAAAAGTGATGATCATGCAATGAAATAAAAAAGAGTTTTTACGTTGCTGAAGAAATAGTCTTTTCTTTTTCTATGAGTATGAGTTGAATTGAATGCACGTCGAATCGAAACATACTTCAAATTTTAAATTGTCAGAGAATATTACATCTGTGATAATAAATTGTATTTAATATCATAGATATTGCATGGAGAGAATGGAGATATTAGCCTGATCCCCTGACCATGATGACCTTTTCAATTTTCAACCTTGACATAATTCTACAGAAACTTAGAGGCCATGAATACCATTTTCCATATTAAGCTTCCATAGCACTACTACTAAGTACTAGCACCTTGAATAGTGTGTTTACAAGAGGATAAAACGTTAAATAGTCATCATTCACTCATCAACATTTTTTGATAAGTGTGTATTAAAGGAGTATTTCGTGATCCTAGCATCCTCTTTTATGACATTTTTCAGTACATATCCACGAAAAAAGCCTATTCCCAAAATTTCAGTTGATTCCGATTTTGCGTTTGCGAGTTATGCATGATTATGTTAATTACACTGCTCCATAGACAATGCGTTGTAATTTCGTTCTGGTGCACCAGAACGAAATTCAAATATCACGATATCTTTGCAAAAGCGAATTAATCTGCAAGAAATATTTTGTACATAAACATTATGTAGCCAGAGGTTTCCAGTGATATAAAAATCTCAACTTTTTTGAGAAAAGTGGGGGATGAGGCTGTGGATCACGAAATGCCCTTTAATTGGATATATTTGGGGGACGCTGATTTCAAAAAAGTGGGCCTTTGAAACCGCCATCCCAAGCTTTTAATCTTTGTTATTTATAAAGTTTGCCAAAAGTTATAAAATAATAATGTACTCAGCAAACAACTGGCACTGAGCAAGGTTTTCTGGTGATTTTAAGCTGAAATGAGTGATAAAACATCAAAATTGATGCATTGTTTTAGGCCTACACTTTTACTATAAATTCTGCTGATTCCAATGCAGTATTTGAAGGGGGCAGGGGGACATGGCAATGATTAATTCTCAAAGAAGCACCCTCAAAGGTTGCACTTTGGTGCATTATTGCCATGCAATAGATTTTACAATATATGGCCTATAAATATTGCCCTATGACCCAAATAAACTTGAATAAACTTTGGGGTATGTACATCGAAAAGTAAAAACCAAATCTGCAGATACAAGATTCTTTAGAGTACCGGTACCTGTACATTTTTTTACATTCACAGTTTATGTGTATGGGTTGTTCATAAAAGATGCCATTGAAAATTTACAATGGTAGGGTATAAGAAATCTGATTTCTCTGTTATCGGTTGTGTGAACTTCACAGGAAAAACAAGTTTGACACTCAATATTATATCTGTGATTTCATGTTCTGAAGCTTTCAGAATGACATCTATTATGTTGCACATGTCACTCAAATACCATATTATTACCCCCATGTTGAGTAATCTTTTGTTGTTCCAATTTTGGCACTTTGGTCATTCAATAGAGAATACACATAATTCACACTATCCAGATTTTCATACAGTCAGTCTACTCTGAAGTACAAAGTACAGACGCGGAGTCGCGGACACACACATTGTGCCGACTTTGAAGGCACGCATACCTGCAGCAGAGACGCAGCACTACGCACTGTTTTAACACGCTGTATACGCGCGTGTTGACACTTTGTACTTCAGAGTGGACAAACTGTATCTGGCCAATGCTTGGTCCCATCATTGCCAATGGCAGATAATGCACTGTAATATAATTTATAAAGATTCAGCCACTTTAGCTATAGGCCTACATTACATAATCTGACACTGACCATACTGTCATTGGCCATGTTGACATGTCTTAGGCTTTATGTTAGTGGTTCCAATTTGTTTTCTGGAAGGGGGAAGGCAAGGCCCAATACTGGGTGACAGGGAGGGGGGGGGGGGAATGCCCATGCCCATGTTACAATCATCTCAACTTTTGTCCTTGTGGAGATGTTTTGCTACATATTTCAACCATATTGACTGTCCACAACAAAACAAATATTAGTACTGGCCACAGTGGGCTAAGAATACAATATGACCAACATGTATTGATTGGGAAAAGAGAACTTGTGTTAGGCATTGGGAGGTGCAAGATAACTTCTTTATTTTCAGGCCAAATGAAATGAAACATTTTAAAATATACATCAACATTTTATGATATAATGTGTGTAAATACAGGGTTGGTGCTAAGGAGGGTGGGGGGGGGGGTAAGAGAGGAGGGGGGAAAGAAGAAAAGGAGTCATTCCATGGCCATGGTTAAGCATCTTACTCCCCTGTGGAATGCTGACCAACACGGTGTAGGCCTACAAATAAAGTATAATTTCATGATTATCTGTTAGGGCATGGTTCAAGAGATCCGTGAAAAAACAGAACTCCAAAATTTTACTTGATTTGGACATTGAATTTCAAGTTTGCATACTGTACCCATAGGTCACTATGTTGTAATTTTTACCTATCGACAGAGTCGGAAAGACACATAATAGTACAAATTTGTATCTCTGTCAAAAAGATATGCAAGCAAAGTCTTATAATATATACACACAAACAGTTAGGGGGTGTACAGTTATTTCTCTTTATTATTTCTTCTTTCTTCTCCTTTTTATGAGCTTCTCTTCCTATTGGGACCCACTCCCTCATTTGTAGTAGAATTGCCCCCCCCCCCCATGTAGCAGTTCGTCAGTATACTTAGGCCCAAAAAATATTGTTGTATCGAGTAACCCACTCTATCTTCAAATTAGGCCCGACCCTAGACCTTTTTTTTATAACCCCAAAAAATACTATGCAGTGCTCCTCTTCAAAAAGGAATACAACTAACACAGAAAATTGGGATTGTAGAATGCAGAGGTACAAAAGTTGAAGTTGGCAAAAACTTTTTCTCATTGTGTGATTTAGTTGACTGCGAGATCAAGCATATTCAATATAGACAGGAAGTGGAAAAGGAAAAATATATACCGTATAGGCCCTATAATGCAGCCCACTCTACCCTATTTTTGCAATTTTTTTGGCTTTTATTGGTAGTTATTTTGGCATATATACGCATACTTTTTATCATATTCAACCTGATTAAAAAAATCATAAATTCCTATATTTTTTGCTTGTACAGGCTAGAACTGGCTCAGTTCCCTCTGATCGCGACACCCGATAGCGAGGGCAAGACTGAGCGCGCTAGGAGTTGGATTGTCATCTGCATGGTACAGTACTGAGCACGTAACTAGTGCTAGTACAGGCAGGATACATGGTATGAATTTATGCAAGTGTCATAGCCATAACCATATTATTAAAGTGGCCACAGACCTGTATTATTATCTTGATAATAAATTCCCTACTTTTTGGTATGGAAATAATAAGCACTTGTGGAAGTTATAGAAGAATTCTCTTGGAAATCAAGGTATGGAATAAATCAGCTCATCAGTAAAAATAATATACCCATGTGAGAGCCTTAAGCGCGCTTCAGACTCCGTATTGTACGTACAATATTGTATGTACAATACTTTTCGTGACGTCAAAAAGTATTACACGTGCAATAAATAGTATGTACCGGGAAAATATATATTTTGCTACAATCATAGGTTGCTTAATTGATACGGAGTTGCCAAATTTCTAAGAGTTCTAAATTTAGTGAGTGCACGGAATGATGAACATCTTTTAATGTCTTCTTGTATTCAACCATGGTAGGTATCATAATACCTACCATGATTCAACTGTACTTGAATTGTTATATAATCAATGGGCACCTTTTTAAAGTTAATAATACGTCGTAAATATTAATAATATTAAAATTGTAATAATAATATAAATGGCACATTCAGATCTTATTTATTTATTTATTTATAGATTTATCTATTTAGGCCTATTTATTTATTTATTTATTTATTTATTTATTTATTTATTTATTTATTTATTTATTTATTTATTTATTTATTTATTTATTTATTTATTTATTTATTTATTCATTTATTTATTTATTTATTTATTTATTTATTGATAACTGATTGATTAATTGATTTAGAGATTCAGTTATGCTGATATTTAGTCATATATTGATTTAGAAAGTTTAAAAGTATTATTTGTAGGCCTTTGTATTTATTCTGGTTCTGATTTTATTGATACTGATATTTTTTGTTAATTTTTAAAGTTTTGGCATAGCATTCGTTACATTATAACACGCTGTGTTATGAATTTGCAACACCTTTTTACATATTGATATCGTTGAGGCATGTTATGATAGGCCTACTTATGATCATCACAATACATCCATAAACGTGTTAATGCAGTAACCGTGGCGTTAGGGGCAACGGAAGCCCCCCATTGATCTGAAATATTAGAAAATCCCATAGGAAAACTGCCGAAAACGGCTTGTGCCCCTCCCCCTCATCAGAACCGGATGCAACGCCTTCTATACTTTTTCATTCATCAATGATAGGCGTAGGCCTATTAATAGTAATGCGTTGAGTTTTTAAAAATTAATATCCGCCTTTTTTTTTTCTTTTTGAAATGACATACGGTACTTGTTACAAAAACAAATCAGCATGGAAAACATTTTTTTTTCGTCAGAGGCAGATATTTGGCCTATTCAGTGTCATAAAGCTACAAAATAGACGATCTTTTAAAATCATTTTAAAATATTTTTTTATTTATTTTTCAACCTTATTGTTTGTATTTGTAATGTTCACACAATCTGAACATGTGCTTGTAGGACAACGATTTTGAATTAAACATTGTAAGTGGGTTTTCTTTTATTTAACCTCATTATTTCGCTAAAATTACTCGAAAACCCTCCTAAGAGTTGTTGTTACTAATAAACATTTCATAATTTGGGGCAAAGGATAGCCAAATAGTTGACCGAAATCGTATATTTGCACCAATATTTGACTGAAATCGTATATTAACATTACACCCCTTCGTGGCTTTATTGCAAGCCAAAGTGTGAAACGAGATTACTTGAAATATATATTTCAGAGTTGAAAGAGTTTCAAACCTACGAATATATTTCTGAAATATGTCTCTCTGATTGGTTGATGGTCAAGAGGATTACGGCATCCTCAAAGCCTCTTGCTGTAATTCTCTAATCGATATCTATTATAGGACCGATCTTCTGAAATCCATACAACCGTGTCAAATGAAATAGTCTCGAATCATAATTTGTGCACGATACAACGTTGATACGTCAGATTTCGAAAATTAAAAAAAAATAGGCATAAATCACATTGAACAGGTTGAATGCTGGCAAAAGTAGATAAAATAACTATGGGTCGAATTTACATTAATCAGTGTCCTGGGGCCAGGATAACATTTAGGACTGCTGCGAATTCTAAAACAATACTTCGCCAAATGTCCTTGCTTTCATTTTCTCATTTAATTTGTTTTAATTTTAATTAATTTCTTTATCCACTGGCTCTCTGGTAAATCCGGTATTGCCAAATTTTCTTGTCCATTACCCGTGTTAATCTATTTATTAATTAAAATGAACCATCTATTAAATTCCTATAATACAATGTATAGGCCTAGTGTATTTGATAATAAATTTGTTTTTATTTTTGATTGGAATTTGGGTTCCATTACACGATTTCATAATAAGATATGTTTGGGCATGGCGGAATTAGTATATGATTAAAAATAGACATACTCTTAGACCCCCTTTTTTAATGTTTGTAGGCCTACATTATTGATATCAATATTTATGTACAAAATGCACAAGAATGTATATATATTTGATTGTTTTGTAAACATTAAATTTGATGTTTACTCATAATTATGTCTGGAAAGTCAGGGAAAAACTAAGGAGTATCGGTATTTAGTTTCCTGGGAAAGTGGATCAGATGAGCAGTGAGTCAAAACATTTGCCCTAAATCTTTATTTGATTTTTATTGTTTTATGAATTTATTAGGCTACTGGTAAAGTGCAGAAAGAACCTCCAAACGCACTCTAGGATTTTTCATCAGCAGCAGTAGAAATTTCTCTTGCATAGATTTTCTGGTGACCTCGCTTGGATTTAGCAAACAATGAACCGTCAGGGTTATAGCGCGTTATTTAATCTGATTCAACTCGTGCGTGGCACGTATATTTATTGCACGTGTAATACTTTTTGACGTCACGAAAAGTATTGTACATACAATATTGTGCGTACAATACGGAGTCTGAAGCTAGCCTTAATCTGGGGCCTTAATCTAGGCATAGACCTACTTGAATTTCTATTTATAGGGACAGATTAACATAAGTAGGACTATACAGATGATTCTAAAATAAAATATTAGAACCTGTAGATTTGATCACAAATTCCAGAATTTGGTAGGCATGACTGATTTTAGCTGTCTGACTTCTACATGTATACTCCAAAATTATGGCTTCAGTGAGCACAAATAGTACAAAACCTGTGTTCAGAATTATATAGGAAATAGAGTTTCATTTTTGAATAGAGAACAAATTAGGTGATATATTAAAATTGACCTACATGTAGGAATGTAGTAGGCAGTGGCGTGTCCGGGGGATGCTTTGGGGGCTGAAGTCCCCCCCACTTTGTTAAAAATCATGTAAAAGCAGGCGTTTTGGGCGATTTTAGCCATCAAGTCCTCCACATAATTCTGTCTGAAACCTCCTCTGAGCCCCCCGCAGGAACAGATTCTGGACACGCCGGTGGTAGGCCTATAATTTAATTATTTAATTGTTTAATTTGTGTAGGAAATTTTAAGAGGTTTTTTATGCCTTTTAGGTTTTAAAAAAAATCAATATACGGGCCTGGGTGAAAGTTCATATTTTTCTCATAACCCAGTAAAATTTTGGGCCTGGAATATGTGTTGTTTAGGCGGTATGAACTGAAACATGGTAGTTTGGTTGGTGGTTTATACCACCCCAGGAGACAATTTTGGTATATGGATGGGTCCTTTTTCCATATTTTCTCAACTTTGTTTGAAAATAGCCCAATTTTGCCTCAATCTAGCCAAAATTTATTAAATTTAGTAAACATTTTGGAGAAAATTGGTAAAAATTAAGACAACTTGGGTTTAATTTGGTCAGAAATTTTGACTATATTGATGGGTCCAAATTTCTTGACAAATTGGTATATTGATGGGTCCTCTTTCAAATTTTTAGTGGCACACCCCTTCCAAAACCAAACTTGAACCTATACCCGCTGGCCTATGTAGATATTCTATTCAGAATCGATGGGAGAAATCAAAGCATGGGAGCAACATTAAGCCTTTGGAAATGAGAGCTTTCTGCTCAATTTTTGCAATAGAACAGAAATGGTAAAGTGTGCAAATAATTTGTGAATTACAAAGTGTCCTTTAGGTCACTGGATTTGTTGAAAAGCATCTGAATTACCCAGTAATGAAACCAAGCCTTGATCACTCAAGGCAAAATGCTATTGAAATCAAGGGGATTTAACAATGTTGCTATTCAATAGGGTGTTTGTGTAGGTGATGTTGGGAAAATATGTAGAGTTCGGTTTTTGTGAGCTATTTTCTTCATTGGTTGTTTTGCCTCACTGACAGGTCTTTTTTCATACACAATTGAAATCTGAAGACTGATTTCCACTTTCGGCATGGGGTGTGCAATGTAGTAATTATCGGCAAGTGGTCTTTTTCAGGTGTGGAAATTGTAATCAGCCTTCTTGATCAGATGGGAGGGAGAAATTTGTTTTAGTCAGACTCAGAAGGGAGGGAGAAATTTATTTTAGTCAGTGGTGAAACAGGACCAAAAATGTGCTTGTTACTAGTATTACAAAACTTGTTTTCCTGATTTATATTTCTAGGACACCATTCCCCTTATTTGGAGCACAGGACAGAATTTATACAATATTTTAATATAAAGGAATGAATGCAGACTGACTGAGAGACTGAGAGAGTAGGAAATAGCATGAATAGCAACTCAATCATCATTTCAACAACTCACCATATCTGAATGCATGCATTATCAAATATTTACATGCAGAACTACAGAATGGGAAAAGGTATTGACAATTACAACCATTAATTTTGCATTATGTCTCTCTGGTTTTGACAGAAGTTGAGCCTTGTCCATTGACTGCAGTTGGCATTGCACAGGGTTACGGAATACTGATCAGGAACAAATGAAGGTAGACAATAGTTATGCCGTAGGCCCGTGCCACACTGCCATCTATGGTATGTGTCAGTCGCAGTTGAAATTGATATGAAGTAAACCCATTAAACAGAAGTTAATACACCTGTGTCTAGCAAAGGGTGTGATTTGTATCGTTCTACTAAAATTGAAATTAAGCTTTACAAGGAAATATTATCAGTGAACATAACCATTGGAACCTATGGATTTATATGTACGATATCTTGCATATTGAACTGAGGTGACAGAAGTTGCATACACCTGTGCAGAGTAGGGGTGTGTATACCAATCAACCATGGGGATGAAAGTTCTGTGACTTGCAAGTTGCAATTGGAATACAACTTTGATAACCTCAGATTGAATGGACTAATTCTCATTGTCAGCAGATCCTAGAAAGAAGTGTCATTCAACGTAAAAAATAATGTGCTGGAGCAGTGTCAGTACATGTCAGTGCAAGTGTTATTTGGATTTGATCCTTTACATTGAATAAACTGTTGTTGCATGTTTTTAATACGGAATTGGAACAAAAATGGTACAGATATCATGAGATATGGCAGATGTGATAGAGAAAGAGATTCAGGTGAGTTGAACTTGTGGAAATATTTCAGGGCACAGGTCTGTAGCCGGGAATTATTTTTGGGAGGATGAAGTTTTGAAAGAAGTCCATTTTTTTGGAGTGCCATGCAAAATTTGTAAACCATTTTATGGGATAAATTGACTTGTACAACTTTAAGTTCAATTTAAGTTCAATTGCGCTAGAAATTTGACTTAATGAATGTACCTTCGAAGTGTTTTAGTCACATTTTAACATTTCTTACTTTTAAATTAGATCCACTTTTGGATTTTGAGTGTGGAGCGCCCCCTAGTAGCATGCCAAGGTTCTGCAAAAAAATAATAAAAAAAAAAAAAATTAAAATGAATGATTTATGAATTAATAAATGTCTGTGATTTAATGTGCGCTACACCTACCAGCACACTTAAACAATTATTCCGCTGCCATTAGGATCATTTCTGCTTCCACAAGTCTGCAACTGATGCACAGGTACTCTCAGTGACTTAGATTGTGATTACCCCCAGCAGCTCCCCATTTTACACCTGGGTGGAGTGAAGCAATTGGGAATTAAGCCGTTTTGCTTATGGATGCAACACACTGGCCGTGGTGGGGCTCGAACCGGCAACCTTTCGATTATGAAGCTCGCGCCCTAACAGCATTAGGCCATGTGCTTCCCAATTAATGCAATGATGCTAATAATATTACTGAGCAATAATCCAATAGGCCCAAATGATATTATTTTAGGCCTACATTCAAGTGGCTTTTCTTTTGTTTTAAATGAATTTCATGAAAGTGAAGATTTTATTTGCAAAATGAACAAAAAACTTCAAAAATACTGTTGTGTAAGTTCCTACTTGCAGGTAGTAAACAAGATGAAGGAACCAGTTGGTTCTGAAATATTTCTGAAAAAATAACCTGGAGAGTGCAGTTGAAAGTTCTAATCTTTTTACTTCTTCAAAAATACTGCAGGAATTTATTCTTCCACCTGTCTGTGATTGTGTGACAGGACATCAATCATCAATGGCATGGGTGTATCCTACATGTGTTTGGGTTTAATGCAATTCTAATTGTGGGTGAGGGTGAATTTGAACTTGATTAACAACTTGCTGTGACCCTATACCAACTTGCAGTGAAAGTTTATTTCTCAATTGTAAATCACCAAAGAATGTTGTTTTAGGGTTTTGGGAGAGAATGCTTTGCCAGGGATTACCAGTGATTTGCTAGACCAGAACAGAATTCAGAACACCCTAAAATTCATCAATATGAGTTGTGAATTTTTGGAAAAGTCATAATAGGCAAAAAAATCAATTTGAAATTAGGGGGAGGCATACCCTGGATTGGGCACGACCAGGGATATGAGACAATCTCATATTCCTGGTAGGACTGGGGCAGAATTTGATAAGGTGAACTTTTTTTTCAAAATTTGGACCGTTTTGTGACCAAAAGGCATAAAAACCCTCTATTTTTTCGCTCATTGCTCTGGCAAATGGAAATTTTTTAGTCAAAGAAGGGGACTTTTTGGTGTCTACTCCCCCCTCCCCCCGTTATGTGCCTGCGCCCATGATTATTAGAGATGTGCTAATGAATTGAATAAATGGCTACAGTTCAAGCAGGGATATGAGACAGTCATATCCCTGGTTCAAGTAATCTGGTAAAGACAAGATGCGGCGTTCAAAAATATGAAGGAGGGCTTGAAGTACCAACGTATTTTATTATTGTGTGATTGAGTGAGTTGCTGATGAATTCGGAAACCATGCCTATAACGTATGCAAGTAGAGCTTGTGGGAGAGTAAGTTATTTGCCACATGTTATGAAATATTTAAACATGATATATTAGGGGCTGTGCAATAATTATGAGCCCTGGGAGGGTAAAATTTGGGGGGAAGACATTTTTGCTGAGCTGAAAAGGGGGGAAGCAATTTTGGCGGGCCATTCAGAAATTTTACCCCACTCGGTGCTATGATTGTTGATCCTTTGGTGGAGCAGTCACCATTTTTCAAGTTTTATACTGAGAACCTCAAATATTTTTGTGCTGCAATGTATTCTTGGAAATAATTGATGCATGGTATTAAATCAATCCATCTATTATTATTCCAGTGGATTGCACAACAATGTAATTGTGTAAAATTTCACAGTCTTGAATAATCACAATGATTTAATTCTATGACCTTTCTTGATTGACCTCTAGTGATTTCCTTATTTAATTGAACATATAATTAAATCAGAATCAACTACTTCATGCAAAATGTTAATACAGTGTACTAAATTGTTTGATTTGATCATGGAAGTGATTTGATGGATAACTAAGACCCCGTTTAGACTAGTGAAAAGTCGAATTCAAACTCGACATCAAATTCGATTAAGACAGAGGATTAGCATAAATTAATTTGTGTTTGTGGTTTTTACTGAGTGTTTAAACTATGCTACAATCGAATTCGACTCTGTATGTGGTCATCAAAAAAGCATTATCAAGTTCCTCATTTTCAGTCCACATTTTACCTCAAGTATTTGTGGTTCCACCTTGTTGAAGTTGTTGGGAACTTTGCGAATCATTTCAATTTCAGGTCGATCAATTTAAAGCAAAATTAGCAAAAACTAATCCTGGAAAACTTGAAAAAGATACAATCAGACATGCACTTCATGCATGGATGTACACTCACTGCAGTATGCTGTGCATGTACGAAAATACACAAGAGTTGTTGTTTATCGATATCACATGCTTACCGACAAATCAACGGACCGGAAATTCACCTCGCCAGGTCAGCAACACACATGAAAAAGTCGAATTCAATTCGACTGACTGTTTAGACCAGGAAAAGTCGCACTTCAAACACGACAAGGTCGAATTGAATTCGACTTAATGAACCTCAGGAGCATTGTTGAACAACGACTTTTGAACTCGACTTCGGTCGTACTTGAACAACGACTGTACCTGTTTAGACCTGAATTCGACTGAACTCGACTTTTAAAAAGTCATTGTTGAAGTGCGACTTTTCCCTAGTGTAAACGGGGTCTTAATTTACCTTTTCGGTAAATCCCATAAACCTTTGCGAGTATACTTGAGATGTTGTCAATTGATGTCACACAACTTGCAATGCGCAGAAATGATGTTGCTAAATGATGTGTGCATCGGTGTTAGACAATGTGACATCAGATGACGACATCTCAGATGTACTCGCAAAGGCTTATGGGGTTTGTATACCACTATTATCACTTCAATTCAGTTCAATTTTATTTCATCAAATTGCAACCATACAAATAATTACAATGGTTTAATATGAAAAAGGTTTTTTATACAAACGCAGATTAGCATCGTGAAAATGATATCTGAGGATGCCACTGAAACACAATGTTGAATGACTTGAGTTGCTGAATTTGAGTCATTATTATGTTCTGATGAATCCAAGTGTGTGAAAATATTGGATCCAAAACATAATATTATTAATAATGATAAAATTGGATGCTTTTCGCCCTCTTGGCAGGGGTCCAGGAAAATTTTGCATTTCTGAACTCAATTTGCGCGATTTGGTGCATACTTTTTACCAACATTATCCATTTCTAATAAAAAATGTTAAGTATCAGTTTTTTTTGCAGGCCTATGAAAATGGGTCATTTATCCTCCACACACTAGTTGTTCCCCGAGTCCCCCACAGCCCATTTACATATCATTTTGTCATTGAGCGAATACCAAATAAATAAATACAAATTGTAATTATAACCAGAGAATACAATGTTCTCTGTTATGAATGAGGATTTGATGAGTGCCCAAATGTCTGATATCACAAAAGTTTAGACATGAAATCAACATTAAAATCCATTATGAAGATAAATATAGTAGATTTTGTAAATGCCAATATGTCATTTACTTCAAAATAACAATGCCCAAACATTATTTACACCATGAATCAATGGCCTAAATCATATTTTATTGATCATTTTGATATTCTTTATTTGTATTGAAGTTGATTCATTGATCCATTGTTACACTAGAGCAGAGTGATAGTAATGGATGAATATATTGATTGACCTATGAAGGCCATTTATAGGAAATAGTATAATAATTTGACATCTTGGATTTTGATGGAGGACCCTCTTATAAAGTCCTCCACTACTTGGTGGTCCCCTTCTTGCTCTTCACAAGTAACCTGGGAAGCAGTGTTATGATCCAACTCATTTGTTGTAGCAACCCAGTTGGTGATTGGAAAAAGCTTTCTGCTGCAGCACAACTCTTCATATCTTCTGCAGCACACTAGTATTCTGATTCTACCTCAAGCTAGTAAATAGAATTTCACTAGCTACAGGATCTGTATGTTTGCAGCCACTTTTTAACCAGTTTGGTGATATAGTTATTTTCCATTTGGGATGCTAATTTTTGATAACTTTGATATGCTGTGAAGAGAGGACCAGATGATAGGGATGATTATCAATGAGGTAGGTGGTGATATGATGACTTCATGAGAAAATAATATGAGCTGGGGAAACTCAAGTTTGATTTGCGTAGGGATGTGCCGCTGAGAATTTGAAAGCGGACCCATCATACCAACTTTTCAAGAAATTTGGACCATCAATATATCAAAATTTTTGTCTAATATAATACAAATTTTTCCTCAAAATTTTGGGAAATTTAAAAATATTGACTACATTTTCCGAAAAAATTGAGAAAATTTTGAAGAAAAAAAGACTATAGTGGAACTCAATTTTCCTGAAATTCTGATCTTGTTTTATAGCAAATTAAACCCAATTATGTCTCAGGAACTTGACTCCTATTTTAACCATGAAATGAAGGAAATCCCAATTTGAGCTTAGATCTGTGCATGGTCACAAAATGACTGTATAATTACACTTTATAATTATATATTTAAAATTCCTGCAGAATAAAGAGTGTTTGTGTCAATTTTAAATCAAAACCTCCCTTGTATTGTTCAAAACATTTGATACTGAATAGATCAAGTGTGTTATTTAAATTATTAGTAAGCTTCCTGTATAAATGAATACAAATGGGTAAATTAGGAAAGCATGAAAGAATTTAAGACCACTCAAGTTGCCATTTTCTTTCCAATTCATTGCTTGTCCAGTTGTGTAATCATACATGCAGTCACTACCACTGGTGCTACAGAACGTGTACCTATATTAGTTATTACCCATAGGGAGCTACACTACTGGGAACCACACACTTTTGGAAACCATAGTTGGCACTCTCTTTGCTCGCAGTTTGCAACTCGCCGCAGTGGCTCGATGTCATGTCGCGGCCTCACCACTCGTCCCCCTCAATCGCGAGTAGTCTTTGACAAAGACTAACAGTCACAGTGCAACAGTGTTGATTTTCTTATGAGGACTGAGGAGGAATACATTTTCATACTGCAAGCTCTTCATTGTCACTTTGCTAGATTTAAAGTACGGTATGTTTGATGAGAAGTAAAAACTTTACCCTTCCCCACCCCATTCCCCCTCAATCAATGTTGGGGAGACTGGAGAACCTAATGCCAAAAGTCATTAACATTCAATTTGGGGAGAGGGGTGGCAATTTACATTTAGTATGCCAGAGTACCAACCGTTATTTCTTTGATTGTAGTTGTGTCCATGCGCGGATTTAGAGGGGGGCACAGCCGGCCCGTGCCCCCCCTTTTGGCGGATCCCAAAAAAGAAAAAAAGAAAAAGAAAAGAAAGAGAAGGGAAGGAGGGAAAGAAAAGAGGAAAAGAAAAGAAAGGGAAAAAAGAAAGAAAAAAGAAAACGGAACAACGTAAAAAGAAAGAAAGAAAATCTGCGGGCCTATATAGCCTAATGAATATGTAGTCAGGGCGGATTTACCATAGGGCCAGATGGGCCAAAATTTGGGAGCTCCCAAAATTGTCTCTCTGCGGTGTGCTTCGTCCATTTAGCCGAAAACCACCATGTTTGGGGCCAAAATAGGGTACAAAAATTGCAAAATTTTAAAGGCTTGCAGCACTGGTCTGTTATATAGCAAAATTCAGTTTCAATTTGGGCTAAAATAGTCTAAAATTGTATTTTTTCGCGTGTCCTATTAAAATCTAAAAACTTGGCCTGGCCCAGGGCCCCAAAAAAGGTAAATCCGGCCCTGTCTGTAGTGAGTATCATACACCGGGGTGGCACTCTCCAGGCGCGGATTCAGGGGGCGGCGCCCTCTTCCTCTTCCTCCCTCCCCCCAAAAAAAAAAAAAAAAAAAGAGGAAAAGAGAGACGAGAAGAGAAAGAGGAAAAAAGGAGAAAAAGAAAATAGAAAATGAGAAGGGGAAAAGTTAAATTGCACGTAATTAGTTATAGTAGGCCCATGCCAAATAAACCGCACAGTAGCTCATAGTCTGGTCTATCAGAAGTAGACCCTATAATGCTAGTATATAGGCCGGATTCTTTTAGGCAGTACTTGTTGATTTCTGCTGGCCCGTCGATGATGCAGAGGGCCCGTCACATTTTGTCACAAGGTTTGATCTTTCCCTAGAAGTCGTTTTCAGAGGGTTGAGCTTTGAACTCTAGCAAGTGCCATCTTCACTCTGAAGATGGCACTTGCTAGAGTATCAAAGCTCAGCCTCTGAACGACGACTCTCTAGGAAAAATCAATCTTGACCTCCATGCTGACTTCGATCCATGCATGCTTTAAATTGCGAATCTCCGAGTCTTGGGCCTATTAAAGTGTCAGTGTAACATTTTACAAATTGAGTTCGGGCCCTGTTTTGTTTTAAAGAGCAATGATATACTCTCGTATAGTGTAAATAAGATGGCTTCAAATGACACCCAGCACTCCGAATAACAGTGAAAAAAGGTGGCTTCAATTGGTCTATCATTTCGCAAATTTTTCAAACTCAAATTTTACACCATAATATGTGTCAAAATGGTCCACCAAATGGCTTCAATTAGGTTTTTATTTTGCAAATGTTTCTCATTTCTGAGGGGGCATCCCCCTCAGACACCCCCCCCCCCATGTCGCGCAACGTATATAAACCAATCATTTTACGAAAGAGGTCAAAACCTGTCCACGAATGGCTTCAATTGGGCCGTCTTTTTGCAAATTTTAGGCTTTTTCAAACTAAAATTTTACACAATAATGTTGACAAAATGGTCCACCAAATGGCTTCACTTGGGTCTTCATTTTCCAAAAGTTTCTCAACTTGGGAGGGGGCACATCCCCTCAGACACCCCCTGCGTCGCAAAGCCTCCCGGGATGGCCGCTTGAGGCCATTTCTTAATTTTTTAAATTTTCAGGAGTGTGCCCCCCCCTTTCACGAAATCCTGTATCCGCCCCTGGTTGTGTCAAATTGATCTGATTGGCAATGGATTTGCTCTTACTCCTGAAACAGTGTCCAGTGAAGTGTGTCCTTCTTTCTCTGATCTATCTTGGAAGGTCTCAACAAAAATGTTCTTCAAGGGAACATTAATTTATTCAAGAAAGAAGGCTGAGAGTTAATGAAGCCTATCTAAAGGAAGAAGAATTGTCAGGAAAGGCAATATTAAAGCTTAAAGTTTTGATTAGGCTCTTGTCTAAAAAGTAAGGGACATGATCTTTGCTGTAGCATACCAGAAGCTTTTTTTATCACTGGATTTTATTTTAGAGTTTCAAAACACAAGGAAAATGTTAATTGTGAAAAATCAGACATGAAAATAATCTGGTGTCGGTGATTCCTGCACTATGGTGTACATTTGTATATCCAGGTGTAATCATGCATCGCCTTATTGCAGTACTCCAGTCCACTGCTAAAACCAAATAAACAAATGTAGGTCTGTATGTAGTTGGATAAATATTATTGGAACACCGGCTACAGGGAGCAGAGATCTGCATTAATGTGCATCAAATGTAGAATTACTTCCATTGACTGTGTTGTGTACTAAACATGATTTCGGTGACCATTCTCTAGTCCGAAGGTTCCCTTAAGTCCGAAGGCTCCTTAGTCCAAATATCGGGTTCTCTAGTCCGAATGCTTGCTAGTCCAAATAATAAATTGGGTTCTCAAGTCCGAATATAGAATAAGGCTTGCTAACACTAACCCTAACCCCAACCCTAATCCTAACCCTTATTCTATATTCGGACTAGAGAGCCTTCGGATTAGCGACCTTAATTTGGTGTTCGGACTAGCCACCCTTCGGACTAGAGAACCTTCGGACTATAGCGACCCTTTGGACCAGAGAGAAGTCACATGATTTTCCTGGTGATTTTTAACCAGAAAGCCAAGAAAGACCCTTGATGTTGACATGAGCTTAGAGGAAAGACCTCCACTTTTTGCCAATACATCTTCAGCTCCCAAAGAGCTCCATAAATCTGTGGATAGCATATACTATTGCTTTCAAATGTCACAGCACTTGCACTTGCTCAACTTTTCCAGTGTGAAATATCCATGTGTAGACTAATGGACAGCATTTAGGACTGGTTCGGGCTCCGATTGTGATGCACTTGAATACTGCGAAGAAGCAGACATCAAGCCCAGTGCCGCAGACAAGGGGGGGGGGCTCGGGGTCCTAGGGGCCTGTAAAAATAAAGAAAGCTTATCTCAATGGGCCCATAAAAGCAAAGAAAAGAGACCTCAGGGGCCCGTAAAAAGGGGGCCTGTGAGTTCATTTTACCCCCGGGCCAGTAATTAATGGCTCTCGGGCGGCACTGGTCATGGTCAAGCCCGCCAGGGTGAATGAATGGGGACTAGAGTGCAATCATTATTGCCACTTGCAAGGGATGGTTTATCACATACAGCAGTGGATGAGTGCTACATTTGATCTGGATTTCATAGTCCACATTGATGCACATTTAGTGTCCTGTGTGAGTTGTCCCATATTAAATGAGGATTGGAAGTTGCAATACACTATGGGCCACAATGGCCTCATCTCAATGACATAGTTCAATAACCTCAATTCTAACAATCATAGTGCAAAATGTGACCTCAAGTTGCAGAGTATGAGGTTTTTTACCCAAATTTGTCAAAAGTCAATGAATGTACAACTGTATTGGGGTTAAAGAAATGTGCCCTGATAGATGAGCTTATGGATAGGAGGCCATCAAGGGTTGAAAATATGATCATTCAGTGAAGCAATCACATAAGTGTATGACATGTAGATTAGCAAAAAATTATCGTTAGAAATTCTTGTCAAAGTGTTGTGTTGCCAGAATATATGTTTCTGGTGAAAGAGTGATATGATTCTCACAGGAACAGTTTGTGTTGCGCAGATTAGGATTATGTTGATAATGTGCCGTTTTTGCAGAGGTAAGCTTACATTTGCATTTTCATGTCCTTATGTAAATCTGGTTCACTTCCCTGACTATTGCGAGCGTGGAGCTCTCGCGCCGACCGATTTTTTTTCAATAACAGAAATCTCCCACTTATTCAAGCGAATCATTTTTGCTTTTGGTTGAATTTTAATGTAAACTTCACCATGGGATAAATCAATATATATTTTACCTTATGTAAACATCAGTTATTTATATGGATATGGGAACCAGACTCAGTTCTCATGTTTGTGATATTAAATGTTGCAGGTGTGTAAATATACTGTAATATTTTCAAGGGGGGTTTCGCTCACATACTAAAGTGGTACCCATGCTTGTCAGTTCAATGTCACAGCATCTCAAAATTTGACCCTAAATGGCGTATTCAGGGTTAGCAAATGAGAGACCCTTATTGGTGTATTAAAGATATTGGAAATTTTACCCCCTAAATGGTGTAACTTGCGCCATTTGCTGGTCAGTTTTAGTGTCTTAGACACTATAAAACTGACCAGTAAATGACGTAATGTGTAAGGACAATGTTCTCACTAATAAAGAGAGTCATAGTACACTGGAACTACATTGTGCAAACATTGCTATCCAAGCCCTTAAGCCTAAATTTTGCTTCACTTTTACCCCCAAATCAATTCCTGTCGAAAACTGATCTCCACTTTACACCCAAACCTAAATGAAAGTTAATGCCCCCCAAATGGCCCTCCCCGTGATTGTAGACAATGGTGGCGCCACGGGGGGAGGGAGGGGGTTCTTCCCCCTGTTGCCCCCAGTAAAAACCCAAAATTATGAAAATTGCCACTTTTTGCTGCAATTTTGTGCACAATTTGTTGATTTTGCCCCCCCCCCCCTGAAATTCACTTTGCCCCCTCAGTGCCCCCCCAAAAAAAAAAATCCTGGCGCCGCCACTGATTGTAGATTCAGTTCAAATTGGTGCCTTGAATATGGAAAATAAACACATATTTGGAGCTCTGGTTTTGCTCCACATTTCTGTATTGGGTTTTGTATGTTCTAGGCCAACATGGTAAAGGTGTTTTGAACATGCATAAGCGCATGAAGGCATTTCCATTGTTAAACTGACTGTTTTGAAAATCTTATTTAGGCAAAATGTCAAAATGTACACTAGACATAAATTGAACATTACCTCAGAGTTCAAACTTCACCTGCAATCCAATATTTACCCATGTATACAAATGAAAGTGGCTATAGTAGTGTAGGTATTTCAATTATTGTTCAATAAGATCTGTTTGCATTAGTGCTAAATCGCTATTATTAGCTTTCTTAGGGTTAAATACTTTCACATATTAATGTTGACACTAGCCCTACTTTCAGGCTCTGTTGCTTTCCTATACTATCCAGAAGTGCGCTTCAGCTGAATGCATCATGCTGCACGCTCGACTGCTCGCGGTTCGCGCTCAGTAAGCCCATGACTAAAAAAGGTTGCAGCTATGTTGACACATGTGTTTTGATATTTTTCTTGAAAGAAGAAAAAGTTTAATTACAGAACCCCAACAAAAAAAGCGTGATTGACCAAATTTTCGATCACTTAGTTTTATTTGATGCAAAATTATTTTGTTACAGTATAACAAAAGCCTACATCACAAATTAGGTAAATTTAGTCCCACTATTTCCAGGGAAAGGAGACTTCAAACTTTCTCCCTGCCATCTCCAGCTTTCAGTGTGCCATCAGCCATTGGTTGTCTAAATATATTGGATGTCCCATATAGAATGGTGTCACACATAGAATGTTTCTGCACACCTCATGTCATAAATAAGAACACCTTATGACACCATAACCTTGTTGATTCCTTGTTTTGGATATGATAGAGTGTCTGGGGGGATAAATTGCCAAGTTCAACTAAAGGATTAAGTCCATTTTATGACTTTGAATTGGAATGTTTTGATTGCTCTTTTGAAATACAGGGTGTCCCTAAGCAGTTCCAACAATGATGGTTGAAAACACATATCACCACATTTGTTGGAACATGCTTTTTATGGGACACCCTGTAGGTCTATTTCAAAGTCAAGGGTTATACTTAATAAATATTTCATGCCCTGAAAAGTAGCTAAAAGTATGTGCTGCTGAGATTTTCCATGGGGCCTGGCTGGGGCTACATGAGGTCCATGTAGGTACCACAGGAAGAATGTATTCTTTTGTTCATCAGTATTCGCATGCTGCATTCAGAGGAAATCTGAAGTATTTGGACAAAATTCTGATAAATGAAGTTGAGTGTTAAGATATCTTGCACTTCCCACAATGCATTTCATCAGTTTCTGTATTGTACTATAGGAGGGTCATTTGATGAATTGAGTTGATGCAGGCCTATCATGTTGCAATGGTTTCTGGGAAGAGTAAGATATCTTCTCCAAGTTGCTTCTGTTTTACTTACCATTGAACTTACCATCACTTCTTTTATCTGATTTGCTCCTCAGAATAAAACCAGCAAAGAAGAAGGAAATAACATGACTGCCGGAAGAAAAGATACAGTTGGTCAGTTTTGTGGATGGCTGTCAGAGAGATCAGCAGCTACAACCCTTCGTCTATCTTCAAAGAGATGGTGTGTATTAGATGGACAGCAGCTATTCGTTTACGATTCCCGTGAGGCGGTCAAACCAATCAAAGCCCTTCATCTGCCTCAATTTCAAGTACGAATGATCGTTGGTGATATGGACACCGATGATGATGATGAGGATGATGGAGGTCACAGGTCAGATGAAAGTGACCCTACTGAGAGGGGGAGTCAGGGGCAGTTCCTACTGGAATTAAGACCTAAACAAGTGAAAAGTAGTGGAGGAGATGTGTACTTGTTCGCTGCAGAAACTGAGCAAGAATTCAATAGTTGGGGCAAGTTACTGTCAATAAATGCCAAACCTAAGAAATCCACCACCCCAAATCGGGGACAAAATACCAGCAACTCAGGAATTTCAAATGACCAAGTACAATCAAAATCCCATCAGAATGGGTCAAAACCAGAACCAATTAGTCTCACACAAGTGTCCGTTACAGTAAATAGTGGTGGTTCAACTCCCAATAACGGATCACCTAGTCAGAAGAGACACATCTCAAGAACAATTAGTGCCCCATTTTCACCGTACACAAAAGAGAAAGCAGAATTTGACTTGCATCAAATCCTACAAAGAGCTGATTTTACTTTTTGGGAAGAAGAGGAACCCAGGTGATAAAAGTTCATCACCACGGTCAAAATCCATAAGTGCAGGTTCACCGCATCTTCAACCGATGGAAACATGTCTTCTTGCCCCGTCCACTAAAAAATCTCCTAGTTCTACGCCAACTCACAGTCCTCCCATGCCCCGTAGAGCGGACATGAGATACTCAAGTCTTCCAGCAGATACAAGAATACAAGTTAGTCCACGCACAAAGCGCTCAAAATCTGCGATCAATAAGTCACCAAAAGATTCACCAACTGGAAGTCCATCTCTTCGTAAGAGAGTATCGAAGAGGCTAGGAGCCAGTTGGGATCGGAATTCCTGGGGAGGGGGTGGGTCGCCCAAAGCAAGTCCAGACCCCAGCCGAAAGTCTTGGGGATTCGGAGGAGGACAGCTATCGGAAGCAGATTTTAATGATAGTTATGGAATATTTGAGATGCGAAGCTCCCAACGATTGAAGGGGACTGATGGAGAGATTGGAAATGGTGGCATGACAGGAATGAGCCAGGTGAGATAGCTTTAAATAATGATTTAATGAAAAAATAATTTTTGAGACAAACCTGGGGGGTGGGGCTATGGAATATGGACCAGTAACAAATTTTAAAAAGTTTAATGATAGGAACCCTTAAAATATACATGAATAGTTTATTTAGGTCTATACTTTTGGCTTGTGAAGTCAGTGACATTAAAACAATTATTCATGTGTTCTTGACAAGTTTCCAAGTAGGGGTAAATAATGGAGGTATCAGTACTAAACATTTAGATCCAGATCAATGTGAATTATGCAGATCTATGTTATGTAGGTATGTATACAGAACACGGGTCTGCATTGAGAGTAGCATCCACATGTTATTGCCAAGGATCCATTAGGGACCAGTCAATATTTATACTGAAAATTGAATGGGTGGTTGAAGGGCAGGGGAGCTAGTGACACATTGTTTTCGAGGTAAAACAAGGGAACAACATTTTTTCAGTTCAGGTACAAAAGCGAACACACCAAATTGTGATAAAAAATTTGAAAAATAAGTTTTTAGTGGTCGGAATGGATCTGGATTTCAAAGTGTCGTGTTGATATACCTGGGGAACCTGAAACTAGGTTTAGAATGGGTCTTTCTAACATTAATTTCCCATTCAATCAGATGAAGAGGTTTAAATTGCAGACCTACACGGTGGTTTGAAAAGGAGAAACAAAACATCTGTAGGCCTATGGTAAGTTAGATGGTGTGTAAAGTTGTCTCTCACCCATGATGAATACAGTAGACATTGTGGTTTATCCTAGATATAGGAGTATAACTTCTCATTTTTGGAGTAACTAGAAAAGTTATCTATGGAAAAAAGTACTTGGAAAACTTGGCACACTGTTGAAATTCTATCAAGGAAATGATGTGTATCATGTTTGGTAAGAAACATGACATCTACAACAATGATTTACCCTTCTCCGCTCTCCAGCAGTCAATGTTGGAACACATCGGGAAACCGCTGAAGACATTGGCATTTCTCAACATTGCATGGGGGAAAAGGGTGACAGTTTATCGTTCTATACACACAAGCGTTCCAAGACTTTTTTCCAAGATTGTAGGTTCTGGACATTTAGGCCTACACCAGTTTTGCTTGATGCTGACTGATTACACTTTTGGTAGGAGACCAAGTGCAGTGTCAGTGTTGATTTTTATACTTCTGTGCTGTTGGATAGACTTCCGTGCTTAAAGAATTTGAAGACTCGTTGAATTTTGTCACCATATCTTACGGATTTTATGTTTTGGTTGTGTTTCCATTCACAGGAGAATCCAGTGGTTAGCATTCTTCTGGATTACAGTGATCGTACTGCAAACCTGGTAAGATAAAATAGTTTTTTGTTTAAGATGTAGAAAGTGCATAACTCCAGAGTACCCTTCACACCCTACATGTATGTGTTATAATGTGCTTTAGTCAGTAAACTGTACAGTGTGAAGGCACGGTCGGTTATAACAACCACTTTTATCTAGGGCGCCCTCAATTTATTTTGATATCCAATTGATCAATAATTGTGAGCTGTAATCCATTTGGCTTTCTCGAGACAGTAGCGGCCATGTGTAATATTTGTTTGCTTATTTGTTTTAAACAATCTTCTCGTAGAAACTTGATAATGACCCATAATAGGACAGGGTTACGGATCGCACTACCCCCATCCCCGGTCTACGCCAAGCTGGCACGGTATGATATGCTATAGCCTTTTGGGTTAAGAGAAAAGACTATTAATCAATTCCAGTCTCTGCCTACAGATACACTGCCTTTGATTATGCGTGTATCACACATGGACGCTACTTTATTCACTAAGCCAAATGGACTATAGCTTGAAACTCTCTTGGAACTACATGTAACTGCTGTCCTGGCTTACTTGGGTAGCTGATACTGGTTGTGATGGTTGTGTCTAGATATAGGCTGCTTAGGGTTCTATGCCCATATACAGCAGCTGCATCCCTGAATGAAAATTATTTAATGATAATATAGTTAAATTAGTTAAATTCAGTTCAATTTATTTAGGCCTGCATGTGTGTTAATACTGTATACATAACAAGTAAAAGCAATGTTGGAGGGCATTAAAAGTTCATCATGCACAAGTGATCATCAGGGATGACTGTGCATTACATGGAGCCTATAAAAATCACATTGATCAATTATTGCTTCATATCATTCTTATGGTGCATTCATTTTGTTGACATTTATAGGCAATAGGCCTATATATAGTTTGCAGTTTTAGTCTTTGTATGCTGTACAAAACATGTATGCCATAACATTATTGTGTGCGTGTGCATGGAAAATACAGGACACAAACAATATTGAATATGAAGTAGATTTTGATTTTATTGTGAAGTAATTTTATTTTATGCATATTTTGGTCATGATTCAAAAATGTCTGTTTGTTTGTGCACAAATACCAAATAGAACAATGCAGGACTACCAAATAGAACGGAACAATAGCTGACAATAAATCAATTGCTTGAAGCCAACTTTGTACAAGATAAAAGTGTCAAAACCTGAACAATCATCATGTACACAACCATCATCCTCTGGCATTGGTACCAGTGCTGAATCCACAGTCGTGTGCTAAATTTGTTGGGAGGGGCATTCTGATAAACATGAATATTAGGCAAAGTGGGAAATAATAGACCTACACTACCTGCATGATTTTTTTATAGTTACAAATTGTGCTTCCTCCCATCCCCTCCAAGCAATGTTCGGGCATCTGCCACACACCAGACATGGGCAGATCCAGGATTCTTTAAAAGAAGGAACCAAGTGTCTAAATTGGTAAAAAAGAAGGGGCTGAGTGCCTGATTTAATCCCAAAACAGGCTGAATTTGCATCATTTACCTGTCTAAAGAAGGAACCAGGCCTCCATTGCCCCCCCCCCTCAGGATCTGCCCTGTATAGGTGGGAGGCAGAGGAGACCTGTCTGCCTAAATGTTTCTATTGGAGTATATCAAGTATGTTAGGCTTATGCTACATTTAGCCCAATAAACATTACGTTTTGGTCTACAATAACAATCAAGTAAAATTACAACATGTTGTGAGTGGACTGGTCCCTGATAGAGAAGGATTGTGGCTGTGTAAAAGTAAATGATTAGGTTCAGACATAATTGAAATGTTGCATGAATACCCACAATAGATCAAGATATTTCTGGCACAAAAGTCATTTTATTTTTTACATGCTCAATAGTAGTACAGGAATAAGTGGTAACAGTGCACGTATGTTGTATAATATTTTGCTTGAATAGACTGACTGAACTTGATGAATAGGCATATTATCAAGGTGTGTTTTGGGAATTTAAAATTTAGGTCAAATTATTGAGGAGCCATTTTGCTTCTATTTTTATTAATGTGCTATTATATATTAATGTATGTTGCATTATATCTGCATAAACATAGTACTTCAACATTTCAAACAGGACCCAAGAGACAAAATTGTATCCAGTATGCCAAACTCTATAAATAAAATTGAAGCACACTGCCATTGTACTTTTGAGGAGCACATTACGTGATGCCCTAAATACAAAAGGAGAAAAAAGTTTCTTAAAGTTTAAATGGATTTTCAGCACAAAAATTCAACTAACCTTGAATTGTTTTATGTGTAACACACATCTTCATCAGAAGTCTTGTGATGTTGTAATGGACTTGCCCTTTTGTTGACCATTGGCAACTTTTGGTCGAATGAGGGTGTTGTATAAAAAAAGTTGTAAAACAGTTTACAAGAGGCATGTGGCCTATTTTCCACAGCTATTTACAAGCGTAAATGTTTACTATATTTTGATCCTTTAAATATAAAACATACTGCACATCAAATTTGCACAAATGTCTTGAGGTCTATATAGATATATGAATATCCCTAATTCTGCTCTTTTATGAATGAAATTTGGTGCATTGTTAATGCCAAGTTTATATCCCCTATTATTGAACTCGTTAGCCTATGGGATAATCAACCATTTTTTTAAATAACTGGGCAATAGGCTGAACCAAAACAATGCATGCTGCATGGACTTCCTTCTGAAAATCAAAGAGGACCAGGTAACTATTTTGATCAGTGTTGCTACAATTTGTAAGTCCAAAGGTGTGGAGTACCAAATTTGGCAGCAGAGGAGGGTGTGCAAGTTGCCTAGTTTCCTGTTTTTGTTGTTTGTTTAAATGGGCAATAATACATTGTAACACTTAGTAATTCAAATTTCTGTGAAAATTGGTGCTTATAAACTGGCAAAAGTAGCCCAAATAGTATTAAAGTGCATGCGGTTCCAGCAAGTGGTGCCAGTTTGGAAGCGTGGTGCTGCAGTGGTGCAGCCCAATTATGCCTTTTACACGCCTTATGCTGTAAAAGTGGTTATTTTTGCTCATGTAATTTTTCATGCTTTACCGATTTTGAACTACTTTGCATATTTTTAAATTCACAAGTTTGAGTTTTTGTACATAAAAGAACATATACAAATATTTTTAATTTCGTGGTAGTTGCTGAGCACAAAAAAGTATGAAAATTAATGACCCGCAAAAATGTCCACATTTACAGTTCATTGTTATCAAATTTGCCAGCCCTCTGCATATTTCTACTGACACATCATATGCAATCTCTTCACACTCTGGGGTTAAAAATATCAATGTAATGATAAGATAAATAAATATTGTCATTGTGGATATCGTGGAGTGTTTACTATGTACATAGATGCCATTTGCGGTCTAGCGCACCATTGATGACTTTGAGGTCATTTTGATGACCAGTGACGTACTATTAACCTTTGAGACTACGTGTAATCAAAGATAACTATTAACTCTGTGTATTTCTGCTCATATGCCGACATATGAAATATAAGATTTTGCTTTCGTTGTGTTTATGTAAATGAAACACAGATTTAAATTGAAAACACAAGAAAAATATATACTTTTTGTACTCAATTTACAAATTATTTGAAAAGCCCTAAATATTAATATTTTCTTTAAAATCAGTGTTTTTACCCATAAATTTTGTCACAAGCCTGGTCACCAAAAAAAAACCTTCTCATTCTTTTGAGCAGTGGCGTGCGCAAAGGGGGGCCATGCCCCCCACTTTTGTTGGTCATTCGGGGGAAAAAACGTTAAAAACATCAAAATTTGCTCCTAATCAGACTCCATACGGTGGAACTGAACAACCTGGCCCCCACTTTCAATGTGCTGCGCACGCCACTGCTTTTGAGAGTAGAGTAGAGTATATTTCTTGAACCCTTCCCCAGTCGTTTCTCCAAGCAACAAGGGGGAGCCATTTTGGCTACCATTTTGGAATTTCACCTCTGAATCCCGGGAGGGGGACGTGTCAGCAAAATGACCCCATTCTTTTCATCCACTTTTTGACAATTCAGGCCCCCCCATTTCAAGCAGGGATTGGCGCTAACACATCTGGGACACCACCTCAAACAACCAATCATAGGTGAACAGCATAGATGCAGGCTTTGCCAAATGCTAGATCGATCAGTACATCAGTACCAGCATCAGAGCTCAAAGTAGTAATAAATGGTTCAGATGTCAGCAAAAATGTTCAACAACAGAAGCATTATCATGTCTTCATCTGTCATAATATTATTCACTTAATGCACGGAAGCTAGGCATGTAAATCATATTATAATTATGACATTTTACTCAAAGTTCAAAGGTATTAAGGTGCATTGTAGGGAGCATAAGTAGTAAGCTAGAATATAGCAGAATCATTTTTAAAAAAGACTTAAACCTTCTTAGCTCATTCAAGACCCAGGTCTGTAACTAATGGGTGGCAAGGAGGAAGATCCCCCCCCCCCAATTGCCAAATGTCAAAAAGGGTCTATTCTCAAAATGTGTCATTTGATGTAATGAAGTGATGCATCATGTTGCAAAGGATTCTGGGAAGGGTAAGATATCTTCCCTGATTTCCAAGTATCTTGAAATTAACTTTACATGTACATTGTAACAACAAATTAATTTTGCATTGTAACAACAATTAACTTTACATTGTAACAACAAATTAATTTTGCATTGTAACAACAAAGGGCTATTGCTTGACCACATCCCATTGGTTGCAATTCCCTGTAAAAGTTTTGCAGGTGAAAGTTGATGTGAAAATCTTCTATTGAAGGACCCAACTTCCACTGTTAAGAAATTGCACCATTTCTTGTATTATGTGATCCATAGTTTGGTGTACATACCAGCATACATAAACTTTCAGCTTTACAGCAAACTTCTTATCATTCTATTGCATGCTGACAGTGCAGTGCTCCCTCTAATCATGCTAACATACTCCGTAGAAAGCGGACCAATGTCTTGTATTGAAAGTTTAAAGATTTTAAGTAAATGAAAGAAATGGACTGAAAGAGTGAAGCATGCCCAATTCAAAGGCCAATGTTGGGTCCTCCATTTCTCCTTAAATCTTGTCAACACAACATAGTCCCTATCAGATCAGCTGACTGATGTAGGGTAAATCAACAAGTGCTTTTACAGACCTGAAGTACAAAGGGTACAGAGCCTTATTCAATACAGTAGCAGGGTTTACACTTGTATGTAGGCCTATGTTGGACTGGTAGACCTACTTGTAATAGTACCAGTAGACACAACATAGTGTTGGAATCGTTACTCACAAATATTCAGCAAGTAGCACAGGATTTTCATGATACTTTTGATTTCCGTAGTTTGTGGAAAAAGTTGTGGCTGTGATTTCACTGTGAAAGAGTTATCTACTGTGAAGCACATATGATACAATGTATGTGATGTCAACAAAATGTTTATCTATTTTGGAAATATTTATGGCAGAGTGAATGAGAAGGTGTAGCTTAGCCAAATGTTAGCCTTCAACAGAGCGCTTACTTGAAGGGAAGTAAAGAATAATGTTTTTGATTTCCGTATTTTGTGGAAAAGTTGTGATTAAAGTGTGACTTCAACATCAGATAACACATATACGCAGGCATATGTATCTATTGATTTGGAATAACTCGGGAAATACCTGTGGCAGCAGTGAACTATTACTAGCATTGACTAAAAACGTTGGCCTTCAACAGAACACTTTCATGAGCTGAGGTAAATAGCTGTACTATTAGGCCTAAAAATAAATTGTATTACCCTTCCAGCTTCAAGGTCGGTTGGTCGTTTTTTTGTTTTGTTTTTGCCACATTCAATATCAAGAAATGCAAGTTACCACAAAATACCATGGTAAACAATGATTTATACGGTTTTGTTGGCTTGTTTTTTTATATATATATATATCAGAGTTGTACAGTACGAATTACAAACAGGCGAAACAGTTTCACAACATTTTATACCATATATGAAAATTCAAATTCAAAATTTGAAAAAGAATGCGACCATATTTTTCCCGATTTTAGGGTCGGTTGAAAAGGGCAATACAAATCTTCTTTTAGGCCTTACTAAAGAGCATGATTTCTGTATGTTTGTGGGAAAAGTGTGATTTTAATTTGGAAGTGTTGTCACCTTTTTGAACCACTGTCATGTGATTTTAAAAAAAAAATCAATTTTGAGTCAGTGACTTGACTTGTTACAACACTATTATGTCATTAAAAACTTTTTCAGTGATTTTCATACAAAATCACAGTTAGGCAAAAAAAAAAGAAAAGGTTGTTTACTTGTCCTCCACAACTTTTTTATAATTGGGTCGGTCGGGATTTTTTTTGGGGATATTTCTCTACTGCTTACCAAGTGTTCTTTTTTAAAAGACAGTTTAGAAGTGTGTAAAAACCGTTAAAAAAAATTCAGGATGTCAAAAATGTTGAAAGAAAAAAAAAAAAAATTTGGAATTTCCAAAAGGGCCGGTATTCATTTGTACAGAAAAACAAAATAAAAACTTTTTTCCAGATTTGGGTCGGTCGGTGGAGGACAAGCAAACAAAGTTGGCCTTATAGTGAAATGTTGTGCAAAATTCAGCAGTTGGTGATCAGTCGAGTTCAATCTAAATATTTAAACCTATGATTCCCATGATCACATTCAAATATTAATAGTCATTAACATTTTAAAAGTTTGTTTGGCTTGGGGAAAGTTATTCCTTTTTTGTTAGACACGGATGCCTGCACACAAACCTCTGACAATTTAGTTAATGGAATTTGTCCACCGTTACGTCATGAGGTGTCTCCATTGCTGGAACGTATAATACACTATGGACCACAATGGCCTCATCCCAATGGCATAGTTCATTAACCTCAATTAAACATTTGTAGTGCAAAATTTGACCTCCAGTTGCAGAGTATGAGTTTTTGTACCCAAATTTTCAAAGGTTATTCAATAAATGTACAAATGTATTGGGGTTAAAGAACTGTGCCCCTGATAGATGAGCATGTTGTGGATCCTAGTGATAGTCTGATCAGGTTCAAAGCAACATCCGCTTTAGATAGTGACAACATTTTATACGCACATTGTAGTCAAACATGATATCGATGATGTAGAGAGGAAGCTGGGATTGGGTTTAGGAAGTGATAGCAGTTCTATAAGGCCAGTATAGTTTCCTGTTGTCCTCAAGTGAAAACAGATATGTGATCATGGGAAAAGTCACAACATTTATTTTACCAAATTATTGTTTTTACACTGTTAGATATGCCCTCAAGAAGCGGATGGATAAAGCCAGGGGTGGGGGGTAACTCAGTACAAACGGATATGTTATGGCATATGCTGTTGAATGGGTCTTATTTTGGCCTTCTGCATGGTATGCCCTTCTTTGTGTGAAAATTGATATATGGAAGGTTCATTTTTATTAAATTTCTCAAATGTGTTGAGAAATTGTTACAATTTTATGAACCTTATATTGAGACAACATTTCCTAAAACATTTCTGCCATGGCTCTAAACTAGAGTTTACTCTGTCCAAACCAAACTTTAATACCCTCCCCAGGGGATAAAAGTTGTCCCACGCACAATGGCCATGCACCGTTGCAACAAGAAGATGGACTTGCTGTATTTTTTAGACAAAGTTCTGGATTCAACTGATGAAGGAGTGTTTAGCTGTTTACAAGTGCAAAGCATGGGATGTGGTCATCACACCTGGGATAGTACCTTTGTACATTAACTGTCACAGTTCCCAATCAATTTGACAATGGTGGGAAAATTGACAAGGAAGTTTAAAAAAAATACAACAAGTTTCCTTTTGTTTACGTTAATGAAATTGTTTCCAGTTTCCACCTACGTAGGGAATTACGCATAATTAGTGTATGATGTGGTTATATATATAAATACACACAGTCAGAAAGACACTTGAGATCATTTAAACACTAAGAGCATATCACATTCCATCTTTATGAATGAATATAACATCACAATTCCAACTTTGAAGTAGGTGGTATCACCTCTACAACATCTTCATCCATCAAACTTTTTAGTATTGATATATACAGTGAAGTGATAGTTCAAAGTCCACATCAGAGGTGGTAAGTTAGACAATTATTTTAATTGCCAGGCGGAAGAGCTAAGCAAACAAAGCGTGAATCTTGACATCATGATAACAACAAAAATACAAACACTTCCAGCATCACGACCCAACGGAAGGTTCATTCCGTTGCGTCCTCTTAGGCATCATCATCGATTACCACCATTTTATTGGTTACACCGGCAGAGTGTGGTTGCTGCGCTCATGGAGGAACTTGTAAGTCTACATGCAGGGGTGTGGATTTTGTAATTCTTCTACCAAGATCCAGAAAGTTAATAACTTTTTTGGTGGAAATATTTGAATTTTGATGTGGAAATCTTGCTACAGCTGTATACAGTTTATTTCAGAAAATTTGCCTGCAGTTATCAGTGTAGGCTGTGAAAGGATACTGAAAACATGGAAAATGAATACTCTTGAACATGCATGTTGTGTGACATTGGCCTACTTGTATATGGTACAAAACCATACAGTGTTTTGTGAATGGAATGTGTCAGGGTTGTGTTTCATTATTTGCAATGCTACAATAGAAACAAAGTTAGATAATACAATTGGAAGTTTTGTGCATGTACAAAGATTAAGTTTTATCTCATAGAACTGAGATTGAATGTTAAAAAGTATTACACACATAGTCGTGTGAAGTTGGAGAAGTACAACATTCAGGTATATAAACCTGTATGTGACAGTTTCCATACCAGATTCAGTGGAATATTACGTTTGTGGAATATTTGCTGGGAATATTTGATTTCTTCTTGACATCTTTTTGCTGTGGTAGCTATTAATTGTTGCTGTTTACATTTTTGTGATTGGTTCTCTGTTTTGGTTTGGGACAATTAGAGTTATGCATTATAAAAATAGATAAGGGCCAGTAAACATGTAAAACACTGCCAAAGTAGGGTATAAAGATTAAATACTTTTCCTGTACTGATAATCGATTTGTAAACATGTTTAAAACTATTAAGAATGTTTTGATGGTTTGTGGTAGGAATTCAACATGTGATATTTGATCATTTGTGTTTAGGGTTTAATACTTTACAAATTGGTGTTTAAGTTTAAACATGTTAACAATAGATAACAAGAAAAGTGCTTAATATCTAGACACAGTTTTTGCAGTGTATTGTTGGCCTTTTTGTGTGCATTTCGCAACAAACGCAAATATGATGCAGTGGCAAAACTTGGAAAAGAAGAACAAAGCTCCAAAAGAAGCTACCCATTTGAGCAGAAAATTAGAGCAGAGATCACAAAACACAACTTTTGTTCAGATTTGAAGTGTTCTGGTCTGTTGATGTTTTGTTCCAAATGCTTAATGCTTGACATATTTGACTATAATGTGTGTGTTTTTAGTATGACAATTTGACTACAACTTTAGTACAAGAATAGCATGCACTAGAAGTTAATACCTTTTTCAGCAAAAGTACTGTGTTCTACATGTAGTAAACAAAGTTTGTTGTATCTGATCCAGATATAGTGCACTTACTGTGACTGTGTACGTTTCAGCAACCACTATTGCCTTTTTCAACACTTGATGAAGAGTGACTGCATCTATTGACAACCAACATTAGAGGATTTCCAGCATGATTTTTTGGGTTTCCAGTTAAACAATCACGCTGCAGTCACTCCTCATCAAGTGTTGATAAAGGCAACAGTGGTTGCTAAAAACGTGCAGTAAGTGCATGATCTGGATCAGATACAACAATCAGATACAATCAGTAATGTTTCTTTATTACATCCATGTATTGATAATTTCAATTCCAGTACTGCCCCAAGCTCATATCATATTGCTCTTTGATTGCTGTCTTCAGAAATAAGGACTGATAAAAATGGATTGTTTTTTAAACTTCTTGATTAATTTTTCGTTTTTCTCTGCAGGATAATGCCAGACCTCGCAGTGCGACTGTCTCATCGTCAACAAGCACAAGTAGCGAAGAACAATCAGGCGGACTAAAAGCATCATCAGGTCAATTCAACAGAACTCTTTCATTTATCACTCGTATGAAGGAAGCAAATAAACACAAGAGGAAAATGCGGCAAATTCCAATATCAGCAGATGATATCGTCAATCCGGCAAAAACGGGATTTGTGAAAATTAGCAACAAAGGGAAAGCAACTTCAATAAAAAGGTAGGTTTATCCAGAGTTTTTCGGAACTAGAGATAGATGCCGTTGGTGGCGTCTGGCCAGATCATGAAGGGGGCTATACCCGGCTACCTGTACATGTATAGACCCGTGACGTCATCAAACATTCGTTAGATGTTACATCAAATATTTTACGTCGAATAAAAATTCTGTAGGGTCACTAATTCTCTTATCCAGATTATTCACTTATCCGGCAAATGTTTGGTCCCCTCATAACAGGGTAATAGAGGTTGGACTGTTTCTCTTCCATATCTTAAAATGCTCCATTTTTTGTGATAATTAAAAAAGAAGCAGAACTGAAACGATGAAAAACAGAATGAATGTCATTTTGGTCCAGTTTTAGTGACAAAGTTACTTTTCCACACACAAAAGACAAAAATAATTTCAAGTTGAAGTAGTGGCTCTGGAACAAGGGGAGGAGGCCAATAAATTATTTGGACATGGACAAATATTAGTCCCATTGCCCCCTCCCCATATTTAAAATCTTCTGATCTGGAAGAACTTTGTTATTTTCTTTGCTGATTGACTGATTATTGCTCTTTGCGCATGTTAGGTAATAAAATATAGATTCAAAATGCTTTAAATTTTGTTATTCAAATATTCTTATGGCAAGGACTCAGAAAATGTATAGTTATTTGAAGGTTTGCATGAGGGTTGTGTTAAATTTGCGTAAAAGTGGTCATGGCAAGGTCGTTATAAGTGTGTGTGAACAATTAAACCGGATGCGAGAATATAATAGCGTAGCAGTATTTTATAACTTCTGGTGTTAAATTTACACCAACTTCTAACCTCTACATCTGAACTTGCACTAAAGGTGAATATATTCGCATGAAACTTTGTTTTCAAAATAAATACTTTTAAATGGCGAAGGATTTTGACTTGACCTTCACCACGTATTACACAATACGGTAGTTTACAGTGAATTCAGTGGCAGGCTCCTGGTCCCAACTTGCACTTTCTTTGAATGGAAATAATTGACTATAGTAATATTGTATGAATGGACAAACAAACCAACAATAGATATTTTCAAGCCTCCCTGGTTACCAATGGTTAGGATATCAATTTTCCCTTCAAAAATGTGGTCATTTTAGGTGGATTTTTTAAACTTTTCCAAAATATGGCGTGATAAAAACACTTTTCAGCTTCTGATGTGAGGCTTTCATTTTCTGTCTTTAAAGTTTAGGTAGTCATGATGTCAGGGCATTTGTTTCTGGAATTAAAGGTTTGTTACCAAATCACAGACAATTATTATATTATATGCCCTTATGATTTTAGCTGCAATAAAAATTAGAGCATAGCATTCTTCTTAGGCCCCCAAAAAAGTTTGTCTTGAAGCTCACAAGTGGTTTGAAAACAAATGTGAAATGCAATTTTTTTTTAATATTCCCGATTTGGTATTTTTATGGTATTTTGAAAAAAAAATCTGATTTTTGCAGAATTTTTCCGGGAAAAAAAATGAAATTAAAAAAAAATCTGCATTTCTTTTTTTTTTTTTTTTCAAATCGTACGATTTTACAAATGCGCACGCAAGCTTTGAGACAAACCTTTTATTTTGGCCTTATTTAGCAGCCAAATTTTGAAGAAAATGAACTGATTAAGCATATGTACTTTTTATTTGAAAGTTCTGAGGGGTAGTATACATAAAATTTCTTTATGAATAATGAATTGCTGGATCTATGAAAACAAAGGTATAGGCTTACTTGAAAATTGAAAAAGTAAAATCATATGCAGGCAAGGACGAGAACCGAAAAAATAATTTTATACAGCCTTCCCAAGACATACAGTTGACAGGACAGACATAAGGCACATGGTAGCCAAGCGCTGTTGATGCCTCGTAATCGCAATGTTTATTTCAAGAGTTATCCAGATGGAAAATTTCAATTTAACCAAATGGAAAATATCACTGGTTGTGTAATTAGTTGTTTACATTACGTTTGGGAATTGGAAAGAACCTTCTGTTAAATCATGCATGACTCAATTACAAATCTCTACATCCCTTTCTTCTTGTCTATTGATATTTTGAATAGTGTTTATCTTTCCCTAATAGATAGCGCCCTGATCGATTCTTCCTGCATATCAATATGCTTCATTTACATTACATTACAGAGATCGGACACTAATCCCTACCTTAGCAAACCATGTATAGACTCTACATGCAAATACAGGTGATATAACAGGTCTATATTACAGGATTAGATTAGTAATTGCAAGTATTATATTGATTGAGCAGGAAAGATTTGATACTATTTTTTTTGTATAGTAGTCTAGTTGCCGGCGTGCGTTACTTCTTTCTGCAACCATAATGGGCCACAATGCGATAACACATAGTATAGGCCTATGAGGCTAGATATAACACGAGTTTATTACCATTATTATTTCCGCTTACTTAATAAAATAAAAAGAAATCGATAGAATTAAAATTCTATAACGGTTTACCTGGGGTTCGAACTCACAACCTTTGTATCCAAAGTCTAATGCCTACACGACTGTGCTATGATTTGTTGTGCCAGAAAGGTGTTTGTTTATGATACTTATTGATTACGGAATAAACTGCATACACACAATATACTATTACTAGTATAATAAATACGAATATAATCCTAACCCTAACCCTAATCCCTAACCCTAACCCTTATCCTAACCCTAACCCTAACCCCTAACCCTAACCCTAACCCCTAACCCCTAACCCTAACCATAAGACCCTAACCCTAAGACCCTAACCCTGACAATAATGAACCTTGCCTCGGACTATGCGGTTAGTGATATATTGCGCCCATTATGGTTGCAGAAAGAAATTATTTATGTCCTCTTTTGCACAATTACTGTATTTTTGTGGGACCTGAATTTTAAATTTTTATGATGATGACATAGACTCGCTTGCCAGTCCTATATACGCCATATATTGAGGACTGGCTTACGCCATTTTGGATGTCAATTGGAAAAACACACTTAACGATTTTCGCCAGTAAAAAAAAAAAAAAAAAATCTTTAAAATTTCATCAATGTATATAAATGTGGTACCAACTGTATTGTGCTTGATAATTTAAGACTCGGTTGAAACAAAATTAAGGATCGAAAGCATTTAAGTGTCCAAAAAGGCAAAATTATCGTCAAAGTTCTGCAAATCGGCACCCTTGCGAAGGGTTCAGAATTCAATCGAACGAAAATATCCGATCTTTGCGATCAAAAACACAAAATTACAACTTTAAACATACTATTGGCAAAAGACATTATTACCAAACAATATAGAATAGAAAATTTGACATCATTTTCTCAAAATAATGAAAAAATTGCTCACTAGACATCAAAAAGTACGCAATCCAATTCCCGTTCAAACGCGTGGGAAACTGAAAGTGCATAATGATAATCGTGACTAATGATGACATGTATGATGACATGTATGATGCAAACTCATAGGTGTTGTGCGTTTGGCAAGTTGGGAGGGGTGGGTGTTCAAAATGACCCCATAGGATTATAAAATTGCTCAAATACCTCTTTCAAATATATCAAATTATTTACATAAATAAACAAAAACAAACAAATAAATAAATAAATAAATAAATAAATAAATAAATAAATAAATAAATGAAAAAATTGAACAAATTTTAGCGTAGCATTAAAATCATAAATATAACCATTGCTGGCAGGAGGACTCGAACCAACGATATTGATATCAGCAGTCTGATGCTCTACCATTGAGCTAAATGACAGCATCTAGTGATGAGAGTCGAGTTTTAGCTTATACAGTGTTCGCCTGTGATAATGTCGCCTCGTGAAAGAAAGAAATATAAAATCTCAATTTGTAATTTAAATTTATTTGATAATTTTCTAACCTATATTTTCTTTCGAGCAGGGACAAATATTTCCCTTTTTATCTAATTTGACCGCTATATAAGAATCTATTTCTTTTATTACTGATTTAATTCCGCGATTTGTTCCATTAAGCAATATCAAAGATTAATGTCACACATCTCACAACAGATATTTAGTTGGTCTAGTGGTCTTGCACAGTGCTGTTTAACCGGGAGGTACCGAGATCGATTCCCACCTCTGCCTGCAATTTTTTTTAAAGACTGGGAAATAATAACCTGACATTCGCCGCTGACATTCATACTGCAGAAGCGGAGTTATAACTTGTTAAACTTTGCTCCTTCCGTAAAAGGGTACATTATTTTGGCACTACATTATTTCTTTCTTTTTTTCACATTGCTGGTATCAAATATCAAATGGTCATAATTGGCGGTCACTTCAAATCATCCCCAACTGAACTAGGTTCAGGAATTTCCTCTCATTGTTACCTGTTGGTTTACCCACCACTTGAGAATAAAGGACTATGATAGGTGCAACAGGATTACCTACGGGATTATCTCAAGGATATAATTCTGTTCTCCATCCTTTTCTTACATCTTCTCTGATATGTGCTAGTGTCAATGGTTATTGTTAAAAGGCAATAAGGTGTGTAATTGCAATATTTCCTCTGAATAGGAAAGACTCTCTACATCGAGTTATGTATGCTGGTGGTTCGCAATACTGTTATTTAAGAGAAGGTATCTTCCAAATCCAAATTCAAATGAGATAGAGGTGAGTGTATTTATGTGTTTATTCAACCGTGAATAAATTGGGAAAAACACATTTTTGTCCCACCAGCACAGCGGTATATTTTGTAAACTGTTGTTTACAACTGTTTAAACCAATTTTTTTGTGCATGTACAATTGTAAATATTCACTCTTAACCAATATGTCAATGATAATTTAAATTAAAAAGGAAATTACTGTGATTATAATTGATGATATATAGGAAATTAATGAAGCAACATTCCTTGATGACAATGATCAAAAATATGGTCAGCCAGGAAACAAAATCAATGTGATTTATTTTTCAATTAAATTATGTAAAGGATAATGAATTAGATATCCTAAACATTTGTTTGTGACTACATGTTGTTTAATGTGTTTTGACAACTTTCTTTCAGCCATGAAACTGTAAATGATAATATGTTTATAACTGCAACAACTTGTACAAAGAGGCATACCCAGGACTTTTTCAGGGGGAGGGACAGGGGCAAGGTAATTTTCAAGGGGGGAAATTGATGGAAATTGTCAAAAAATGGCTAAAAAGTAGAAAAAAGTCCTAAAATCTTAAATATCATAGCAGCCAGCATATAGATGCGAGTGTGAGTTTGGACTTTATTGACACGCGCAGCAATAAAAGCCGAATAATTTCAGCCTTATATAAGCGGAATAAACTTTAGAACACATTTGAAGTATATTCTGAAAGGTGAACCTAAAAAGGCTCACAATTCAAATTCCACACATACTGACATGTTCATGCTGATATCATCAAGTCACAATATTATTGAAAAATTGCTACTTAGAAATAACACACTGTAACTTTGTGAAGTCCCAGGAAATAGCCCACTTTTATGTTGCCATAACATACGGCGATGCACGTTGTTAAAATATGAAAGATGAAATATGTAAATTTGTCAATGTGCAAGGAATGTATCTAATTAAAATTGTCATAATTTGACATTGTATAGTGATTCATCTCCAGCCCTAGAGTATATCACGATTGATACACTGTATAAACAAATTGTTTTTAATTGCTGGAGTGTTTGCCACTTACATAAGACATGTCTGATTTGCAATGTGTAGCAATTTATGTGACTCAATATTTGAACAAAATACTGACAAGTAAGATATTAACAGGCTTTTAAATCCTCTCTCTCTCTCTATATATATATATTTATATGGAGACATACTGGATAATTAGTTTTAAATCTTTGGACGTGGAGTACTTGTTGTAAGGTTCATTGTGTCTGACAAGAAGTTTTCCCCCATGCCCCCTACCCCGTGGCGCTACAAGTCAACTGCATCATGTCTTGAAAAGTGGGGGACATATTGGCCTAATTAGTCCAAAAGTAGCTGAAAATAACACAAAAATGGCTATTTGTGCACATTCCCATGCCCCCCCAGGATTGACGCCCATGCTTGTAGTTTCTTGTGTTAATGCTCGGTGTTGTGATATTTTATATATTTATATATTTATAAATATTATTTATATGAATAATGATTATTATTTTGCACCAAATTTTGTTCATCTGGTCCATGGCTATAGCAAGGTTGAAAACTGGGGCAGCCATCACAAGTGTAGCCAAAATACAAATAATACAGGGTGTATCAAAATGATTGGTACCCATCAATTTTGGTGTTTATTGAAAAGTCTGCCTCTTACAAATACAACAGTGGATACTCTTGAAATGTCCAGAATCCAGAAAGTTATGACTAGTTTTACAAAAATTTGCAAATTATTTGGATCTTATTTTGAATTTTGATGAGTCAGGCTCATCCATTATCAATGAAAACTGATGGGTACCAATCATTTTGATACACGCAAATTGAAATAAAGATATAAAGAAAAACATTACAAATTTTGCAAAAAGTGTGGCGGCAATGGCATCCTCGTCTGCCCCGCTTGCTATGGCCCTGATCTGGTGACATTAATATTGGTTCTACCTGTAGCTGTATTTCATATCTTAACCCATTCTACTGTTTTCATCTCCAGATGCTATGCAGTACTCAAAGATGAATGGTTATACCTGTACAAGAAGCCAGCAGACACCTGTACACTGGATGCCTATGATATGCCTAGCTATGTGGTCTCAGCTAATGTGGGGTCAGATTCGATCAGGAACTTTAAGCATCAGAAGCTATCTATTTCATTGGAACACAAGGTAACATCATCAGGCATTATACAGCTCAACTGATCATACTTTTCCTACATTCGACCTTGCATGATTTTTGAGTTGACACAGTCATGAAAATAACTATAGATACTTGACAAGACCATTAGTAGCCCAGTTCTGAACCTTTTCATTGATCATTCATAACAATAGGTATCTGATGGATCAGTGAAGATAAGAAGGGATTATAACATATCCGTAACCTTGATATTATAGTACATCTCGAGGAAAAAGTGCAATGGACATGTTTTCATTTTTTTTTTTTTTTGCGCATGAAAATTGAGTATTTAACCCAAATGGAAAATGGAACAATTTATTGGAAATCTGTTTTAACATATTTTTTTGACATCTTTTTCTGCACTGTATTATACCTAAATTAAGAAATTTGATAAATATTCAAAGAAAATATAGGTCATCCAAAAATTGTGATTTTTACATTTTGGGGCAAAAAAGGAAAAATAAGCAAAAATATCAAAATCTGTCTAACAGTTTCATTCATGAAGTCATAACAAACGGCCTACATGCTTAATTTCTAATAAAATATTGAAATTGTGAAAAATATAGGTATTTATTGATTTTCATGTTTTTTCTTGCAAATTATGAAACTGCAAAATAAAGTTTCTACATAGCATACATCTTTCAAGTATGATGTTCAAAATGACAGACATCAAAAAGAGATTCGATGAAATGTAAAGGTGTAGTAACAATTTTGGCATGGACTGTCTGGTTAGGCAAAGTTAAATTACGGTAAGTTGAGCTGTACCGTAACTGAAGGCATTATAAGAAAATCTCAAAAATCATTGAAAAATCTGATTTTTTGCATTTTTGGTATCTCTTTTAATGTAAAATAGTGGAAACTTCTCTTTCAAGGTATGATATAAGGGATATTACTCAAACCACTCTTTTAGGAGTGATTTTCACTCTTTTAGGAGTGATTTTCACTCTTTAAGAATGATTTTCATTCTTCTCACTCTTCCGAAGTTTCTGCAAGTTCCGATCACTATTTAAAAGAACTTTAAAAGTCATTGTTATTGAAAAATCAGTTAAAAGACTTATAAAGAAGTTGTTTTCTTAGTCATGTAGCTTCGATTCCGACAAATGTTTTGAATTAGTCTTATAACATTCACCTTAGTACAGTTAGTCTAAATAGACCTCAGGGTTTTTAAGTTATTCACATGTGAGACATTCATGTATGCAACTATCAAGTACATTAGCTTTGAAACCGGGGATGAAAAATGTAACAGTGGTTATTTTGCACAATTAATATTTTCCTCCATAATAATTTCATACAAGTTCGCTTGTTTTAATTTTGCTAATTAAGTCTTCTTCATAGAGTAGCACCCAAAAGACGAAAGAAAAATATATGGTGTTTTTAATATTACACAAGCTGAAGAATAATGTAGGCCAAAAATGTCACCTTTACATCTCTGCTGGGAGACAATTCAGTATTTACTAGACATGCTAGAGGCTTCAAGAGGCTTGATCAGCCAAATTATCATTAGTGCAACTTATTTCAAACAGCAAAGTTACATCTCCAGCAGTCTTCAGTATGTAGACAGTAAGTTGGCTCTTTAGTTTATGGTTCAACCTTCTACATTAGTAGAAATACCAGTTTATCCGACACCGACAGAGGTGTGTTCTATGCGATAAATGCCATGGGACGGTTGTAAAAATTTGTCACCATTTTGAAATAAACTGGCGAAAATTGAATTTTACGTCATTGTTCTCATCTTTCCATGCACTCCTATATGCAGGTAACCGGTGATGTGACAATTTTAATATCTGAAGCAGCTATCGAGATCTTTGAGTGGGCAGAGAAACTACAGAAATCGAGTAAAGACCAAGGGCTGGCAATGGCGGGATTAAATCTAGAACAAGGACGGAGCAGGCCTAAACTTAATAGTAGTGGCAAACCTTTCATATCAGGTAGGTACAGTTCACTTCACTTCATTACAGTAAGCAAGTAAAGTAGACCAAGAGCTTGCAGTGGCTGCATTGAATCTAGAACAGGGACGGAGCAGGCCTAAACTTAATAGTAGTGCCAAACTTCATATTAGGTAAGTACAGTTCACTTCACTTCAGTTCATTACAGAAAGCAAGTAAAGTAGAGCAATGGCTGGCAATGGCTGGATTGGATCTGGAACAGGGACGGAGCAGGCCTAAACTTAATATTCTTTCCAATATAATTTGGAGAGATTCAATTTCTGTGATAGCTCTTCAAAAGCAGATCTTTGGTTGGATATGAGTGGGTACCGGGTGGCATAAAAATCTGTGCAGAAAAATGAGAATTTCTGTCAAATTATCTTTTTATGTGCTCTTTCTAAAGATGAGGATGACCAGCGCAATGCTACATCACTCCAAAGATGATTATTTGCTTTGGTAGAATTGATAAAAACCTATTAATTCTGTTATCTATTTGAGAAAGGACAGTCATCCTGTTATCAGGATGTAGTGATTGATATTCGTGTGGCAACAGCTTTCTATCAGCTCAGGTCGACACAATATTATCTCTGTGATGAATATTATATAGACCAGATGAATGAAAAACTTATCTTAAAACCATAGATGTAATATTGAGTGTTGTAAACTACATGTAGTATGCAAGAACATCCAATTTAGAAAAAGGCAAAAACAAAAATATTTTTTTGTAGTTGGAAAAGTTTTCAGTCATAATGACACTGTCATGAGCTTCTAATTATTGTTTCTTCATTTACATGCAGAGAAAAAAAACCCAAAATTCTTCTTATAATTTAGTTATAGGATTTCACATGAAGTATTTTCCTTCAGTTTAGATGTCTCATAGGCTCAGAACTGCACCCAGTAGTGTTGTCAGGGTGACATTCCCCTCATTCCCCCAGTCAAAATAAGAAATTTTCAGATTTCCACAAACCCTATACTTTCTCCTTTTTTGCCACCCCAATTTCTCCCTGAAATCAAAATGCCGGTGCCCCACACAAAACAAAATGGTTTCAAAGTTTCAGGGTTGATTAACTGTGGGGAATCAGATTCATTATGTTCAAGTGATCTCCTCTTTTCTCATCTTATCTGCTTAAATGTGATCAAGCAGACTCAGTCGGAAGTCGGATATATTGATCATGTTGATTTTCAGATATAGCCAAACCAAGACAATTATTTCTCTTGCTACATATTGTTTGGAAACATTTCAATTGTTCATATGACTAAATGTTCAGTGGTGTTTTCTACAAAATGTAGCTTTGCAAATGCTGTATACAATCATGTAAAAAACTGAAAATTGAATATGCCTGACTTCAAACTGATTTTGCTTGATCACACCACAAATGTGTGATAAAAAATAACTTCCAGAGCTTATTGAAGAGATTCATCAGGAATACAGTTATCAGATATCAAAGTTTTCATAGTACAAATTCAAGAAAAAACTCACGTTTTCCATACAGTTTGACAATCCTATCTGTTGCCTTTCTCAATGGTATATGCCAATAGATCCCTTGTTGGATGGTATGGCGTCATCCGGAAGATGATGGCGCCCTCAGAGATCAATGGTCATCATAGGGGACTTCAGTTGGAGGCCCCTCATGACCAATTGATTGAGGGCTCTTTCATGCTTCCGGTGACGCCTACCATCCAACAAGGGATCTATTGACATAAGCATTGAGAAAGGCAACAGATAGGATTGTCAAACTGTATGGAAAACATGAGTTTTTTCTTGGAATTTGTACTATGAAAACTTTGATAACTTCCAGAGCTCTATATAAATAATAGAGTCATTGTGATTCAGAATGTCAGTGTGACATTAAAGTAACATTGTTGTGACAGCTCATTTCTATAGGAGATTAAACCCATGACTTCTATTAGACTTAATATGACTCCAAAGACAACACAACATTGCATTCTAAAAGCTCATTATACAGGAGATTGAACCAGTGACCTCTATCAGACTTACGCCTGTAAAACATTGCATTCCAAGAACTCACAGTTGTCACATACTCTGGGGATTGAACCCCAGAGTTCTAAAGTTGATCAATGATGTAGGGAACATTTTGTTTGCACATGTATGTGTTTATGTTGCCTGCAACCATTTTCTCGTTAACCCTAACGTGACTAAAAGCCACAAAAAGCTAGAAGAGCAAGAAACTGCGAGCACAAGTATTCCATGTGATGTGATTGCATCCTCGTACGAAAGCACATAATGGTGACGGAAAGCTTGGCAGGCCAAGGCAATCCTTTGTGGCCGTGGCAGGGTATGGCCGTGAGCATGTCTAGCATCCGAGGGGTCGGGGGTTCCAAATCGCACCCGAGAAAATGAAAATTCTCTTAATCTTCTTCCTTCCTTCTTTTCTTCCCCTTCGCCAAAAAGCCTCAGAGAAGTTAGGGTTAAATAATTATGTGTAAATTGGGGTCAGTTATCAGAATGCCAGGTACACATCCCCACCAAAATCATCATGTAGGGATTCCATATAACAACAGACCTGACTCTATAGAGTTTTGCCGATCAGTTTTTCTGGTTTTTGATCAAACTGTAACCAGACCTATCATGCCTCAGACAACATACATTCCATTTACCCAGAGCTAGGTAATAGCCTAAACTACATTGTAAGTCATTAATGTTCATAGCATTCTTACTTTAACATGTAGTAAGGTTGCCATGATAATATAAACTTTGCCTTTGGTAGATTGTGCTGTTGATAGTGGGGTAACTTAATATCAAGGATTGAAGTAAAATAGTGCATTTGGGCTTACATCATTCTGATTTGATATGAAGTTAAGAAAAAGTTCAAAACGAGGTCAGTTCTATTTTTGGTTTTTATTGGGGGGGGGGGGTTGTGCCCTATTTAAAGAGTCCAAATGCTTTTGTCCACTATGGCTGAAAGCACTGCCAACCATTCATAAAATAAAAACATCACCGGTAGTGTTGTCATTATCACCCATTGTATCATTCACTGCTCACCAGTGTGGCCAAGGTTCGATTCCTGCAATGCTGTGGATCCAACGATCCTGGCAGGTCCCTTCCCTCCCACCTCCTTTATTTTAAATTCTATATTCCTGTCCCATCTTTATTTGGTTTATCAGCCTTATTGTGTTATAACTGCATTAAATTTCCCTACACAACAGCACCTTGAGATCCCTTAAAGGTGTATCAGTTGCCCCTTAAAACACAGCCCTAGAGTTGGTTGAAGTTTCTTGTAAGAGATATGTCCAGAATGTATACCATTTAATCATGATTTTGTGTAGCGCTGAGTGATAGAAGGCAAGGTTCACTTGTGTAGGTTGCCAAATCTGCCTGGAGTCACTGAACATGCTATAAGTATAGCTTCTCTTTATAGTGTGTCTGGACTATAGTGTGATCGGTACAGAATAAGCAAGCCATACAACCAGCCTGAATGTATATTGAACAGCATAGGTACAAACAGAGGGGGGGATGCAACACATACATACCAAACATAAAGCATATAATATGCAAGACGTGTTACACTAAAAAAAAGTTACACAAGTCAGTTTTTATCCAACACTACTGGCCATCGGCATCAGAGGGCACCGTCATAATTTTGCAATCTATGCATTATTAATCTATGAAACCAAGAATTCCTGCCTATTTGGTACCAATGAAACTATAATGTGCATTCACATTAAGGCTATTTGGAGGGTTTAAGTTCTCAGCTTTTCAAGTTGAGAACCCTATATTCAACAACTCCTCCTACACCTTTATACAGGAGTCAACCGTTGTTTATAATCCGTGATGAATCCATACTTGTGCAGTAGTGTATATGCGAACACAAGCGCGAATATGCGTTAGGCCAAAAGTCCGGACGAGAAACTAATAATTTCTTTTACTTGGCCCCACACGTAAGCGCGTAAATTTGTCATGCCTGGAATCTGTGCGCGCATACACACTTACAAGTTGAATTTTGTATTTTTTGGAGGTAGCGGCTAAACATTGCCGCTTTATTCTGTAGTTTTATTGCTGAAATCACCGATCTTTTTGTAAGGCTGAGTGGCAATAATTAACTCACATTCCCGATGAAATAATCCTGTGAATTATACGATCTTTAGCTTGTAGTTACTTCGCTCGGGCAGCTAAAGCTGCCCTTGCGAAGTAAACCACGTAGACGCATAGTTGTTAAACGGTGAAGAACAACGGTGAAACATGATTGAACCCCTAAATGGAATATGGTGACACTATGGCAGTACTGATTGTTTATGATTTAACAGTTCTGAATGGGTTTACTTTTACCACACTATACAGTCCTGTATAAATACGGGGAAGAGGTTGGATGTAAATAGCATTTGGTAGAAATTTGATACAAATTCCATTAAAATCAGTAGACCTGAACAAATCAGACAAATCAGGGATGATTATTGAGTTAAATCAAGGCTGTATAATCCAATTGTATGTCTATGATCATAATGATACTGGATACAATGAGGCAATTATTGATCTGATTTAGTGTTTTGGGTTTGTTCTGTTTTTGTTTTTTTGTTTGTTTTGTTTTGGTTTTTTTTACGATAATTTAATGTCCAATTTATTGAACTGAGTTATAAGTAGACTCTGTCAAATATAGAGGGGGCATTTCCACACCCCACAGGCAGTATGCTAAATTTGTTCCCACTAAAAAGCCTTTCTGTAGGCTATTAGAAATAGCTCATTTTGAACTGAATCTTTTGATTGAAATTGTTGTGTTTTTGTGCAGGGTGCGGCCGTAACCCCCCCAAATATGCAATAATATACAAGCGTAGCATAGCGAGTAAAAACTTGTTTATGCTTTTTTGGCCAAAAAAGTTCCAAATTTTGGGAAGAAAGTCCACTTTTCACAAAATCTCCCCTCTTGAAGAAAAAAGTTCACTTTTTCAAAATCAGCATCCCCCCCAAAAAATCCTGCATACGGGCCTGTGTAGAAATTCCATGTTTTTGGAGTTGTGTACCCTGCCTCCCAAAACAAATCCTGATTGTGGGTGTGGGCCTGACTACACATGACTTCGCATGCATGCAGGATTGCAACTAGGATTGCCAAGAATAATGTCCCCAAATTGCAAGAAACAGGCTCATAATGTCACCCAAATCACTCGAAACTTGTGGTGTCTGCACATAAACTATAGTAAAAAAAAGTAGCCCAAAAAATAGTGGGAGAATAAAAGTCGCCAAATTGGGCTCTCAAATTGCATGGTTGGTAACACTGCTTGCAACCCTGGACCAAACACTGCAGATTTGTATGGGATTCCCTGGATAGGGATTGTACGCAAGTTATGCTTAATGACTTTCAAAAGGATAGATGTATTTATGACTGGTTGCAAGATAAAATGATAGCATGACCCACAAAATAGGACAATGATACAAGAATCTTAATAGTACCCTAATTGTGTATTTTCTTAAAATTTTGAGGTAGTCAGATTATAGTATAGATTGTTTGAGCCTTGAGTGATCTTTAAAAAGAATAGAATTATGTGATTTTGTGCCACTTACGATCAGGAAGTAGAAAGGAGCTTGTGTAATGACATGAAGTGAATACCTGTAGTTTGCCACCTGTAATTTATTCTGTTGGTACATATTTTGTTGGAGGATGAACTTGGATTCTTTGAAGCCACATTTTCTCCTTCGCCGTAAATGTAAGTTATTATATTACGCTATAATGGTCCATAACTGAATGCTCCTGAAAAAGCTGTAGCATACTGCCCTCTATGAGCCAATCTTGGTGGTAAATGTATGAATAGAAGTATTGGGAATACATTGTATAATTCTGATAATAGACATTGGTACGTTTTGGATGTAAATGGCTTAAACATTTCATTTCATGTACCGCATTTCCGCTAGTAGTGAAAAGTCATATAATACCGGGGTTAAAATTGAAGTCATGGGTGATTTTATCTTTCTTTTTTAGGTGTGTGGGTTTATTGTTGATAAACATAAATTTCATGATGTTTTTGTTCTCATTTGCAAAAGTATAATAATCACTTGATAGTCCCATGTCCAATGGTAATCCTACTATTACTATACCCCTGAACTTGGAAAAAAAGTCAGAAATTCCAAAAATATCCAATTTTGAAAACATGAACTTTAATGTCATTTTAATAGGGAAATTGTTGGATGTCATGAATTTTGATGTCTGGGGAAAAAGATAAATTGATTATAGTAGGAATTCCAATTGAATGAACGCAGCTTTCAATAGCGTGACGTTTTTTTGCGTACACTGTGCAATGTACGCCAGCGTGTGCAACTGTGCGTGAGTAATGTGAAAGTGAATCCAACCATGCCAACGCACTTGTGATTGGTTAGTATTGAATCCAAGGCGTGCGTTCGAGTTGTAGTTTGATATACGCGCTATACGATGGTGGTTGGATCGAGTACAGCTGTTGAAAGCTGCGTTCATTCAATTGGAATTCCTACTATAAATATGCACATAATACTGCAGGTGATTGTAAACAGATTGTAACAGATTTGCTTGTGCTTATAAACTTTGAGGGTATTTTGTGCTATGTCATACTTTGTGATCTTGTTAAATCCCACCCCATGTTTGGATTTTTCTTCAACTGAAAAACCAGTAGGACTATAATCTGGTTCAGGTGAATGTGGTAGTAGTCGATGTCTTGTGACGATTGCCATTCTTGGAGAAAATTTGATTAAAAAAAGATCTCCTAACAGTTTTCCCTGCCCCAACCTGGACACACAGTAAAACCAATGCACCTGAAAGATGTTTGCCAGGGGAGGGGGACAATTGCCTCCCTCTGGCTACACCACTGCCTCGGCTAAGGTGCACCCTTTAAATATCAAAATGTCTACTCCATGGGGGTATAAGATGTTTCCTAGGGGAGGAGGGCAGCTGCCTCCCCCACCCCCCCCACCCCCACCCCCACCCCCACCAGTACACCACTGCCTGGGTGAGGTGTCCCTTTAAAAATCAAATCAAAATGTCTTCTCTATGATGATAACATCCATCAATAGATAATAGAGGCAATGATATATTGAGAATGTGGCATGATATGCAAAGATATCTATAACCTTCCAACTGCAAACTACAGAGCTGGCTGTTCCAGATAGGGATCATTTATCATGATAAATCAAGTACATTATGGGCTGTGCAATAATTTAATGCGCTAATAGGAGTATTTTTGAGGAAAGAAATAACTGGAATACCAACTTTATATTTCTTGGCAATGGGTATTCCAATTCCAAATTTGAAATTCTTGAAAAATTATGTGGAATTCAGGATTTCAGATTTCTGACTAAAAAGATTTAAAAAAACTCCAATTTGCCTCAATTTAACTTTTTAAATGGCTTTTAAACATGGAATTCTAGTAATCAAGATTGAGGCAATTTTTTTTTTTTTGGGGGGTTCAAAGCTCCTCCATAAGGGGATGCAGATGTGTTTGGAGGAGTCTAGTGTTCTTGGAGGGAAGGGGTGGTATTTTTGTGCGGTATAAAGAGGAAGCAAGCATTTTTAAAGCTCAAAGGGACAAGGAAAGAAATTTTCAGCACACATATAACTTTTGATATTTACAAAAAAGAATGATACAGAAAATTTTAAATTTGGAATTTGGGTTGGGCTCTACAAAGGTAGGAACAATCAGATCTACATTAATGAAAATGTAAGACTCTGAAATGTCAGACATATTTTGTGAATTTATGAACTTGACATTAGCAAAGAATGGGTTATCTGGAACTAGTGATGGGAACCTATGACAGCTGTTCACATTAAACTCTATATGCTCATAATTATTTTATTCAAATTTCTATGGAATAGGTGTTTCTAGATATTTGACTTATCAATATAGCAGACTATTGTATTTTGATTGACATTTTCCCATGGAGGGTCTTTTACTATTCTCATTTCTATGCCATATGAAATGATATGATAGCATAGGTAATTGATTTTGAATTTTATCATGTTTATAATCGTTGGCATTTTAAAGAAATACTCTTGAAGAGATTTTGATTATGTATCATAAATATAAATCAAACGCATTGTATACCAAAGGCATCCAAATGGAAACATAAATCATCAGGCTTTTGCTATTAACGACTAACATAAAACTGTTTAAAGATGAGCTGCATACACTCATTAGACTACATCCTTCTTTCACTGATGGTAGGCGTAGCAACCAGGTAAGTGTTGCCGTGGCGTTTTGTGGATTCATTTTGAGATTAAATTTTGTCGTACAGTTTTTGATTCCATAGCAATGTTTTGTTTCTGTCTTTCTATATTTTTTGTAAGGAAATGGCTTTGTATGGAATTAACGTTTCAGGTTATTTACCTAATATTTGGAATGTTAAGAAGGTTCACTTTTTGAATAACTGGTTGTTGTAGTACAATTAACTCTCTCCACGCGGGTCGCGGGTTTTGAATGCAGACGACAAGTTTCAAAAAAATATTAAAATTCAAAAATTTCAGAATTGTAAATTTTCATGACCATATTTGGAATCAGCATGAGAAATGCATTAAAATGAGTACAAACAAGCATAGTATTGGTTCAGTAGTTCTTAAGATAGCTCTTGATATTTTCAGAAAATATATCAAATCTTGGATTGTTTATGTTGAAGCCCATGGCTAGCACGCAGAGCATTAAAGGGGTTGTGTGAGATATTGTAATATCAGATGGGTAAACATTGCCTTGTTTTAATAGATTGAATACTCAGAGAACCTACTGAGCAGTAATGTAGAGAATCTGTAAAATTGAAATTAGGAGACTGTTGTGCCTGCTGCTCTTCTACTAATAGTCTAGAGGAAAATCTCAAATAAAAATTATGTGTATGAGTGGATAGTCATACGTAGCGGTAGATAAAATAAAATTAAAGATTTAACTTCAACACTACACTATTTTTCGCTCACCTGGAACGTTTTCACTAGTCCGACTAGCATCTTCAGCAGATGGTGATGCTGTGTTGATATCTTGTCTACAATCGGGATATCTCTCACTGATGACGTCATATGATTGACAGAATGACGTCATGATTGTAGACAAGATATCAACACAGCATCACCATCTGCTGAAGACGCTAGTCGGACTAGTGAAACGCACCAGGTGAGCTAAAATAGTGTAGTGTTGAAAGTCTTTAATTCAAAAATTATGTGCTTGTATAAAATTGTTGAAGCATTTTTGAGTAAAAGTTGATCTGAGATGTATTACGGTAGAAACCGATTTAGCAGGACAATTGCCATTAGAACCAATAGACCTATAACCTTTTTGCCACATAACATACTAACTATACATCACAGATAGTGAAAACCTATCTTTTTCTCACAGCTTGAAGCTAGACAAAGAAGTTTTATGAAAAGCAGAATTGGGGGGGGGGACTGGGGAGATATGCAATGTTTTTCAACAGTTGAATAATTTGTCACATGAAATGTTTGCACTTTGATCAAGAAGAAAAGGCTGTGGTTTTCGTGACATATGACTATAATTTTGCTTCATCATACCACAATATGTTCTGTAAATTGTTTCTTTGAAAATCAACCAATTCCACAAAACTCATCAGCACTTCAATATGACCATGAGATACAACCTACAGGTCTTTTCAATATCTGCTCCATGAAATGACACAAATTGACCAATTAATAACTTAATAACCGTGATCATTAAATGGTTCTAATCAAATTCATTTATATTTGTGTTTACTCTAATTAAATACCAGCTCCCATCATGCAGTCTGATGAAATCAACAGCCAATCAGAAATGAGTAAAGATGACGAGCAATTGGCGGAGTTACATCGACACAGGCTGATACAGGATGCCATGAAAGAGAACCAGCAACTCATATTAGGAACACAGACGCTGAAAGAATCTCCTGAGGTGAGTTGATTTATCAATTGATTGGACTGATTGATTGATCGATAATAGATATTTTTATCGATTGATTGATTGATTGATCGATCGGTTTATTATTGATTGATTGATTGCTTAATTTTAGAGTATAAAGGTTCATTCATGATTGACTGATTGGTCAATAATGGATGTATTGATTATCATTGATTCTGATTAATGTTAGAGTATAAGATTTACTGATGGTTGCTAGATTAATACAATGATTATTATTTTTCAATGAATGCATGATTTATTGATTTTGTGATTGATTAATCAATAAGTTGTATAGTGATTATTGATTATCAGATTGATTGATTGATTCAATGATTGATTGATTGATCGATCGATATTTACATCAAAAATTGATCACACTTTGATCATTTACCTATTAGTATCAATTAACAAAATATCTGATTATAGACAAGAACATAATTTATATCAAGTCTTTAAGACACCAATCATTTTATCAGTTAAAAATTAATATTTACATTGGGGAGGGGGAACACAACTTTTTCAGGGGGAAACACACAATTTTAAATGTAGAAATCTGAGGGAAAAAGGGAGAATGCAACATTTGTGAGCAAACATGAGGGAGGAATGCATAATTCCACATTCCCTCTTGTAATAAATGTTCAGTTGATCAGTTACTACAAGACACAACATTGTTGATCTATCACAAAATACTGATTCCATTTTAATGCAATGTTAAGTTCATTTTAGTATTTCAAATTTATTTATGTTTGTAATTTATTTACAAATTGAATATTGCTGCCATGCAACTCCATTTGTCTGATCATGTCGTTGTTTATATTCATCATTTATAGGAAAATAAGAATGTTGATATTATCAGTAAACTACGGAGGTCTTTTTCATCATCCTTATTCATACTTTGATGAGCAGCAGATGCTACGTGTATGACACACAACATGCTCACCAATCTGGGCACAGTTCTTTAACCCCAATACATTTGTACATTCATTGAATGACCTTTGAAAACTTGGGGACAAAAATTCATACTCTGTTTTGAGGTCAAATTTTGCACTATGGTTGTTTAATTGAGGTTATTGAACTATGCCACTGGGATGAGGCCATTGTGGTCCATAGTGACAGCATGTTTTGTCTGTATCAACCTATCCCGCTGGTTCCAGATGCTACCATGCGATAATTAAGTGTTAGAAACAATATCTATATATTTAATATACTACAAAATAATGCAAGTGATTTAAATGCATATTGTTGTGCAAATGCAAGAGGGTTGTGTTTATAGCTGCATTATGTTCAACTTTCCTGCACATGTTGGTGATCAACTTGGATTTGATAAAATGCAAAACTTTGAGGTAAAATGCAATGTCCAAATAAAAGGGTAGCACATTTGCTTTATGAACTAGAAATGATTCTCAACATAAGTCATTGAAGGGATCTAAAAGTACCAAGGACCGGGATCAAGGATGGCACAACCAAAATCTGATCTGGGGTAATCAGTTGCGTAGCCATGCAGAGGGTAGAGGTTCTTGAGGTATTTCTTAGACCCTGTTCACATTAGAAAATTTCTTCATTCGACGAAGACAAGTTAATCTTGATTAACAAATTAAGCATGCGTACACATTACGCTGAACAAAGACTGAACGAAGACATTGCACTGTACACATTTCATGAAAATTAACGAAGCTAGAATGAAGCTATTAACGCCCGGCTATTATTAAAGCTGGCGAAGGTCACTTGTCACATGATCACTTTCCTTCATTGAGCGAAGCAAGCATACACATTACAAAATTAGCTTCGTCGAACGAAGTATTCCTTCGTCGAAACAACCTTTTTAGCTTCGTTGAACTAAGCAATTTTAATCTTCGTCGAAGGAAGAAAAGTGCATACACATTAGGAAAAAATGATTTTTAATCTTCATTCGAGGTTCATCGAAAGAAGAAAATTTTCTAATGTGAACAGGGTCTTAGACAACTCATCAAAAGCCATTGACCATGTTAACTAATGAGACAAACATTTGACAAGTAAACTGTTGGTTTTTTTAATCAAAAAAATCAAAAGGCAGCCATCAGACATATGGCCATACATTACTTAAAGGACTGGGAAATGAGCTACAGTTTCAGTTAAAATTGTTTGTTTTTCATGTATGGTTTAAAATATTTCCAGAAATTATTGAATTGATAGATTTGTGTAATGAAAAGAGCAGCAGTAATAACATTTGGAATGACATTGCTTTTGTATGAAATTCTTGGAATATAAGTACATTATTTCAAGTTCATGGGCATGAGTGACATATGGGATATTTGACATTTGGAATGTAATTCTGCAATTTTTGTTTGCACAATTATATTAATACTTGAAATTCACCAAAAGAAATCCAAAAGGTTGTAGCATTATATTTTTAAACCATTGTTTTTTGATAATAAGATGTTAGATATTGTTATTTACAAGTATGAATATTTATTTGTTTATATTTTTGTTTTTCAGCAATTTCCATTGGGGCCTAGTCAGTCTCCACGCCTTCAGCGTCAAAGAGAAGATTTAGAGAATAAATACAGGAAAGCCAGTGAGGAAGAAGAACACCAGGCTATGGTAGATTTGACATTACTTAAAAGAAGGCGGATCTCAACTCAGGTTGGTTTCATATTTACAAATCACTCTTGACTCTTTAGAGGGGATGGACGTATGTTATGATCAGTGTTCGAATTAAGGGAAAATAAATGGTTGTCCCACGGACAACCAGGTTACAATTTTTGGTTGTCCGTCTAAGTTTGTGGTTGTCCATACGTACAAAGGTCCGTTTTGGCTACAGATTTATGGTTGTCCGACGGACAACCGAATCAGTATTTTTGGTTGTCCGGCGACTTTTTTAGTTGTCCCGGGCGAACGGACAACCAAAATTTCGAACACTGGCTATGATAGATTTGACATTACTAAAAAGAAAGCGTATCTCAACCTAGGTGGGTTTCATATTTGCAAATCACTCTTGACTCTTTAGAGGGGATGGACTTATGTTATGATAGATTTGATATTTTGATATTACTTTTAAAAAGGTGGATCTCAACTCAGGTAGGTTTCATATTTGCAAATGATTCTGAGTCTCTAAAGGGGGAAGGACTTAGGCTATGATAGATTTGATCTTACTAAACAAAAGGCATATCTCAACTCAGGTGGGTTTCATATTTGCAAATCACTCTTGACTTACTATCTATTAAGGGATGGGACTTAGGCTATGATAGATTTGACCTTACTGAAAAGAAGACACATTCTCAACTCATGTGGGTTTCATATTTGCAAATCACTCTTGACTCCATTGGCATACGCAGGGGGGGTGTTACGTGTGTGAAACACCCCCCTTGGATCTGTCAAAAAAATAAAATGAGGGAAAAGAAAAGGCAAAGAAAGAGAGAGAGAGGGGGGAAAGAGAGGGAGAGGGGAGGGAGGGAGATAGGGGGAGGAGAGGTGGGAGATGAGCAAGGCATAGGGGACATATTATCACACTAATATCATAGGCCTATAGCCTTAACAACCCCCACACAAATTATATCACCCCATAACCGGTATTGACCGGTAACATTTTGTAAATGTGTTAATTGTTGATACATGTCAATCCCCCCCCCCCATCATCACCCCCCTGGCAACGTACGTACGTTAAGGTTAAAACTTACGTTGCTGGGGTGTTGGTGTAAACATGTATGTCAATTAACAATTAAAATTGTTAATTGACAGTTTTAATTGTCAACCCCATCATCACGCTTTTGCATCTCTTACACCGCATTGCGCCATGTTATCGCGCCATGTTATCGCGCCATGCAGAAAACAGTTGGCAAGCTATAGATGATTAAATTTGTAATCGAAATCTAATCGCTTTTCAAAAGAATAAGTTAAAATAAAGCATATTTAGACAGTATTTTGCATTGAAATAGTGGAAAAATTATGCACGAATAACTTCAATTGGACCTTCATTTTGCAACATCAGAGGGAAAACTTGTTCACGAAAGGCTTCATAGACCATGTAGACCGTCATTTCAAAAAAAGTTTTCGGCTTTTTGAAACTAATATTTTACACACTAATCAGTGCCAAAATGGTCCACCAAATCGCTTCAATTAGGTCTTTATTTTGCAAAAGTTTCTTACTTCTCAGGGGGGCACATCCCCCTCAGACACCCCCTGCATAGTGGATAAACATGTGGCCATATTCGCTTTCGACATTTACCAATTTGTGTTTAACATAAATCATAGGCCTACAATTAAAGGGAAAACTTGTTCACAAAAGGCTTCGTGGACTGTCATTTCACAATTTTTCGGCTTTTTCAGATTAAAATTTTACACACTAATAGTACCAAAATGGTCCACCAAATCACTTCAATTCGGTATTCATTTTGCAAAATTTCCTACTTCTCAGGGGGCACATCCCCTCAGACACCTCTTCTGCCGTCGCATAAGCCGACGCGATATCCTTCTGTGCCATTTTTAAATGTTATTACTTTTTTTTATCATCACACCCCCTTGACAAATTCCTCAAATGCGCTACTGCTTGACTCTTTAGAGGGATGGACTTAGGCTATGATAATTTAACATTTCCAAACAGAAGGCATCTCAACTCAGGTGGGTTTCATATTTGAAAACCACTCTGACTCTCTAAAGGGGAGGGACTTAAGCTATTATTGATTTGACTGCGCTGAAAATAAGATGTACTGTATTTGTTCCATTAAGTGCCCATTTCCTTCAAAGCACCCACTCAATCATTTTTCAACTTGTAGAGTATGACACAATTAAGTGTATCAACACTACCAAGCAAAGGATGGTGCATTAACATAAAATAAAAAAATAAAATAACAACAGCCAGATAGCGATGGACAGACAGGTTTTAAACATTTTATGTGTATAAAGAAGTTAAAACCCTGGACAGTATATGAAATAAATACGGCATATCAATAAAAAAAGTGAATAAAAAAGTGCAGTGATTTATAGTGTGCTATGCACAGGCACAACGCCTTATACATTGATCCACAAGCCTCAGCACACTTTACAGGTGGGTCTGATATTTACCCTTATACAGTGGGGTGGTTTTAAAGAATACACAGGCCACCAGGTTTTCTGCAAAATCAACCTATGTGGGGCACACTGGCATTTGAGTCACTCTGTGATAATATGATTTCATAATTAATTAACATTTCTTCTCTTCATTTTCCTCATCAATATTTTAGGTGAAACAAGACACAATTCTTCGTCAGTTAGAAGCAAGGAAACAGAAGAAGAAGAATAAACGTCAAGAAGAGGAAGCACTGATGAGAAAACAACTCGATGAACTCAACGCCAAATTGAGCAAAATCAACTCAGAAATCCAATCAAAAAGTCAACAAAAAGAACAGAAATTACAGGTGGGTACTGTACTTTCTTTCTTTCTTTTTATCTTTCTTTCTTTCTTCCTTTTTATCTTTCTTTCTTTCTTCCTTTGTATCTTTCTTTCTTTCTTTCACTCTTTCTTTCCCTCTTTCTTTCCCTCTTTTTTCCCCTTCTTTCGCTCTATCTTTCACTCTTTCTTTCGCTCTTTCTTTCCCTCTTTCTTTCCCTCTTTCTTTCGCTCTTTCTTTCCCTCTTTCTTTCGCTCTTTCTGTTGCTCTTTGTTTTGCTCTCTCTTTCGCTCTTTCTTTTGCTCTTTCTTCTTTCTTCTCTCTTAGGGCCAATATACAAAAAGTCAAAGACAGACACAGGAAATCAAGTCTTTTAGGCTTGTTGGAACAGATGACATTTTAGCAGCTTCTTGAAAAAGCCAACAGTCTGGGCATTCCTAATATGGCCAGGTAAAGCTTACAAAGTGACAATTCAATTAATACCAACTATATTTTGTGCTTCATTTAAGGCATTCAAAGAGAGGAAAGCACTGGAATTGCAAGTATTAGAACAACAGAATCAGTTGATAAGGTACAGAAAGGCAGCACAAGACGCACTAGAGAACATCATGGAGAACGCACCTGTGCAGAGACAATCATTATCATTCATATCTGATGAGTCATCTGATGATGGAGAGAGGCATACAGGTAAAATATTTGGATTTTGTTTGTCTTTGTGATACCGTAATAACTCGATAGTTGGCATAAGTGCTTACTATCGATCCCTTCTGAAAACATGAAATTGCACCAAAGTCCGGCACTTTACCAACTGAGCTATGGGTGTAATGAAAGCAACTGGCACCTCTTAAATAGGCCTGGCAAGTGAAGTACGACCTAAACAGGAAATAGAATAAAATAAACTAATAAATCTTAAGGCTACATTTCGATGGCTCAAACTTATATACAGGGTAGCGTTTCTTGGTAGCGGCCATAAAGGACCCAATGCAAAAGATAACCAAATATGGAATTGACCTGGCCTAAATTTTGGGGTAGAAATAAAGAAATCATACAAACCGTCGAAAGGCGTCAGGCTTAATCAGCAATCTCCAAGTTCTGGAACAGGTACGAACGAATGGACGAGCGAATCGAAGATCTAATCTGCACGGCACTTCAATGGTTCGAATTGAACTGTTCGTTTAAATAACCTAGTTTGACTGTTTAAAACCTTGTTACAAAACCTTTAACCTGGTTACGTAACCTTATTTCGTTTCATAACACCTCATTGTTTTATAACACCATTAATGTGTTGGTTTATAACACTTATTGTTTTTATTACCTGACACTAACACAAAGTAACTGACAACTGAGATTAGGTAATACGGTTGTCGTATATATAATGTGAAAAATAAATATGTGAAATATACGCTTTTATTCGCCTTTTCAATTGCTACAGAGACTGACTGCACAAGAAGAGTTTTTGTCATAACACTAATGTATTATTGCCCAATTTTATAAATAAAAGGTCAATTCATGACTTTTAGAATTTTGGGGAAGGCAGCTACCTTATTTCTTGTTATTTTGTAAAGAAATAAGAACTTCCATAACTATCACTTAAATTGCATATTTGTGGGTCAATGCTTATCAGCTGAACATTACGGGATTATTTTGGCTTGTTTTGAACTTCAATCAGCTGATTCAAATCACGTGAATCACATTCTAAAAATAACATACCAAAAGTGTATGCAAACAAGTCGCAAATTCTCTCAATCGAACGAGCACATAAACAAGGGGGAAAACGTTGATATAAAACTCTCAGATTAAACTGACTTGCAATTCATGTGATAGTTATTTATTTATTTGGAATTGTTCATTGTTCTTTCTTTCTTTTGGGGATTTTTATTCTTTGTTTACTTTGGGAATGGGACAGGAGAGAACGACGGACTCGAGTTTCTATGATAAACCATTCAGTAACCATGGGACTTGGGTGATCCCGTGAGCAATTAACCTCGCAAGGCTCCGACCTAATTAAATGCGAGCTAAAGGAGCCATTGCTTGAACCGGGTACCATTTGACAAAATGGCGAACTCTGTACTCGATTCAGAAAGTTACCGAATGGATTTCCTGTGACTCTATCGCACAGGAAATACTTACAATATGATTAATTTGGAATAATGAAATAGATATAAAAATGGCCTAGTATAAAAAGATAATGTCCGTCGTTCTGATTCCTAAAAGAAGCTCTTGCCGAGTGGCTTATGACCCCGAAGGGATTTGGGCATATCGAGTCAAGCTGGAATCCCGAACGGTATTTTCTCCCAGAGACCCCACCGCGTAAACCGGTAGGGACTGCAGCATCCATACCATTCCAAGACTCCCTCGAATCACCCAACAAGAGCTTAGGGGATTACATGCTAAATCGCTAACCTCAAAGTCTGTATTTGGAAAAATACAGTATATCAAAATTTGAGTGCAGACGATAATTTCACGAGATTTCCTTTTACACGTCTGCTCTAGTCGAAAGTAATTTGAACAGTGAACAATTTTCTTCCTTTTGAGAATGCCTCAAGCTGATTGGCCTAGAAAAATTGGAGGAATGACGTGCTGATTGGGCAATAATTTGTTATGACGTATTAAGTGTTTTTATGATTGAAAATTCCTGGTAATCCTAGTAATTAGTAATTCTTTAAATTGCTTTTATTTCTAACTATAATTTTACTAATTCTTCATTAATCTATAAAACTGACCTAGTTTCCAAAACTGGGGAGAAGCTGCTTTCTTATGAATATAATAATTTAATGAGAAATAAAGTATTACAATTAGCACTGTTATTTGAGAAACCCTACTTGAATGTGAAGAAGCCACGGCATTTAAAATGACAATAATGGCGTCTTTTCCAAAAGTAAACATTGAAATTTGGCAGGGAATTTTAAAACAATGGTTGCACCTCCAAAATTGGGCACCATATCAGCAGAAACCTGAATTGCTGAGGAATATAAATATAGAAAATCTAAGAATTTGAACCATGTTTTAAACTGGAAATGGACCGAAATGTCAGCCGATCCACGAGGTAAAATTGGCGTATTTTGTGCCGATAGAACCCCATTTTCCTTGGATCGGACTGTTTACGTGGACAATTTAGCCAGTACATGCATGGAAATTAAATAAACGATGCAGTTTTGGCATCAATTTGGGCCAGGAAGTCCTGACATTGCATGACGGAAATCCCCATAAACGAATACAATGCGACGACATAATAAATTAGGTAAGCTTAAAAATCTAGATTAAGGCCTACAGCTCCTCCCGTTTCATGGGGTTGAGACACTCATTTGCAGGTTTACTCGTTCGTATATAACTATGTGTATCGATGATTTGCTCAAAACCCTTTACACTTTTGTGGATGGGGCTCTTCATGTTTGCATGTTTTAAAAGCACTCGATAGTAAGCACATATGCTAACTATCAAGTTTTTACGGTATACAGTCACTTCATTTTGACACACAAAATGTAAGACCAACTTATCAGGATTTTGACAAAAAAATTGCGATAAAAAACATGTGAACCTGCCACCGAATTTGACTCATAACTGTTTTCTTCATATGTTCTGTAAGTAAAAATAGAGGATCGTCGAACAAACAGCATGTGTGCTATTTAGTATTCGCTGACGTAGTGCACGTTAGTATCCATTGGTTACTGGTTCAAGCCTTGGCTCATACACCTATTCCGAAATATGATATGCCATAGGCTTTATGTTGTAATCATTTCGATCAGTGGTTCATTACAAAGAAATCGTGAGCCAGTTGACCTAGCAATGGTCCTATTCTAATGTGCACTACGCCAGCGAATAGGGCTGCCTTCTTGAATGATAATTTTGTTTTTTGGATACTGTTAACCCTTACCATAAGTCGAGGCTAAATAAGCCTTACCTTAGCCTCAACTTGGCCTCGATATCTTTTGAGGCTAAAAATTAACCTCAACTTAGCCATCGAGGCTAAGAAATTAACCTTATCGGTGACAAGGCTAAGAAATTAACCTCGTCTTAGCCTGAAATGTTTTAAGGCTAAAAATTAACCTCGTCTTGACCTGCTTTAATTTTGAGGCTAAAATTAACCTCAACTTTTTTGAGGCTATTATTAGCCTCAAAAATATGGTCACATGAGGTCAGAGGTCACCAACTGTCAGGGAGCAGACTACTGTATGCTGCTCAGAAACTGCCAATAATTTTGAAAAATTAACAGTTTAAAGGGTATTTTAGGCTTTTTACTAGTGCCTAGTTCATGGGGAGCATAACAACCATGTCTCTGGAAGAAAAATCAGCTTTTAAGTAAGTTTCAAAGTCTGTATTTTATTGCTTCTTTTCATCAGGAAATATGGCCTTTTTGAGGTTGTTGAATTCAGCAGACATGCATGCATTGTAGTCTGCAGACATACTGCAGTTTGATGCTGGCTGACCCAGGTGAAAACGTGTTACTGCACTGATGTTGTTGGGGTGTTATGTTAATTGATGTTTGGGGATGTTTGTACTTTAAATTGGGGGTGGGTTATTTAGAGAGTTCAAATATGGTGAGTTAATGTTGTTGGGGAAAGTTCAAATAATGAAATATGATAGGTTGTCATATTGGAAGTGTTCTGTTTGGTTAAGTTGGGATGACGTGGTGTGCATGCAATATGTCAATGTATTGGAGATGTTTCTACTTTGAAGTGGGGGAGGGTCATCTGGAGAGTTCAAGTGTGGTGAGTTTTCACCGTCAACAAATTGGAATTGTTATGTTTGGTAAAGTTGGGATGTGGTATGTTCTGTTGATGCATAAATTGGAAGTGTTTGTACTTTGAAGTGGGGAAGGGTCATTTGGAGAGTTGAATGTGGTGAGTTGTCACCTACACCCGATTTGAAAGAGTTATATGCGGGAGTTATATTTGGTAAAAGTTGAGATGTGGTATGGGGATGTTTGTACTTTTAAGTGGGGGATGGTCATTTTGAGAGTTCTTATGGTGAGTTGTCACCTTCAGCATATTAAAAGAGTTGTTTGGTGACATTGGGATATGGCGTGTCATAAACATAAACTCTTCCAATACGCTAAAGGTGACAACTCTACATATTAACTCTCCAAATTACCCCCTCTCCACTTCAAAATACAACCGTCCCATTACATTAACAGCACACCATATCCCAACTTTACAAACAAAACTTTCCAATACTAGTATGCTCAAGGTGACAACTCACCATATTGGAACTCTCCAAATGACAACTCACCAAATAACCTTACCCCCACTTCATAACACCCCAAAAAATATTGATAGTAACACTTATCACCTAGCTGGATCAATAAATATAGCCCAACCGTCCCTGCATGCATGGAATGTTTAGCCTCGTAAAATAGCCTCAAATTATTAGCTTTGTCTTAGCCTCTAAATATTGCGAGGCTTAACTAATTTAAATAATTAGGCTAATTTTCAGGCTAAGGCGAGGCTAAGATGAGGCTAAGACAAGGCTAATTATTATAAGGCTAATATTCCGAGGCTAATATTTTGAGGCTAATAATGCGAGGCTAATGATACGAGGCTAATTATTTGAGGCTAATTATGCTAATTATTTGAGGCTAATTATTTGAGGCTTATCTAATTTAAATAATTAGGCTAATTTTCAGGCTAAGGTGAGGCTAAGACAAGGCTAAGACGAGGCTAAGGATATTAAGGCTATTCACGAGGCTTATTTTCTGAGGTTAAGTTGAGGCTTAGATAAGGCCTCGACCTTTGGTAAGGGTAAGCTTTCTTCTTGAATTGATCTTGTGAAACTTTTCGTGCGAAAAGCTCTAAGGTTTGGTTGTCAAGTTTGAAATCTATTTTGCTGTCTAAATAACTATGTCCCTGATGCAAGCTGTCTCTTTCAAAATACACATTGTAACGGAAGAAGTAACTTATTGTATAGGAGCTAAGAAATTCAATGTATACACTTTCAACTCAACATGTGCTGTGGTTCTTGAGAAATTGATCAAAATACAGAGAAAAATCAAGTTTCACTGAACTACAAGTGCAATATTCAATGGCGGGTTGTACATAGCCACATGATGATGAAAAGCCTTCACAGGATCTAAAGAAAGTTGACAAAAGAACTGTTATAGGTACAAAGCATCACCTCAAACTATTTTACACATTGATACAATGTGGCTGAATCAAAGTTACTCCCTGAGCATTACCTGCGATCTAACATTGCCTCTGATTGGTCAATTACATGATATCTTCATGTTAATCACCAATCAGAATGGAGCTTTGCAAATAATTCATCCCATTTTTTATGTGGTGAAATTTTTGTAACAATGTTGCTGATTGGTCCAATTGATAATGAAAATTTCTTTTTGACCAATAGGCAGGTAGTTCTCATGGGGTTAAGTCTGACTAATTTGTTGGTTAAGTACTGATTTAAATCTTGAAATATTTAATTTAAAACTATTCTACACACTAACATTTGTATAAAATAGTTGATCTAAATCATTCTTTTTGAGGGGGTAGTCTGGCACCCTCTGCCACTCCATGGTTACATCCCTAACATGTGCAAGCAGATATGAAACAAATATTCTTACTTTTCTTATTTTTTAATTTTCAGCAAGTGATACTGATTCTCCCAGAGAAGAAAGAAGTGATTCTCAACTAAGTCAACTGAGTGTTGAAAGTGTCCCTGGTATATCGCTGCAGAGACCATCTATTGATGTTGGCGTCCCCGGACCAACGTTCGTCTTACAACGCTCATCGGTTGAACTCCAAGTTGGTCCTCAGATTCAAGTAGAACCAACTCAGCAATCCCAGAATGCATCTGTTTGTGAAAGTGTGTTGCCACGGTCAACATCGTCAGGTGACACAGTGGAGACAAAAGGAAGTCATTCAGCGAAAACAAAGAGGAGATTGCTTCCTGCAATCCCTGGTAGCCCTGGCAGCTCACGTTCTAATAGTCCACCGAGTAACAGTGGCAGTGATTCGGATCACGAACTACGTATTGTTGAAAAAATGGATTCCAAAATGAAGAATTCAAATGTGTTTAGTGACAGGAAGGAAAGAACAGAGGTGACTGGTGCAAAGCTTAGTGTGCCCGGACATTCGTCTCCTGTTAGTAGTGAATCGGGATCTGATAGCCCACAGCGTGTAAGAAAAAACAGTACTGGTAGAATTCTCCCTGAGATTCCCAGTGGTCACAGGAGTCGATCTAGTAGCAGTAGTATGGATGTTAGATCAGATGATTCAATGGACATCAGCGAAAAATCTAGAAATGGCGGATCAGATTATGTGGATAGTCGGCGGACAAAATCAAACAGTGTGGGAGACGATTCAATGATGGACACATATAGTGATACTTTTGAATTGTCGGATGCTAATGGTAATCATGTGACTTCAAAAACGATTTATTTGAGGCCTAATGGACAAGGAAAGACAAAACCAAGGCCGAAGAGCGAAGCCCCAGATATGCATCGACTGTCAGTGCCTGGTGGGAGTAAAAAGAAACAAAGGAGTGCGAGTGAGGGTATGAGGACGGAAATCAGTCCTGATGTACTCAAGGATATTGAGGTGAGTTTTCATATATAGACAAAATATATTGGTTACGGGATCAGATAGCAGCGTTTGCACAGTATTTTTTGTTGGACATGAGAGCACATCAAACATATCGAATTGCATTCTGAATGCGAGGAATGTCCTTCTGATATCAAATAATTTTGATTTTTTGAAATTGGTGATATAAAACACATTTTATGACAAATTAATAAAAATTGAATTTTTTGATATTTAACAGTCCTCAAAGTAAACTTTATAAATCTAATGATATGTACTTTTGGGCTTTTGTATTGAAGATGTGGATTTTTTCCCCAAAGCACCAAAAAAATTAGGTCTTTTGAGGGAAAAATGTATATCTTCAATATGAAAGGTCAAAATTTTTAATTAATAGTCGGCTTTTCATCCCAGCTACATACACTGTAAGTACATATCATTAGATTTATAAAGTGTACCTCAAGGACTGTTAAATATAAAGAATTTTAAAAATATCAAATTTTAATAATTTGTCATTAAATTTGTATTATATCGCAAATTTCAAAAAAAAAAAAATTATTTGATATCAGAAGGACATTCCTAGTATTCAGAATGCAATTCGATATGTCTGGTGTACTCTCATCTCCCACAAAAAATATGATGCAAAGGTTAATATCCGATTCCTTAACATGCCACAAGCCGTGTCAAACTGGAAATTACAGTAAGAAGGATATGCAAAAGCTATTTTAAGATCTATATTTTCATAAATTCTTTTTGGAAATAACATGGAAGTTCATAGTTCTAGTGGTAACAGAAGGTCATCACAACAACATCAGTGGTAAAAAAGAAATGTGATTTTTGAAATGTCCACAGTAAGTTCTGTTTTTGTGGACTAGAACTATGAATTTTGTGTTTATGATAACTACAACTGTTTCATTATCGATGTAAATTTCACTAATAAATTTCACTAATAAATAAGAATACTGTCAGCATGATCAAAATAACATTGGTACAAGATTTATAAATAAGTGGGAGAAAGTGGGAAACTGACCATATAGGATTTTGAACCAATTCTCAAATTTGGATGCACACCATGTTTTGTGGGGATCATCTCAAAGTTTATGATGTGGTTATAGGCATCATAAACTGCCAGTTTAAATGAAATATTTCAAAGCTATATCTTACACATATATTTACTTCATGTCTGACTTAATTTTGTACATTTTTCTCTTTCTCCATAGGACTTTGAGCAAATGGCTAGAGCTGCATTACGAAACGCAGGATGGCAAATCCCAATCTGAAATGACCTTTAACCTCATTGGAAGAATGTGTCTTATGAAGAGGACTTTTGATGCAAACTATTCTATATTTTTATATCTAGACACACTTATTTTGCTGGACAGAATAAGAATGAAACAACACAACTATTGAACTAGTATGGAAGAGCAATAATTTGCAGTTCTAAGACAACACATTATGTGTATGACATGTATAAAACATTACAGTGCAAAAACAGTGATAGATTAAACATGTGTCTTGGGCTATTCCATTTGACATCCACACTACCCATGTGGAAGATTTTGGAAATGCCTTCCACAGAGGGAGTATGAATTTCAAATAGAATTAACACATTAGGCAGCTCTATATGAAACTCACCCTCCCTCTCTGGAAGATTCAGGTTGAATCTTTCTCAGAGGGTATATGAAATTCAAATGGAGCTACCTAATGTGCTAATTCCATTTGAAATTCATACTCCCTCTGTATAGCACATTTCCAAAATCTTTCACAGGGGTAGTGTGGATTTCAAATGGAATAGCCCCTTGCAATTGATTTGTAAACACATTTGTAAAAATAAATGAACACAAGATTACCCAGACATCACATGTTGAATTCCTAAACAGAAATGATTAGAACTCAACTAAACATATTTAGTTCACAAATTGATTACCGTACAAGAAAAGTGTTTAATCTCTGGACAGTGTTTTTGCAGTGTATCAGTCGGTGGCCTTAAATCTGGTGCCTGACCTTAAAGGTACTATCAGTGGTTTGCTATATCAGAAAATCTGAAAAATCATTGCTCATCAAATTCATGCATTTTTGTCAACAGTATATGTGACCCGTTCTGACAAAACCCAGGAACAAGTCGCATTTTTGACATTTCATGATTTCAATAAAAATTTTAGCACTAGACAATAAGCTTTAAAATGTTTTTTTTTTTTGGAGCTGGTCACATAAAATGACCTGGAAGTTATCAAACCAAAATCAACATAATTAATAATATTTGACATTATAGGCAATGTGCATGGCACTGACAGGTTCTTTTTTTTGTACGGACACTTACAGCAAAATATTATAGAATGGAGCTTTATTTTTTCAATATACCATAAAACCTCGTCTACAAGCATAGAGTGTTTTTGATGAAAGCTAAATTAATCCAGGCGCCCTCCTTAAACAAATTTATAACATTATGGAGTTTAAGCAAATAAATTACCGATATAAATGTATACAAAAAAAGTATTATTGTAAGACTATTTTTGTATTGGCATATTTACGGCTGTTTTGTATTCATTTAGCTTTCATCAAAAACACTCTACATGCTTGTAGACGAGGTTTTACGATAGCTATTTTTGATAATTTGGTTCATTTTTCATTTGAAAACTTTATACAATATTCACAATGAAATATGGGCTGTAATGTTGGCAGAGCTTGTTTTGAGATATGGGCCATCAAAAAACCAACAACAACAATGGAAAACAAAGGATTTCTCAACTCTTACTGATTTTTACTCTCTTGCCAACAAGCAATATGGACATGTAATATATCATTGTAAAGCTTAGTGTGAGGAGAATTTGCCTGTCCAATATCTCAAAAAGTAAAAATGCTGACATTACAGGCCATTTGTGGAGGACGATATATAGCTATAATATATTCCACCCTGATGTGGCAGGGACGTCAATGCGTTGAGCAGCAGGTTTACATACGGCATCCTTAAGTGTGTATGTGCATACTGCAGCGCTTTGAGCATCCACTAGCTATTCGAAGCTGCGCCTATTGAAGTGCGCACTGGTGTCACTGCCACGCCCACATCAGGGTGAAAAATGGTTTAACAGGAATTCCATAGACTTATTCTTCACTTATAAGCTGCTTTCATATTTTGCAAATATCTTTATTTCACTGGGATCACAGACAGTGCATTTAAATCATGCTCTGTTGAAGATATGTAGGCCCCCCTATGAGTGCAACAAGTAATATCATGATAACTGTGCCTTGTAGTTGCATTGTACATGTATTTGAATTCCTTTTGATTATATTAAGAAAACCTCAATGAGCCCAGATTGCGTCACATTATGGGCGAGTCCACATAACAGCTGGATTCGCACCCAGGTCCAGGGGGTACTCAGTACAAATGATCGTACAGGGACGTGCTGGAAACATGGGTAACATTTTCAGCCTTTTGGTATAGCCAATTTTGGTATTTGGATGGGTCCTTTTTTCAAATTTTTATCAATTTTTTCAGAAAATGTTCCAATTTTGCCTCAATATCCAAAATTTTTGAAATTTTGCCATAATTTTGGGGAAAATTTTAAAATTTGGGTTAAATTTGCCCGGAAATTTTGACTTTTGGTATATAGATAGGTCCAAATTTGCCAAAATGTGTAGTTCTGGTATTAAAGACAGGTCAGTTGGAGCCTGACCTAGCGGTGTTGGCACTGAAATATTGAGACAAATAAAGATGGCACACAGTAGGTATGGTATGGGTTTTATAAAGGAGATCCCAAGGCTTGATATACAAAGGGTGTCATGTGCATGATATTTTTCTGGAGGTGGAAAAGGTGCAAATCTTTTTTGCTTTTTGATATATTATTGGCCTTATCTCAAGAACCACAAGACCTATGGAAATATAAATGAGATTGACTCATTTCCTATAAGATCAGTGTATTAATATTAAGTGCACTGCCATTTTTTTCAAATTTTCAAATGGCTAAACCAGGCTCCTGCAAAAGTAACATATTAATTTAAAAACTGTCACAGCTATTTTATTTCGGGGAAATCCTAGATTGAGTTCGGAAACAACCTTATTTTACAAAATGTACCAGCATCAAGAACATATTCATAAATAATTCCCAATTTTTTTTCAAATGTAGTCTTACATCAAGTGCTTATATATCTGAGTTGTTGACAATCAACATCAAAGAAGAAAATGCTGGTTGTTTTCTAAGTTGTTTCATTTCTAAGATGTGTCATTGTTGATGACAACATTCTTATATTGTCTTATATTTTGGTGCATATTTTGTATAACTTTTATTTAGCCATAAAAACATTTTTATTCTTTGTCTTATGTATTTATACAGAAGAAATGTATGCAATTTATTGGCAATAGTCTGTAATATTTACACATTGGATATCATTTCTGGTAGTTTTGTGTTGAATAAAATATATTTATCTTTGACATGAAATACAGTCTGTTGGTTAAATAAGGCCAACTAAAGAAATCTTGTTTCCTGATGCCTCCTTTATATCAAAATTTAGGTGCTTCAGAAAGAATTTTGCTGTTGTTAACATGAATGTTGGCTATAAAGAGAAAATATTATGTGACCAATTCCTTAAAAAGCAGGAACCTGTCAAAGTTTGCCTTTTTTCTTTATGTAAAATGTTGGCCAATAAACAAAAATATGTTACCACAGAGAAGATATCTTACACTTCCCACAATGCATTTCTTCCCTGTACTGATTTGATATTCAGTGCAACATGTGTTGATAGCAGGGTTCGCAGGTTTTTGCCGCAGGTGGAAAAACCGCGGTTTTAACCGCTTGGCAAAAACAGTTTTTGCCGGCAAAAATGGCAAAAACTAAAAAAGTGATTTAAAGTTCAGATTTTTGATCTCAAAATGAATTATTAAATTAAAAATTATTTTCGAGTGTAACAAGGCCAGATTTTGTAATTAAAAATAACATATTAAGAAATTAAAGGCATGCAATTTCATTGCTCACTTAGTGCATTTAACTGAAATCTGGCATATCAAATTCAAAACTTTTTCATTTTAAGGACTTGATGAGACAAAAAATATGTTGAATGATTCATTAAAAGTTGTTTGTTTACTGTTTATGAGCTTTCTGTGTACTTGTTAACATTTGAGTGACTATACATAAGTTTTTGCCATTTTTGCCAGTTTAAACCAGGCATTGCCAGCACTGAACCTTGGTCGATAGTGACAAAAATACCTCGACAAGCTCTGTAAATTGATGCATTTTTGTCACTATCGACCTATGTTGCACTGAATAGCAAATCAGTACATGGAAGCAATACATTGTTGGAAGTGTAAAATTTCTTCTCTGATGTGACACATTCCCACAAAACCAAGAACATGTCAAAATTTGACTTTTAACTCTTCGAATAGAGAATGTAAAGATAGCAAGATACACTTTAACACACCACATTTGTTTTTGTATCATGAAATGAATATACATTGGCCAACGTCCCTTCAGTTTGAAGGATTTTATTTGAGCAATTCACTGTTGTAGTGAATACATCATACATTAGTTACTGGTTCATGCTTGGTTTACACACCTGTTAGCAACCCATTGACTTTGTGTTGTGATCATTTTGATTGTGGTTCCGAACACAGAGAGTGTTAACCAGTTGACCTGGCAACTATCAATTTTGACGTCACACTACATAGGGCGAAGGCGAATACTGAAAAGTAATGAATTCCTCCAATTACACTACACTTGTTTTAAATACTTGAAAACTACCAATATACCAATAACATTAAAAAGTCCATTTGTTTTATGGTATAAATCTTGACCACTTTTTATGGTACGGGTATATCTTTTCAAGATTTCAATTAAACCTGTCTTTCAACATGTTGAGGGTTGAATATGTTGAAAGACTTGGGTTTAATTGAGATGTTCTGGGTGTTGTGGAAACTGGTCACATTGCATTTGGCATATGATGTTTATTTCTATGCGGTAGCTTTATCTCATGACAAAAAGTAAAACATTTTTTTGAAACAAATTTGTTTTTCCTCAGTGGTATCTTTTTTGTACCAAGTGGTGGTGATCCACAAATGTAGTATTATACCCACACTACTGGTACCTGCGTTCCTTAAGAGTAGATACCTTAATCTTTCATTAATGGTCTTTCACACCATGGCTAAACAATTAAGTTTGTTCTCTGTAGGTGGCCTGAAAATTGTAATGCAAAATGCATTTTTTTTTTTTAATTTTTATTAATTTTTTAGAATCTGGATGGACTATGGTAACATTATGCTTCAAATTATTTTGTAGGCCCAGGTGAAGTCCAAGAGGTGTGACCTCACTTTTGAAGGTACTGCATAATTGGACATTTTTGCAGGGGTTTAATTCTTGCGGTGTTGCTTTACTAGGTTTAACAGGCAACCATGAGTTTAAAATCCTGTGAAAATATTTTTAACCCATCATTAACCCATGTAGCTGTTCGGAACAGTTAAAATTGCAAAAAACAACCCCTGCGAAAATATCCTATTTATACAGTAATCTATTACAATTTTACAATATATGTATTTAAAAAATACTATAATTTACACTTACATGATCTAAGAGAATCTTCCACAATATGTGATGATGAAGTAAACCAATTCAATTGGTAAATATGATTTACAAGAAAATATATAAAAAATGGCAGAGAAATTTTGATTGCATTTTGCCTTTTGCAGTTTTTATTGTTATGACAATTCCATGATATTCTTTGAACCAGAATGTTTTCGGTTTACTGGTGCTATATAAACAATCCTATTTAATCTGTATTGTATTTGACCTCATCATCCCACCCTCACCACCTATAGGCCTACGTTGTTTCACCCGGAGTTTAAAGTGATGTCAGTGTATTTATGCAGCTGCGTCGCAAGTGTATCAACAGACCGCCCTTGTATGCATTATGCGCTACATGATTTGGCTCACTGTAGGATTTTTCCTCAAATACTCAGATACCCAGTGTTTTTGCGTATAGAATAAACATACACAGCAATATACTGTATTTTATATTCCATTATCGTGTAACAGCAATAAAATGGAACATGTTTTATAATACAATCAATACTTTGTGTACAAAAAGTTTATTTTACATGTGTATTTTATTCCCCTGACTTTCGCCAGTATTGCAATAGTATATGCCTAGTGGGTGTGTGAAGGGTTGTTTCATTTGGGTAGGTTTTTCTTTTTTCCTGAGATTTTATCCCACATTTATCCTAAAGAAGACTTCTGTTACACTCTGTTGCCATTGTCAGCATAGCGCTACCTGTCAGTGTTCTCCAGGTTAGTATGCCATAGGTTGTCAGTGGCGTAGCATCATGTGCCCCCCCCCTCCAAACAGACCCGGTGCCCCCAATCATGGGCATTTAGGCTGATATTCCGAAAGCGGGTCTAACTTAAGCAGCTACTAACTTAAGCCCAGTTTATTTGACATTCCGAAATACTGGAGACAAAAATTACACCATCGATTTAATTTAAGCTATCTTCAGTAGCTAGTAAAACACGAACTTATCATAACTTTATACCACTAAAAGAAAATCCCGTAATTTGCTCGATTCTGGTACCGGTGTCTATAAAGCTCCTGCATTGATTAACATGGTAAATATAAAAATTGAAATATCTCAAGAACGGAATACCCTATGACGCTGGAACAAACTTCGAAATAAAGCCTTTACATTTCTCTATCTGTTTTATGTTATTTGGTGTTTGCTGAATTAGTGTGGTTTTGCTATCAACTACAGATAGCTCAAATGTAAATGCCCGTTGGTCGTCGTTTTTATCTGCTGAAACGAGATAAAGCGATATTTTATAGAATCATGTTACTGCTGCACTCTCTTATGAACGAGATTGAGTGATATTTTTGAATCGAATTAGGCCTACTGGTGCTATATCTATACTGAGAATCAAATTAATGTTTCAAGTATTGCGACATTTTGTTTTTGTTTAATTTTAAATTCTTGTGGTTTTCTTTTTCACTCTACTGGATATAGCTGAAATAAAATGCAGGCTTATGTTAACATTTTTGTCTCCTGAGCGAGATAGAGTGATATCTTCGAATCAAATTAGGCCTACCGGTGTTATACCTACTGGGAATCAAATTAATGTTTCAAGTATTGCGACATTTTGTTTTGGTTTAATTTTACATTCCTGTGGTTTTCTTTTTCAATCTGCTGAATAAAACTGAAATAAAATGCCGGCCTATGTTGACATTTTTGTCTCCGGAACGAGAAAGATTTATATTTTAGAATCGAATTAGGCCTGCTGGTGCTTGAAGATCCACTAACACGGTTCTAAAATAATAAGCTATCTCGTTGAGACAAAATGGCAACATGCATTTAATTTGAGTTATCTTCAGTAGATAGGAAAACTATGTGGATTCAGCACAATTATAGGCCTACCAAAAGAAAATATCGCAACACTTAGAAATTGTAATTTGATCGTGAAAAGGTAGCACCACTATCACAATTCTAAAAACATCAATCTGTTTCGTTCATGAGATAAAAAAAACAAAATGCATGAAATCGAAGTTATCTTCGGTAGATAGCAAATGCGCATGGATTCATTATAACGGGGGAAACTCATTGCAAAACACGTTTCATGAGCAGAAAGGCTTTGATTGAAATAAACAAAATACTGTCTAACACACTTTTAATTACTAATATTCTGACTGGGGAAAAGGTCGTTTGTGAACAAAAGTTTTTCAGTATTAACTTGTTTCTCACGCAACGCACGTATTATTCACCCATGGTTTTGCTATAGACCTTTTTCTCAGACGTCACCAATCAATCGATATTGGGGTCCAGCATTCGAGTCATCAGCACCCAAACGCAAATACCGCGCCGGCGCGCGCGATCAACTTTGCGCCACGCTAGGCGTCCTGCGCGGAATTGCCAGCTCGCGGTACGCGTTTAGTTCGCCACGGTGTAAAAAGTAAACAAAATTGTGAAACAAAACAAAGATTGAATTTTAAATAGCATCGCGATTTTTCCGTATCTTTTGTATTAATTTTTTATGGCATCAAAACAAACTGGAAAAAAGGTAACTAGTATACAGTTCCCGTTTAAACAAATATTTTATGGAATTTAAAGTGAAATATGACAATACAGAGGAGAAAATACGCAGTATTTGGTGTTTTTACACCGTGGACACGTGAGAAACGCACGTGTTGTTTGTTTACATCTCAGACCCCAATATCGATTAGGTGACGTCATCAGAAAAAGGTCTATATACTCATAGACATACCACCTAGACCTGTAACTGCCCATCCCTAACCATGGCAGTAGGTGAAGCCACGTATCCAAGGTGATTTTGGTCGGGTGGTCGGACGCGGAGAAATAAGCGTTCATGTCTGGAACGAAAAACGCGATCGTTTGCGTGATTGCTGCGCCGTTATCGCCCGCGTCAAACGCAACATGTTCTGCAGACGCGAACATGTCTGCTTGTTTGCGTCCGGGTTGCGTCCTTGTCAAAATCGTTGCTAAGCAGTGTTGACTTCACTACGCAAACCAAAGTTATAGGTCTAGGTTCTTGTTTGTCTGGGTATATACTGAAGATATTAGTTCGAATATCGCGAGTGATTGCGTAAAAAGAACTCGCTAATTTGATGCTGCACGCGTTATGCGCGCATCCGTTGCGGTTATGACGTTCACGTACTCTGTTACAAAACAATGTCACAAAATTCTGCTGACCTAACTGCATGAATATTTTAACTCGATCTTCAGTAGATAGCACTACTGGAGACCAAAATTACATCATCGATTTAATTTAAGCTATCTTCAGTAGCTAGTAAAAAACACGAACTTACCATAACTTTATACCACTAAAAGAAAATGTGTCGAGACATGCCGTAATTTGCTCGATTCTGGTACCGGTGTCTATAAAACTCCTGCATTGATTTACATGGTGAATATTAAAATTGAAATATTTCAAGAACGGAATACCGTATGATGCTGGAACAAACTTTGAAATAAAGCCTTTACATTTGGTTGATGTCATTTGGTGTTTGCTGAATTCGTGTGGTTTTGCTATCAACCGCAAATACCCCAAATTTAAATGCCGTTGGTTGTCGTTTTTATCTGCTGAAACGAGCTAAAGCAATATTTCATAAGATCATGTTTTTGTTTTTGTTTAATTTTAAATTCTTGTGGTTTTCTTTTTCAATCTACTGGATATAGCTGAAATAAAATGCAGGCATATATGTTGACATTTTTTGTCTCCTGAGCGAGATAGAGTGATATCTTCAAATCAAATTAGGCCTATACCGGTGCTATATCTACTGAGAATCAAATTAATGTTTCAAGTATTGCGACATTTTTGCTGTAAAATATGTTCTTTTAATGTGATAATATCATAAATATATGTGTCAAATGTCCCCTACCCCTTATGTGTCCCACTTACCCAAAAGTGTTGGGGTAAGTGGGACAGTTGAGTCATTACATAATTGGCCCCGCCATTTTGTACTGAATTTGAGTATTGCCCCCAAACTAACTCCAGACATTGTTCTAGGATTATACTTGAATTATAAAAACATAAGTCCAATCTTTATTCACGTTACATAAGTTTTACATCCAATAATATCCTTAAGTGTCCCACTTACCCCATCTTACCCTATAGGCCTACCAAAAGAAAATTTCGCAACACTTAGACATTGTAATTTGATCTTGAAAAGATAGCACCACTATCACAATTCTAAAAACATCAATCTGTTTCGTTTATGAGATAAAAAAATAACAAAATGTATGAAACCTAAGTTATCTTCGGTAGATAGCAAGCGCATGGATTCATTATAACGGGGGAAACTCATTGCAAAATACGTTTCATGAGCAGAAATGCTTTGATTGAAATAAACAAAATACTGTCTAACACACTTTTAATTAATACTATTGTGACTGGGAAAAAGTCCGTTTGTGAACAAAAGTTCATACATACTCACGATATAACGACGTTTCTGATTGGATTTGCGCTCTCTTTTGCTGGTCATAAATACCGTTTATGACCAGTACGCAGGGCATAAACAAGCTGCGTCACGCAGCGTTGGAACCCAATTAACACGATCCACGATTTGCTAGTGTTGCGTACACGCGCATGTCACCGCGCCCATCTCACGCGGAGCGCAAAAGATGACGCGTATCACGCGTTGACTCTCGGCCGTTGACCTCATGAGCCGAGCTGCTTTCTGCAAGTAGGCCTACTCATTTTCTTCCAATTTATGAAGGAAAACGGTATGGAAATGTTATTTAAACTTGTAAATCCTTATTATTTTCATCTGTATTGCCTTGCTAAGAATGTTGGGTATGTATGAACGGGGTTCATTCATAGGATTTCAGGCATGATCGCTGTTTATGCCCTCGGCTTTCGCCTCGGGCATAAACATCGATCATGCCCTCAATCCTATATGAATGAACCCCTAATTTTCAGTATCAACTTGTTTCTCACGCAACGCACGTACTATTCACCCATGGTTTTGCTATATACTGAAGATCTTAGTTCGAATATCGCGAGTGATTGCGTAAACAGAACTCGCTAATTTGATGCTGCACGCGTTATGCGCGCATCCGTTGCGGTTATGACGTTCACGTACTCTGTTTCAAAAATAATGTCACAACATTCTGCAGACCTAACTGCATAAATATTTTAACTCAATCTTCAATAGATAGCACTAGGCCTACTGGAGACCAAAATTACATCATCGATTTAATTTAAGCTATCTTCAGTAGCTAGTAAAAACACGAACTTACCATAACTTTATACCACTAAAAGAAAATGTGTCGAGACATGCCGTAATTTGCTCGATTCTGGTACCGGTGTCTATAAAACTCCTGCATTGATGTACATGGTGAATATTAAAATTGAAATATTTCAAGAACGGAATACCGTATGATGCTGGAACAAACTTTGAAATAAAGCCTTTACATTTGGTTGATGTCATTTGGTGTTTGCTGAATTCGTGTGGTTTTGCTATCAACCGCAAATACCTCAAATTTAAATGCCCGTTGGTTGTCGTTTTTATCTGCTGAAACGAGCTAAAGCAATATTTCATAAAATCATGTTTTTGTTTTTGTTTAATTTTAAATTCTTGTGGTTTTCTTTTTCAATCTACTGGATATAGCTGAAATTAAATGCAGGCATATGTTGACATTTTTGTCTCCTGAGCGAGATAGAGTGATATCTTCGAATCAAATTAGGCCTACCGGTGCTATATCTACTGAGAATCAAATTAATGTTTCAAGTATTGCGACATTTTGTTTTGGTTTAATTTTACATTCCTGTGGTTTTCTTTTTCAATCTACTGAATAAAACTGAAATAAAATGCCGGCCTATGTTGACATTTTTGTCTCCTGAACGAGATAGATTGATATTTTAGAATCGAATTAGGCCTGCTGGTGCTTGAAGATCCAAATAAAATTTCAAGCGGTGAAGACTTACTTTAAACACTTTTATTTACTGCTTGCTTTTAAAATGCTTATTTGGACCGCCATATTATTTCTTTGTTTTCAGTAGATACACAGCACCACAAATACGGTTCTAAAATAATAAGCTATCTCGTTGAGACAAAATGGCAACATGCTTTTAATTTGAGTTATCTTCAGTAGATAGCGAAAACACGTGGATTCAACATAATTATAGGCCTACCAAAAGAAAATATCGCAACACCTAGAAATTTTAATTTGATCTTGGATAGATAGTGACACTATCACAATTCTAAAAACATCAATCTAATCTTTAATCTAAGCTATCTTCGGTAGATAGCATATGCGCATGAATTCATTATAATGGGAAAAACTCACTGGAAAACACGTTTCATGAGCAGAAATAATATTTTGATAGAAATTAACAAGATACCGTCTTCACAATTTTTAATTAATAATACTCTGACTGGGAAAAAACTTGTTTCTCACGTATTATTCATCCATGGTTTTGCTATCTACGAAACTCGTCTCATACTAAATTTTGATGTTTTTCGGGTTTTTGTTTTGTTTTGTTTTGTTGTTTTTGTTTGTGTGTTTTCGCTATCTATTCAAGATAGTATTTCTTTATAAAATACAAAGAAATTGAAAAAGGTTTAGAATATTTTGTTTTCATCTAATGATATCATTTGAAACCTAATAAAATAATTCTTAAAAAGATGAAGAAACAAATCCTAGATTTAGTATTAAACGAGTTAGAAAGGTCATTTGGTATTTTTTTAATATTTCTTGTTTGTACAAAAAAGGGGAAGAGAAAAAATCTTCAGAAGATAGCGAAAAACCATGATGCCAAAATGCTTTCCGAACACTCGTATTACTCTTTGCGCGGTCCTATATAGAAACTGACGCAGGCCGTAAGTGAGCTATGCGTGAGTGGATTCACAGAAGATGATGTACCGTATATCGCAACGGGGTTATGGTGATTTTTGCAATCGTGCCGTAAATGCTATCTTGAGTTGATAAAAACAAACAAGCAAAAATATTAAAAAGATACCAAATGACCTTTCTAACTCGTCTCATTCTAACTCTGATTTTGTTGATTTTTTTTGTATTATTTTATTAGGTTCCAAATGCTATCATCATTAGACAACAAAATATTCTCAACCTTTTTCAATTTTTTTGTATGTAATAAAAAATACTACATGCAGTTTACAATAACATTTTGACAACATTGTAATGTTGTTGCAATATTTTTGTCATGACTTTTAAATAACCCGACATTGTAATGTTATGAAAATGTTTTGACCAAATCCATTTAAAACGTTTTAAACATTTTTGTGTCTGCTGGGCATAGGTGTTGTTGTAATAGCTATCAGCTGCTGATATGGGCTTTGATGAAGAATCTCAGTAGCTATCTACTGCTGATATGGGTATTGATGAAGTAGCTATCTACTGCTGATATGGGTATTGATGAAGTAGCTATCTACTGCTGATATGGGTATTGATGAAGTAGCTATCTACTGCTGATATGGGTATTGATGAAGTAGCTATCTACTGCTGATATGGGTATTGATGAAGTAGCTATCTACTGCTGATATGTGTATTGATGAATTAGCTATCTACTGCTGATAGATGTATTGATGAATTAGCTATATACTGCTGATATGGGTATTAATGAAGTGGTGTTGATAAAGTAGCTATCTACTACTGATATGGGTGTTGATGAAGTAGCTATCTACTGCTGATATGGGTATTGATGAAGTAGCTATCTACTGCTGATATGGGTATTGATGAATTAGCTATCTACTGCTGATAGATGTATTGATGAATTAGCTATCTACTGCTGATATGGGTATTAATGAAGTGGTGTTGATAAAGTAGCTATCTACTGCTGATATGGGTGTTGATGAAGTAGCTATCTACTGCTGATATGGGTGTTGATGAAGTAGCTATCTACTGCTGATATGGGTGTTGATGAAGTAGCTATCTACTGCTGATATGGGTGTTGATGAAGTAGCTATCTACTACTGATATGGGTGTTGATGAAGTAGCTATCTACTGCTGATATGGGTATTGATGAATTAGCTATCTACTGCTGATAGATGTATTGATGAATTAGCTATCTACTGCTGATATGGGTATTAATGAAGTGGTGTTGATGAAGTAGCTATCTACTGCTGATATGGGTGTTGATGAAGTAGCTATCTACTGCTGATATGGGTGTTGATGAAGTAGCTATCTACTGCTGATATGGGTGTTGATGAAGTAGCTATCTACTGCTGATATGGGTATTGATGAATTAGCTATCTACTGCTGATAGATGTATTGATGAATTAGCTATCTACTGCTGATATGGGTATTAATGAAGTGGTGTTGATAAAGTAGCTATCTACTGCTGATATGGGTGTTGATGAAGTAGCTATCTACTACTGATATGGGTGTTGATGAAGTAGCTATCTACTGCTGATATGGGTGTTGATGAAGTAGCTATCTACTGCTGATATGGGTGTTGATGAAGTAGCTATCTACTACTGATATGGGTGTTGATGAAGTAGCTATCTACTGCTGATATGGGTATTGATGAATTAGCTATCTACTGCTGATAGATGTATTGATGAATTAGCTATCTACTGCTGATATGGGTATTAATGAAGTGGTGTTGATGAAGTAGCTATCTACTGCTGATATGGGTGTTGATGAAGTAGCTATCTACTGCTGATATGGGTGTTGATGAAGTAGCTATCTACTGCTGATATGGGTATTGATGAAGTAGCTATCTACTGCTGATAGATGTATTGATGAAGTAGCTGTCTACTGCTGATATGGGTGTTGATGAAGTAGCTATCTACTGCTGATATGGGTGTTGATGAAGTAGCTATCTACTGCTGATATGGGTGTTGATGAAGTAGCTATCTACTGCTGATATGGGTGTTGATGAAGTAGCTATCTACTGCTGATATGGGTGTTGATGAAGTACCTATCTACTGCTGATATGGGTGTTGATGAAGTAGCTATCTACTGCTGATATGGGTGTTGATGAAGTAGCTATCTACTGCTGATATGGTGTTGATGAAGTAGCTATCTACTGCTGATATGGGTGTTGATGAAGTAGCTATCTACTGCTGATATGGGTGTTGATGAAGTACCTATCTACTGCTGATATGGGTGTTGATGAAGTAGCTATCTACTGCTGATATGGGTGTTGATGAAGTAGCTATCTACTGCTGATATGGGTGTTGATGAAGTAGCTATCTACTGCTGATATGGGTGTTGATGAAGTAGCTATCTACTGCTGATATGGGTGTTGATGAAGTAGCTATCTACTGCTGATATGGGTGTTGATGAAGTAGCTATATAAGTAGATATTTGCTGCTGATACTAGAATTGATGAAGTAGCTGTCTACTACTGATATGGGTCTTGTGAAGTAGCTACCCAGTAAACAAAATGTTTTCGAAAACATTCGCAGAAGGTTAGAAAAGGTTTGGCAGGAAACGTTTTAATAACATTTAAAATATATTTGAAAACTTCTCATAAAACATTCCAATATAATTCTATTTAAGTGGTGACAAAATATTTTACAAACAATGTTTACAATGATATTTTTAAAAAACAAACAAATAAATATTGGTATTTATACAGCGCCTTTCACGTGTATCAAAGCGCTTTACATTTGTTCCGCTGTCGTAAGAATGCCAGCCATACAATGCCCAATGCCTTTGGATGGCGCGCAATAGACAATATTTATAACAGCTCCCCATTTCACCCCTGGGTAGAGAGCGTCAGGTAAGGTAAAGCGCCTTGCCCAAGAGCACAACACGATGGCTCCGCCGGGGCTCGAACTCGCAATCCACCGCTTTGCTACCGTGCACCATAAACATTGTAATGTTGATATAATGTGTGTGTTTGTTTCGTACAAAACGTTTTTAAATATTTTCATAACTTTTATACAACCCGACATGCAATGTTAGTAAATTGAAGTAGTTATCTCCTGCTGATATAGGTAATGATATAGCTATCTACTGTTGATATGGGTGATGATGAAGTAGCTACCTACTGCTGATATGGGTATTGATGAAGTATTTATCTACAACTGATGTGGTTACTGATGAAGTAGCTTTCTACTACTGATGTGGGTGCTGATGAAATAGTTATCTATACTGCTGATATGGGTATTGATGAAGTAGTTATCTACTACTTATAATGGGTATTGATAAAGTAGCTATCTACTGCTGATTTGGGTATTGATGAAGTAGCTATCTACTGCTGATATGGGTGCTGATGAAGTAGCTATCTACTGCTGATATGGGTATTGATGAAGTAGCTATCTATACTGCCTATAATGGGTATTGATGACGTAGCTATCTACTGCTTTATAATGGGTATTGATGAAGTAGCTATCTACTACTTATAATGGGTATTGATGAAGTAGCTATCTACTGCTGATATGGGTATATTGATGAAGTATCTATCTGCTTCTGATATGGGTATTGATAAAATAGCTATCTACTGCTGATGCAGGTGTTGATGAACGTGGCTATATACAGCTGATATGGTCTGATGTAGCTGTCTATTGCTGATAAATTGGTGTTGATTAAGTACTGCTGCTGACGTGGGTGTTGCTGATATGGGTATATTGATGCAGAAGCAAACTACCGCTACCTTGGTATTGACGAAGTAGTTATCTACCGCTGATACTCTAGGTTTGTAACAGCAAAACCAAACTGTTAAGACAACGAAAAGAAGGAAAACCAGAACGCAAATCCCTTACGGAAGAGTAAAGACGCATTAAGTTACATTTACGCATTGTCTTAAAATATCCGAATGGCTCTTTTCTGAGCCACCGTGTGCACCTATTCGTGTTTTCCCCTTCTAAGTACAAACAACCTTAGATCATCCTTGTACACACATATTTCCAAACACACCCCCACAAGTATCAACACACCCCCACCCCCACCCCACAAATTGACATACAAAGTTACACTTGCGTGTGTATGAAACAAAAACTGTGGTAAATTTGATCACAGACAAAGTGAGCATAGCAAAATACCAGAAAGAACCTCACCGTAATGTAACACCCACACCCACCCCCACACACCATTAATTACACAAGTCCAATTTAATAACAGACAACACCGGTTCAAATATTTGAAGCATATTATGTTCATTTCGACAATATTCTCAAATTTCACTTAATGTAGTATGAGTTACGCGAAGTACAAACATAATAACCAATATATATGCGAGTGGTCACGTGAAAGTTAACTGTACTTGGGCTTCAAACACGTATATTATAATTAATCGCCGTTTTTATTATAATATTATGATGAAATATAAAAATAAAACATACTGGCTGTTTCACGTGTAAAATTGCATTATCTAGACTTGCATTTATGCAGACAACTGACACAGCTGTTGCGTTTTACTATTGATAGCTTCATCATACGATGCAGATCACGACTGGTATCATTTTTTCCTCTTCACGTATTAGTACGCAGTTGTTGTCGTGATTTTACAGAAATGCATCGAACTTGTTATTGTTTAATTGGAAAGCAAAGATAATGGATAGTTGGTGAGACTGTGGCTACGGTAAACTAAGCAGATGGTTGCAATGACATTGATATGTGCGCTGTGAATTTACATTGGTTTCGATCCATATGGTGAGATACAGTTGAAAATAATGCAAATATTGCTTTATTATCACACTGAATGAAGTGACACGTATTACAACTGCAAAATTCAACAGTCTGTCGATACAAATATACCCCGTCTGCTGATAAACTTTATATAAACATGTAATATATTGTGGAATATTTGCAACATCATCGAAGCAAATATGGTGAAATTCTGTGATTCTGATTCGGTGCATAAATGCAGCAAACTGTGGGACATCATGATGCATTCCTTGTGTCGGACTAAAAGAATCCGTCATGTAATGGCCCCACCTGACGATTCTCACCAATGGACGTGTTTTCCTTTAGAATTGGCGCGTCTTGGAATAGCCAATGGGAGTTACTTAACGGCTGGTGTGTTTCTTGTAGTCGGATATGTGGCTGGTGACGTAGCAGGACCGTCGACCATACTTTCGTTGGTGATTGCTGCCTTCGTCAGTTTGTTAACAGGTATGTATTAATCAGCAGATCAAGCCCAAAGTAGTAATTCCGATTTTTTGTTGTAAGTTTGTAAACTATTATTGTAAGGACATGTAGAGAGACATGCAACTATTATATACTTTTAAAATAAAACATAGTTTTGATATTGAAATAATTGAAGGTATTTAAAGGGAACTTTAAATAGGGGATCCACAGCCTCACCCCTATTTACTCCAAAAAAATTGAAATTTTTCTTCCATTAGAAAATTTTTCTAGCAGACGATTTTCTGGCAGACGATTTTCTGGCAGACGATTTTCTGGCAGACGATTTTCTAGCAGACGAGGCAGACGATTTTCTGGCAGACGATTTTCTGGCAGACGATTTTCTGGCAGACGATTTTCTGGCAGACGATTTTCTGGCAGACGATTTTCTAGCAGACGATTTTCTGGCAGACGATTTTCTGGCAGACGATTTTCTAGCAGACGATTTTCTGGCAGACGATTTTCTGGCAGACGATTTTCTGGCAGACGATTTTCTAGCAGACGATTTTCTGGCAGACGATTTTCTGGCACATGATTTTCTGGCAGACGATTACAACAATGGGGCAGTGTAATTCATGCAATTATGCATAACTCGCAAATGCAAATGCAAGGTCCGAGTCAACTGGAATTTTAGAAATAAGCTTTTTGTGGACATCTATTCAACATTACCCTCAAAGAGGATGCTAGAATCACGAATTTTCCCTTTAAATCTGACTGGACAACATTTTTGTCAAACATATTTACGGTTGACCTTTAATATCTATACGCGGCATATAACAGCTGCCCATGTAATGCAATAACGTCGTCTCCTCATTATACATTTGATTTAAAAATAGATGGTTAATGTTGAAAATTATATAATAAAGTTGTTTTTGTGCTTAAGATGAAATCATTTATGGCGCTAGTTTAATGCTAAAGGAGCAAAAATTGTACCGTGCCCACACATTAGCCTGATCAGCCGTGGCGTGGCGCCCGGGACATCTTGCCCTCTTTTCGGCCCATTTTTGCCCATTTTCGTCATTTTTCCTCCTTGAAAATAATTTGCCTTGCCTTCTTACTCCCTTTGCCACCCCCTCACATCTGAAAAATTCTTAAAAGCAATGAAATATGCCTATTGATATCGGATTGAAAGAAACAATTATCTGCTTAGAACTGAATGGCACTTTTGGTGACAGTTACCATGGTTACTACCATTAAGAAATAATTAATAATATTTATATAATTTGTTCGACATGTAACACATCTTGCTGTTCGTTTCACACATAATATTCGATAAAATGTCACCAATTGTCTATTGTCTGGACAATGTCCAATGGAGATGTGACATTTGCTGTGTTTATTCTAATACCTTTAGGTGTCACTGAACTTAGGACATGTAATCAAAACAATAATATTTATGTTAAGGAATTACGGTATGATACTATATTATTATAATTCTTTTAGAACAGTATAGATTTTTAACACATTTTGCTGCGCTGCTGCAATGTAATGTGTTAATGTACACTCATATACCAGGCACAAAAAGAAACTCGTCAGTTATATTCATCCTTGCTGTTCAATAACTTGATAATTTTGGATTATTCTGAAATATACATGTTGTTTATTGGACTTTGCTTTCTCATTTGACACCCTGTTCGTGAAAAACGAACAAGAATTGACCAAGATATACGCCTCCAAAGCCTCAAACCCCAAAATCAAAAGTTGCATTTTCAACGATTTTCAATGGGAACGCATCGTTGTATTGCACACAAGCACCACGGGCCAATCAATAAAGCACACAGTGTAACAGGCACAATTGAATAGTTAAAATTGCAACTTTTCATTTTGGGGTTTGAGAGTTTTGAGGCGCATATCTTGGTCAATTCTTGCTCAATGTTCACGAACAGGGTGTCAAATGAGAAAGAAAAGTCCAATTAACAAAATGTATATTTCAGAATAATCCAAAATTATCAAGTTATTGAACAGCAAGGATGAATATAACTGACGAGTTTCTTTTTGTGCCTGGTGTAGACGAGAGCCTTCGAGTAAGGGGAAGGGCGGAGAGGTGGGGTGCTTGGTATCAATACAGTGTATCGTAGCTGTGAAGGATGTAGCTGTATTGCCGGCAAAGTGGCAATAACTAGCCAAAACCTGTTTTGCCGGGTTTAAACCTGCAAAAATGGCAAAAACTGGCAACAACTCATATATCATGTATATAGTCATTAACAAGTAACACAGAAAGCTCATAAACAGTAAACATACAATATAGTGTTTTTGATGAAAGCTAAGTTCATACGAAACTATAACTATACGAAACTCTTACAATAATACTTGTTCGTATGCTTGGATCTGTCATTTATTTGTTCAAACTCCATAATGGCACCGGGATTAATTTAGCTTTCATCAGAAGCACTCTATAATGCTTGTAGACGAGGTTTTACGTTATTTTTTTTTATCTAATCAAGTCCTTAAAATGAAAAAGTTTTGAATTTGATGATATGCTATATTTCAGTTAAATGCACCGTGAGCAATGAAAACGCACGTCTTTAATTTCTTAATAAACAAATATGTTAGTATTTTTGTTACTTATAATTCAAATTCTGGCCTTACTGCAATCCAGAAATTAATGTTTTAATTTATTAATTCGTTTTGAGATACAAAAATCCGAACTTTAAATCACTTTTTTTATTTTTTGCCATTTTTGCCGGCAAAAACTGTTTTTGCCAAACGGTTAAAACAGCGGGTTTTCCACCTGCGGCAAACCCTGCTATTAAGTTAGCTATTTTATACAACAAGTGATTTAAACCATATTGACAGTGTAATTTAAGCTCATTTTTTTAGTGTGTAGCCACGATGATAAAAAGCAGATATTTTTGACGATATTACATGGCAGATTTTACACAGACAGCTGGTCCGAGCAACTCGTCACTATATTAAAAATTATTATTAAAATAATATTGAAAATTATTATTAAAATAATATTGAAAATTATTATTAAAATAATATTCAAAATTATCATTAAAATAATATGCGTGATCAAGGAATGAGCCCTTTGTCGTCAAACAACACGAACGACTGCAATACACAAACTTATGTAAAATAAAACTGCATTAGAAAAAAAGGTTCCAGAGGGGGTTCTTGAAATGACAAATGGTTCTTGTTGGAACATCACATCTCCAAAGAACCTTTTAAGGTTCTTTATGTTCTTGAAAAGGGTTCTAAATAGCAAAATGTGGGTTCTATATGGCTATAGGGTTCTTCCAAGAACCATAATTTGAAGGACAACGGGTTCCAGACTGTCAACACACACCTATGTTACAATAATATACCTACACATGATAAATGAGTTTTAAATTAAATGTTTTTGTACTTTATCCTTTTGAACGATACAATACAATATAAAAAGTGAGCTTACTAGTTATTTTCTTTTCCTTAATTTATTTGATATACCTATTTCAATGATACACTGGTGAGAATTTCAATTAATTATTCCTGCTGCGTAACGATATGTAGTGTGCAGTATAAAAGTTCACATGTTGACACCATAGAATATATATTCTGCTTTTTAAACTTTTACCCCATAATTTCCCCCATTCTTCAAGCCTTTATCGGGGGCTAATTTATCGTTTAAGCTTCTTGGATGTATACATATTTCGCGGTTAGTGGTTCTTTGTTGCCCTCCAAAGAAGGTTCTTTCTAGAACCCATTAAAAAAGGTTCCATCAAGAACCTGTAGGGTGCTCCCAGTGGGACAAACTACAAGAACCATTAATGGTTCTTGAAAGAACCATTAAGGTTGGTCTGAACCCTGGAAATATGGAAACTTTCGGGCCTCATAACTTCTAAATTGTTGGGCCAAAGTATATAAAAGTATACATATTTAGAATGGCAAAGACTTGATAAGTTCATCTGTGAGGTCAAATTTGGGCCAAAATGGCACTTTTGGCCCAAAATCCCAAAAATAACGGTTTTTGGCCCACTTCTTTTCGTGCATCGTAACAAAAAAAAAAATTTTTATTAATTTTTAAAAACTAGATCAAAATATCTAGGACCCGTTTTTTCATTTTTTGAATTTCGACCAACTTTGAGAAATTTGCACCAAAATGGTAAAAAATGCTGATTTTTCAAAAATCATAAAAAGGCCGATTTTGGCCCAAATTTCAAATATTTTTGGTGAAATTGGTCAAAATTCAAAAAATGAAAAAACGGGTCCTAGATATTTTGATCTAGTTTTTAAAAATTAATATAAAAAAAATGTTGGCCCAAGAATTTTTTTTTTATGGTGCACAAAAAAGAAGTGGGCCAAAAACCATTATTTTTGGCCCAAATTTGACCTCACAGATGAACTTATCAAGTCTTTGCCATTCTAAATATGTATACTTTTATATACTTTAGACCAACAATTTAGAAGTTATGAGGCCCGAAAGTTTACATAATTCCAGGGTTCAGACCAACCTTAAGGTGCTTAATAGAGCCTGAATGGGTTCTAGATAGAACCCTGTTTCATGGTTCTTTATAGAACCTCCACAAAAGGGTTCTTAAGTAGAACCTTAACGCATGGTGCTCCACACGGGACAAGCTTTAGCACCTTTTATGGTTCTAAATGGAACCTTTTAAATCATACCTGTATAAATCATATTAAATATTTTTACAAAACATGTTAAAAAAAATAATACACAAATCCTATTTACTCAAATCGTTTACATAAAGATTACCGAGATCTTAAAATGGCGTAATTTTAAAAGATAATTTTTCTCTGTTCATCTAAAAAATATTATGTCCAATTCTGAAAGTATATATTTCAACATAAGATCGTATAAAATTAATATTTTGGTCTCGTCCAGAATATTTATTTCTTTCAATGTAAAATTAGCATCAGTTTCGGAGCCTCCAAATTCTGGCCTGGCCCAGGGCCCCCAAAAAGATAAATCCACTCCTGATGAATTTGTTAGTCAAAAAAAAAAAAAAAAAAAAAAATAAAAAAAAAAATAAAAAAAAAAATAAATAAATAAAAAAATAAATAAATAAATAAATAAATAAATAAATCAATCAATCAATCAATCAATCAATCAATCAATCAATCAATCAATCAATCAATAAATAAATAAATAAATAAATAAATAAATAAATAAATAAATAAATAAATAAATAAATAAATAAATAAATTAATTAATTAATTAATTAATTAATTAATTAATTAATTAATAAATTAATAAATAAATCTTTTAAATTCGATAAATATTTTGGCCTAATTATTAGCTAATTACATTTGCAAGAACGTTAATAAAATGAAATTGAATACAACCGACAAATGAATTGTACTTGCTTCACATATATCAGCAATATAAAAAAAATATAGGCCGTTTAGAATGCATGTTTTTGCGTTCCAATATCACACGAGTTGGCTATAAAATTATATTTTGTAGATTATGCGAATGGTACAGTGTGCATCATATTTCAAAAACATTAACATATTGCATTGCCATTTATCATCATGCCATATATGGCGTGTTTATCTACAGTATAGTTTTTTTAAATCATATTTCTGTCATTATCATGAATTTTACACGGACGTACACACTTTAAGGGACCTAAAATGAGCGTTTATTGCGTTTCGACAGTATTTTTTGTGGAACATGAGAGCACCTCAGACCTATCGAATTGCATTCTGAATACGAAGCATGTCTTTCTGATATCAAATAATTTTCATTTTTTGAAAATCACAATATGATACAAATTTTATGACAAATTATAAAAATTTGATATTTTTCAAATTTTTGATATATAACAGTCCTCGAAGTAAATCATATAAATCTAATGACATATTCTTAAAATGTATGTAGCAGGGAGGAAAAGCCGACGGTCAATTGAAAATTTTGACCTTTCATATTGAAGATATGGATTTTTTCCCAAAAAGACCTAATTTTTTTGGTGTTTTGGGAAAAAATCCATATCTTCAATACGAAAGGTCAAAATTTCAATTGATCGTCGGCTTTTCATCCCACCTACATACACTTTAAGTATAAATCATCAGATTTATAAAGTTTACTTCAAGTACTGTTAAATATCAAAAATATCAATTTTAATGATTTGCCATAAAATGTGTATTAAATTGCGAATTTCAAAAATCAAAATTATTTGATATCAGAATGACATTCTTCGTATTCAGAATGCAATTCGATATGTCTGATGTGCTCTAATGTCCCACAATAAATACTGTCCAAACGTTCATACCCCAGCCCTTAAGCAACCACACATCTACATCACATTATGCTCATCTATAAATAAAATTCTATAAATAAATAGGTTAAATAAATAAATTAATTAATTAGTATAAATGTTTTTATTAAAATTATTTTAGATGATGATTTATTTTGTCGTTATTATGAATGTTTTTTCTTGTCTTCATTTTTTTCAGGGTTGTGTTACGCAGAATATATTTCACACCACCCTGCCAGTAAAACATCCGTCACTAGTCCACAGTATTTCTATATCCTCTCTGGAGAATTCACGGGAACCATCATTGGCTGGATTCAGTTATGTTTCTATACAGCTTCAGGGGCTGCATTTGCGCGCGCAATTAGCGCAACTTTTGATTATCTTATTGACAATGCTGTTTCAAATTTGACGAAAACAATTATCGACAAAAACTCGAACGTTCCAAATCCGGATTTCCTCGCTGGAGGTATCGTGATGTTGATAATAGTCGTCGTAATTTTTGGTGGAAAGGTGCTTGAGTGCTTCACTGTAACTTTTAGTGTTCTCACGCTGATAATTTTGATACCACTGACAATTTTAAGCGGGATGTATGGATCACCGGAAAATTGGACAGAAAATGGCGGATTCTTTCCTTTTAAGCACACAGGGGTAAGTAACAATTTATAAAGCAATGTAATTATTTTTATACTTAAAAGAAATTCATATTATAATTCAATTTTGTTACATGTCAATTAACAATCAATAACAAGACTTGTTCGCAAAATGAATGGCTTCTCTCTTCTACATAATGATGTCATGATTTATACGAACTTCGAGATTTCCGCATACTGTCAAATACCAAATTATTATAAACAGCTATAAACCATCGCTATATAACCAGTGAATAGAAGTGTCTTACGTGATTGCATTACACCATACCATGCATTACACCGAATATTTTTAGTAACATCGCCCTCTACAGTTAATACAAAGTATATACAATAGTTGATCGGCGGGCCTTATAACATCGCGGATTAATATCAATATATTTTATTTCGAGAATTGTCTTTTGACATCTCGCCAGAAGTATCACTAATTATTAATTCAACTCCTATACTTTATTTAACACGCACAATATAGACCAGACAGGCCAACTATAGCACTCTTAACGTGGGTCTACTTTTCGGCGTAGTGGTAAATGCCTAACAATTCCCGCGGATCATCAAACTATGTAAACTCTTCAACAAAAGTTTGGAAAGTTTTTTCAAGCATTTATGTCTCAGATTATCTGTGACATGTTCATATCGTGTTGCATATCGATGGATAGCTACTTTATTCCCCTTTACGATGACACAACATTTGAAACAATCACCCTTTTCATGGCTGAACACACGTCTTGTGAATGTAGTGGGGTCTCAAACAGAATGTGCCAAATTTACCATTATTCTGTGCTCAAACTAACCTATCGGGTGAAAAAACCACACGCAGCCATAAAAGCCAGGCACATCTTCATCATGCTGCTCACCAGCCTGGTCATACGTTGCTGTGAGATGACATTCCATTCTTCAACCAGGATTCGTCGCGGTCATTCAATGTGGTTGCATTATGCTACTCTGGCACGCACAGCACGACCAAGCTGATCCCACAAGTGTTCAATCGGGTTGAGGTCTGGGCTGATGGGAGGCCATTCCATTATCTCTACTCCCATATTCTGTAGGTAGTAGTCGACTACCCTGGCTTGGGGCGGGGGGTGTTGTCATCTTTGAGGATTGCATTAGGTCCCAGATTGTGAAAATATTGGATTGCAGTTTGCTGCACAGAATAATGGTCAATTTGGCACATTCTGTTTGAGACCCACTACATTCACAAGACGTGTACTCAGGCGTGTAAAGTTGATTGTTTCAAATGTGGTGTCATTGTGAAGGAGAATAAAGTAGCTATCCATTGATATGCAACACAATATGAATATGTCACAAATAATCTGAGATATAGATGCTTGAAAAAATTGAGGAGTTTGTTGAGGAGTTTAGGTGTTCGTCAGCAGCATTGTTCACATTTCCCGTTTTCATGACATCTATCGTACCCTATTCAACTCTTGTTGAGGGACGATCTTTGCCAATGGGCTTACTCCATAAGGATGTGCTACAATAAATAAACGAATTTTAACGGAAAATCGTGGCTATTGTCACTGGTATTATAAGAATTTGCCTTTTGACTCTGGCAAGACTTGTTGATTATGGTTTTGTTCTCGAAGATGTTGCTACAATCTGGACATTTCAAGAATATCCACTGTTGTATTTAGAAGAGGCAGGCTTTTCAATGAACATCAAAATTGATGGGTCCAAATCATTTTGATACACCCTGTATTGCAGCCCGTGCGCATCATTCATGGCATAAAATACATTAAAATGGCAGGCCAAAGTATCATGACATAAAAGTATTAAAAAAAATTGTATAAATGTCAACATTTTTGAAATTGCAATATAATGAAACTCATTATGTTTTTTAATTATCTTGTTATTTTCAGGTTTTTGCAGGCAGTGCAATATGTGTCTTCTTATTTGGTGGATATGATGTAATAGCTACTGCATCCAAAGATAAATCACGTGACTTCCGTGTTATCGGTATTGCCATATTGTCTTCCATCATCGTCAACCTGATCGCCTTACTCATTCTTGCCGTTTTCATGACACTGTTGGTACCCTATGCAACTCTTGTCAATGGACGTCCTTTGCCAACTGTGTTCTTCCAATATGGCGGCCACTGGGGAAAAATATTTATCGGATTAACCGCCATGTTTTGTCTTGGATCAGCTGTTATGAACAGCATTTCATGCCTTGTGTACACTACGTATCTAATGGGTGCAGATGGATTGATTCCACGAAGTTGTGCTACAATAAATAAACGAACTTCTACTCCTGTTATCGCGGCTGTTGTCACTGGTATTATATGCGTTTTAATGGCAATAATTGTCGAATTTGGTTTGCTTCTCGAAATTGTTGCTATTTCAGTCCTTGCTCATCAAACTGGTATTTGTGCGGCCACCATGGCAACGCGATATCGTCCTCTAGAGGATGATGATGATGATAACGGCGTTGAAGAGATGAATACATCTTCTACCAAATCGTCAAAACCGAAAAAGAAAGTCAAAAGGAAGAGATCACCAAGATCTGGCGTTCCATCGTCAGCGAACGGTAAAAGCCACACCACACCATTCTACGATGATTCTGATTCGGAAAGTTCACTGAGTGATGATGATGATGATGATAAAGATAATGATGACACGGATATTGATGTAATGGTTGAAGAATACAGAGAAAAAATGAGGAGGGCAAAGCAAACTCATATTGAGGGACCAAATAACAAGAAACCACCGAAATCAATTCCTACCATTTTTACTTCAACTCTAGCTGCAGCATCAACAATTCTCATTGTAATTTGGTGCGTTGCCATCGGCGCCATTTTGAATCGTATGCTGCCATATTTGTTGGGTGCTAATCCGTGGGTTATTTGCAGTTTGACTTTATTCGTATGTCTACTAGTCATAACTACCATAGTTCTTGTGTTACAACCGAGACGTGAAGTGGTTCCAGCCTTCCGAATTCCTCTCTTTCCAGTGATACCTGTTATCGGTATTGCTATTAATGTGTTTCTACTCTTTTCTGTGAGTGACCAGGCTTGGATTGTTTTTGGTATCTGGATTATTCAAGGTAAACTTTATGAAAATAAATAATGTAATATATTAATTTGAAACATAATGAGCAAAAAACACTGCAAATACAAAAAAAAAAAAGTAACAACAGGTCCCTCCAAGTTTAAGCAATTTTTCTTGACAACCCGTACACTAAGAAGAATTGCTTAGTTCCCAGCGGAATTTCCTCTGAGGTGACGAGATGAACAGGTAGTCATACAGCGAATCGCTATATTATATGATCCAGATGGGGAATCAATTACATCAGATAACCTAGTTGAGTCCAGCTTTCCAGAAAGTGACCTTTTCAATTGGTTGTCCAATCTTAACAATTGGTGTTATGCTGGAAACATTCTTTAGCATAGTATAATCGAAGTTATTGCCCCTGTTTCAGCTAATAGCGTTGGTAAAATAGTACCATTTGTTTAAGGTATATGCAGCGTAATGTGTAAAGAATATAACAGATACTGCGTATTCCATGGGAAGTACGGGTTCTTAATCAGTCTGCTTTTATGGTAAAATTGCAGTATCTACAAGTAAATCATGAATCAGTTGCTACTTTTACCTAGAAAGTTGTTTTGAACCAGTCTGCTCCCTCAAATGAAACGAGGTATAGCTTTTAGCTTTCACTACCAAGTTATTATTGGTGCAGCCCCAGAGGTACAATGTTGCCTATAGCTACTTCATTGATACTCTAGAGTACCCGTGTTGGTACTCTAAAGTACACACATTGGAATCGCTGGTACTGGATTTGTACTGGACCGGTACTCTAGAGTAGTCACAAAGTAGCTGGGCAGGAATGTACCCCTGGGGCGGCAGCAACATGAAACTGGTAGTGTACCGTACCGGCAGAGTTATAATAGTTCTGTATTGTTTTTTCTCTACCTTTACAGGTCTGTGTTTCTATTTTTGTTACGGTATCAATCACAGCGTTGAATCTCGCCGTTATGCCTGTCAAGCGCCCGAGGAAGAACTAGTATTACTTCAACCACTACCAGAACAACCATTACATGAACAATTACTGAATGCACAGGGACATGATGAACAAAATATTGGGTATCAGAGATATCATGAATCAAAATGAACGCATTTATATAAAAGTGTAAACTATAATAATGACGTTATCAAATTAAATGAGTTGTTTGTCGATATTGAGATGGATTTGAGATGTGGTTTGAACATATTCATATACCAGGAACTTCAAGTTCATTTGAAGACCGTAGTGGTACAGATAAAACAATGTTAAAAAGGTTCAGCAACATTTTTAATAAGTGACATTAATGGTGCAATCTGTTTTAACGTTTTACATGCCTTTGAACAAGTTCATTTGGAATTTTAATTTTAACCGATAATTTTGTTCACTTTGAACAATTCCAAAGAACAATGAAGATATTTAACTCACATTTTAATGGCCTTAGAAAGAATAATCCCCTTTGGCATTTGATTTTGAGCATCGAAAAGCGTAAGATACTTGAATCTATACCAATCACGAATCATTCTATCAATTGGGAGGACTCAAATGTCATTGATCGTGAAGCTAACCAGACTACCAGGTGGCTTAATGAAGCAAAGAGGAACATGGCACTTTAAGCAAGGACCTGCAGTAGTGTAGTAGCCTGAGTCCCCCGGCCCCAATCTCTAAACTAGTAAACATGGCGGAACAAAATGGCCGTTCTCATTAGCACAACCCAAAGACCCCTCGTATCCAGATGGCTAAAAGAGGCCATCTGGATACTTTGGATCTTTGACCAACTCATCACACCCTCAACGGTTCCCGTACTCGCCTATAAAAAGGAAGCAGTCAGATGTGATGAGTTGCCAGTACAGAAACCACTAGTGTAGTGGTGAAACGTCACTAAAAATATGAGTAGTCATCATCATTTTCACTGGAATTGTTCAAAACGAACCAAGTTATCAGTTAAATCTAACATTCCAAATGAACTTGTTCAAAGACCCCGCGTAGCAGTTGAAGGACTGGTTGACCAAGTTTAGACCTGTAGCCTACAAAAGGAGACAGTCAGATGAGATGGGTTGCCAGCACATAATTCTGGTTGCCAGTCTGATAAAACCACTATTATAGTGTAGTGGTGAAACGCCAATAAAATGAGAGTTGAACGTCTTCATTTCCCAAAAAGAAGACATTTATGTTTTTCACTTTGTAATGAATAATATTTCTCGAAATATTCATGTATCTTTATATCTTAATGATGTAAAATAGTATGATATTAACCAATTAATGTAATCGTAAACCAAAGAATATGATATGTTTTTTAAAAAGTTTGAAATATAATGTTTTCATTGTTTATGAGCATATTCATTTGTTGGCTTTTCTGAGAAGATCATAACATGACATATGACAGCTGTGACAAATCTGTCAGCCGCAAAATGTGCGTCAATTTTCCCTTTTTTCACATAATTGTTCAGAGTGCCTTTCAACATCTTCCGCAATTATTACATGATTACGATTATGTATATGGTCGAATCCAACCAAAAGTGTCCTCGGGCCAAAAATAAAAGTCCGAAATAATAATGTCTCCACAATTTTTTCCTTTTGCCCATTGATTGATGACATATTGGCCTTATAGGAACCAAAAGTGCCATTACTAATCTTGAAAAATAAATCCAGGATGTGTGATAGTAAATGTGATATCAAAACCCAATGTTACCTACGAATACCACTAGGATGCTTTCACTATCTCAATACTAATCAACCTAAAACAAATGGAATATTCCCATTAACGCTTTTTTCGTGTAATGTAGACCACAGGGTGTCAGGAAAATGCTAGCTCAACCAGAAAATATTTGTTTTTATTTTTATAACACGATCAATATGATCTTAGTCAATTTATGCTAGTTTATTTTTGAGAATGAAGTTTAGGTCAGTTTCTGTATTTTATTTATCAAATGAGTATGAATCAATTTACACATTGTATTAGAACGAGTAGGATATATGTTTTCAAAAATATTAGGAATTATACGCATACACCTAACGCTTTATACAATGAAAAGGTGAAGAAACCCGGGTATTCGTAGGTAACATGAGCGATTTAACAATATCTATATTGAGTTTAGAGGTTTAAATTTTGCTATTATGGTAATGAATTAATAAAATGGTAGTTTTAGATCTCTTTCAGATGGTACGTCCAAATGAATAAATGCTATTACCTTAGATCAAAATTTTTTGATGCTTTTAGCAAGATTTTGACCACTTCATTTTGATATACAAGTAGTTAATCAGCAATTTTACATAAATAAATAATTGTTGAATGAATCCGTATATGGGTAATAATAGTGTCCTGGGGTACCGCTTAAAGTTTTTGACAATTAATTTCCATTGGTAGAGACACTTCATTACACATGTCATGTATTATGCTGTATTCGTAAGTAACATTTCAGTATTTGTAGGTAAGAATTAGACTTTTGGTGGATATCGCAATCAAAACTTCATTTTATAAAGCACTTTGAATGTATTAATTTTTTATGTGCGTTTATTGATACTTTAGACCCTATCATGTATTAATAATGTCGGTTCACAGCGGTTGAAAGAGGATTGAAGTAAGAAACAAAGGCACTAAAGTGACTTTAATTTGCTTAATTGCACACAAATCGCTTAAAACCGTTATTGCAGACTTGTGAAGTCCATCTTCGAGTCAGTTACGTCTTGTGGCCTTTCGTTTGAGGGCAACTACAATTAGCTTTATACCAGGGTCCATCAATGTGTTGTCTAGATCATGAGACAATGAGAACAGTCGTTTTTTCCATGGTATTCGTAGGTAACCTTAGCGAAAACGTCAAAAGTTACCTTCGAATAAATCAATTTGGACACAAATTACTCAGAAACCAGAAGGTCGGTAAACATTTAAAATGAAGCACACATGACAGTTGACAAATCCAAGTATTTATCCCCTTGTAATCCTCTTTGAATCTGATTTTTCTTTCAAATGAGCAGACCGTCGTCTATTTCAGTACATATTTTTCATCAATTAAGCCGTATTCAGTTTTGCATGGTGGGCATGTTTGTGAATTCGCAACTTTCATTGACATATGATTTGATAGCACACATACAGGCCTTTGTTATGTACCAATATGGGCATTGGCATGAATGGCGGTGTTTCACAATACTGTCATGATGTCAAATTGTATTCGTAGGTAACATTCGGTTACCGAAATTTACCTACGAATACTTGCTTTTATTGTTGACATCTCAGAAATATTTAAACGCAGGCTATTGAAACTTGGTAGAAATAAAGAGTGTATTACCCTGCACCTATTGCTTAACTATTGTTTACTATTCTCTCACTTTGTGGAAATGGCAAAGCTTTTAACATGTATTCGGAGGTAATGCATATTTTTTACCAAACCTACCTTTGTGCCATTTAGAATTTCTGGCAGCTAAACACAATAATAAAGATGTCCGAATGCAATGCATTTCAGTATTGGACATATCAAAGCTTGTATCAATTGCGCATTTATTAGTGATTTCCATTTTTAAAGATATATCTAGTGCTATGAAAAATTGTATTCGTAGGTAATGTAAAAAATACCACTCAAAAAATTATCACAAAAAATTCATAATTATGTACAAATATGTGAAAAATTGAACAGGCAATCTTTGAATACACACCTTTCAGGAAATCAATTTAGATTCAATCCAATGACTTCTTTTCATAACTGATTTATATGTTTTAAAAATACTTTAAGAAATATTTTGAAAAAATGGGTAAAAATAGCATGTTTTGGGGTCTCTGTGTCTAAGTTTTTCACTGAAGGGGGTCTTATTATATATGGCGCGAACTGTATGATCGAGGCGAATAAACACAATACAAAAACGAATGCTAATTGATTAATACTTTTAAGTTATGGCCCTGAACATGCCGTGTACACTTTTCATTGGATTCGACCATATATCTTCCAAGCCAACACATAAACGTATTTGAAACGTTTGAAACGTTTTCATTTTGGTGTTGGTCAAAACTTTCTAACAACATTAAATGCTGGGTTATGTAAAGGTCATAAAACGTATGAAACGTTTTATAGGGGAAACGATACAACAACACTTTCAACATGTTGTTAAAATTGTATTGTAAAGCATTTTGGTAAACATTTTTAAAAATATTTTGTCAACACTTAAATAACATTAAGTTAGAATGTTTTGCAAGGAAGTATTCAGAAATGTTTTGATAAGTTGTTAACATGTTTTATAGCCTTTTAACCAGACATTTCAACGTTTTCTGGCAACCAGTTCCAACCTTTTCAGAATGTTTTCGAAATTCCTGCGCTTGCTGGGTTATATCAGATTTTATGGATATCGATTGTCTTAACAGACCTTTGCATATGAAGCAAATGTACCCGTGTATAATAATGGGACAATCTCAGCGCACTATAGAAATATATAAATGCATCTTTTGATGTAATGACGTATAAATGTACTTATAATTATTTTAATATTATTGACGTCTTTTGAAACAAAGCTGTGGTTTCGTCGGGGTTGCATGTATGTTACATTTTGTCAGCGCGTATGCTATTTAAAATTCATATCACTTTCGATAGAGCCAATATAATAGGCAACGACAACCAGTGACGTCAATCTCCCATTACAGGAGAGCGTAAAATATATACCGTGTGTCGAAAGTCCGTTCCGCCTATATTCCGACATCCCCTAGAGCATAACCTCAATATGGAAGTACCCCCTCTGTTTATTTGCCTTTGGGCTACTAGCTGCAATGAACCTTAAGGCTCATTGCAGCGAAAAAAATATGTCGGCCGTTGTTCTAGAATTTTAGAGCTAATTGTATATGTTATGGCAGATTTAAAGGTCTGCAAACCTTGATTTTCAATGGAAAAACAACTATAACCGAGGTTTGGAGACTTTCGGAGGTTATCGACCATAAAAAGACAACAACTTCAAATAAATTGCTAAGTGACATTTAAATTAATCCAAAACAATAACCAACAAATTAATATCAAATTAATTGTGTAAGTTTAATTTAAAGCATGTTAAAATGGTTTTCCTATGGGGAGAGGAACAGACGTATGACACACGGTATATGTTGTACCGTTTGTTAAGACACGACCGTGGAACATCATCCGTCGGATGATCGGATACCCAATGATCGAAAGTGAGGGTATGCCGTGAAACTCAGAGTAACGGTTGCCTTTCCAGAGGTCTATCTTTACATAGCCAATGCATTAACGAGTTGCCAGTATGTTTATTTTTGTAAGTATATTGTGTGACCGGGACGATAATAGTTGGCATTTGCCACATTTGGGTGATTTTGTTTTCTGATGATTTTTCCTTTATATGAATACATGTTGTATTAAAAATATAAACTGGTTTTTCTTTAGCGTACATACTCTATACACTCAGAACTTTAGTTACCAGCTTCTATTGTTATGCATAATCGTGCTTAAAGTCGATCGATACATGGTGAAATCAGCACAATTCAGCGCTACACCAATATGCTATGAAATAAATTTTCTCGGTCAAATATAAAGCAATATTTTTTCCAACAAAAAAAGTCAGTTAAAAATATAGTGCTTGGATATACATTTAAAAAAAATCCTGGTGTTAAAATTAGGCATGAAATTGTGTCTTTTAGTGTAAGATTTTTGATTTTTATAGGCCTTTTCGCCCGCGAGCTTTTTTCATTTTTGAGCGTTTCAAACTAGTTTGCCAACCTCTGTAAGGCACATCGTGTGGGTCTATATATTATAGTTTGGTCAGAATTTCCGTTTTGATTTCACCTTTTTTTACTTGCGACTGCCAAAATGTCCAACCAGCACTTCATTTCTGATATAACCAGCAGAAATAATCAATATTTCTATTGTGGCTTGCAAAATCATCCATCCACGGGTACATTAGCGAGTTGATTTTGACAAAATTGGTAGTCGGAATTGAAAAATGGTGCAATCAAAACCGAAATTCTGACCAACTATGACATATATTATCTTTATATGATGTGCTTTAGAAAGTTGGCAAATATCTTTCGTTAGCGCATTATGTTACTTTGAAAAGCAAAAACGTTCACCCCCCCCCCAAAAAAAGCTCGCGGGGCAAGTTGAAGCCTGTGAAAATCGAAAATCTTACACTTGAAGCCAAAATTTCACACCTAAGTTTAACATCAGGGTTTGAAAAAAATAAACAGTACCAAGCATTATAGTTTTCTTCTGACATTAACTGATCAAATTAAATAAATGCTTTTCATTTGGCCGAGAGAATTAATTTTACATTGAAAAGGTTAAACTCAAAATTTTGCTCATTTCAACACCAAATTCGATCGTTTGTATTGCTTCATTAAATGACTGAGTGAGCCTTGCACAACAATAGCCATCGGTTGACTAGGGTTCTGCAACTGTCAGCACTCAAAGTGCCCTCATAGTTCGTTGTGACTCCCACACGCTGACCAATATCAGATTAGGCTATGAACCATCTCTTTATATTAACCCGTAATGCGTCCTGTCGCCGAGCGCGGGTAGCGACATTGGCAAAAAACGTCGCCCTCTATTATAGTAATTAGAATTCAAAAAGACGAGTATATAGTTTTGTAGAATTCGGCAGTATATATATTCTTTTCACTTAATTACAATATTTTAAATTGGTTTACTTACAACTGCGTCGGACTCGTTTTTTAATATTTCCTTTTTAAAATATGATATTTTGAATTACACTGTTAGAACACTGGGTAAAACAACCCCATTGTGTAAAAGATTATACCCAACATTGGGTAAATTTGACCAAAACCCAACCCATGAACATTGTTCATATGGAACCTATTTTGCGGTTGGGTATAAAAGGGCACTTTTACACAACTTGCTTAACTTACTACCAAACTTGGGTAAAATTTACCCAAGTTGTGTAAAAGTGCCTTTTTATCCAACCGCTGGGTACTATATGAACAACCCTCGTGGGTTGGGTAAGGTTTTTATTTACCCAGCTTGTTTAAAATTGTACCTAACATTGCTGAAAAATTGCTGAAAAACCCCAAGGTTTGGTAAAATTTACCCCCGGGAATTTACCCAATGTTGAGTAATGTTTTACCCAACTAGTTTTTACCCAATATTGGTAATGTTTTTGTTAAAATTTAAAACGCTTTTTGAGCATGTAACATAGTGAATTTAATCATGTTAATATACCACAGTTTGTGCATATTTCCATTTCTCAAATTGCCGCTTATACGAGCGTATTATTGACACTTCTTACATTTTTTGTTAAACGTCTCTCGAGTAATATTACGTAAGTTAATTTCACACACACCGATTAAGATTTATTATGCTAAGTTATATTTTGACTAAATTTTTATAACATTTTTACGCAGTAATTTAGTTGATCTCGTTATGGAAATACGGTAGTTCGTTTAAGATTAGTAAATTAGCAAAACAACACGTATTCTAGAAATGTAATAGTAGAGAGCTTGGGATTTTCAAACGTATGTACAGGGTGTCCCAGAAAAAAAAAACCCGGGCGAATGAATTTGGACGTAAGTCGAGAAATGGACATCAGAATCAAAAAATCTAAAAACCATCTTGTAGACCATTTTATTCCTTATCTTATACGCTAATTTTACTGGAATCGGTTGGCTGATTGTGAAGAAAGGGGCGATTACATAAGGCATGCGTCAATTCACTTCATTCCAAGTTTGAAAGAAAGATCATTCAACACAATACGCACTAGTGGTTAACACTGTCAATGAGCTTCATATTTTGTTCGGTGAAATCCTTTTCGTTCTTTTTAAAAAATCAGTTTCTTTCAAAACATTTAATTAGGTTTTATTCATATTTGAAAACCTACACGATATTGAAAATGAAAGCTTGCATGTAAAATGATGTTGCATAAAGAATTATTACATAAAAAATTCCAGCTGGCTTAAACAATTTCACACACATTAATGTTTTTGGAATATTTCCACGAAATTGTAATGCAAAGTTTAAATCTTTTAAAACTTCAACATTAATGTTGCATGATATCAAAATCCACACGTAAAGCTAAAAGTACTTGATCATTGTCATTCTTGGCTTAAATGTTCTTTGGAAAGTTAAAATATAACATATTTGCACAACCTAAAGAATTAAAGTTGGAAAGCTTCCAATTGCAGAAATCAAAGTTTTCTCGGAAAAATTGTTATTTATCTTCAGTGAAAGCATGAATAACATAACACCGTAGGATTATAAAATAGACAATGTGGACTAAATTTAATGAGATACACAAACTTTAGGAAGCGGTGAGCGAGTATGAAAAAAGCGCCTGTTGATCTAACTTGGAATGAACTGCATCGATGCGCGCATTATTTAACCGTTAATTTCTTCACAACCAGTCAACCGAATCAAATAAAATTTTTGTATGTGATACACAATAAAATAGGCTATGCGCTGCATTTAAAAAAATTTGATTCTGATGTCTATTAATTTTCTCGACTTACGTTCAGTTGTATTCACTCGGTATTTTTTTCTGGGACACCCTGTATCATACGCCCGGGCAATTTTGCTTTATTGTTTGTGGTTGATATAATTTTAACTATTGTATACAGCCTACTTCTACTCGTACTATTAAATAAAAAGATAATGACTTAAGGGGGTACTTCACCCCTCGATAAATTTGTGTCTATTTTTTGCATTTTTCTCAAAACTAATAACACAGTGGTAAAAAAAGTTATGTACATTATAGGGGCAAGGAATCCAATTACTACACTGGAATTTCAGTGACCCAAGACAAGCGGTTTGTTATTTATGATCAGAAATAAGGTACCGCTAGGATGTACCTCGTTTCCTATCATATATACTGAACCGCTTGTCTTGAGTCACTGAAATTTCAGTGTAGTAATTGGATTCCTTGCCCCAATAATATACATAACTTTTGTTACCAGTGTGTAATTATTTTTGAGAAAAATGCAAAAATAGTCACAAATTTACCACATGGGTGTAGTACCCCTTAATTATCACATCGTTTTCAGTGTACATTTCTGGGGAGGTTGGGCGGGAGGGGGATGTCCTCCCTAGCTTTTTGCCCAATATGAAACATAAAGCAATAATTGCCGTGTGCAAGAACAGACATCGGAACAATATCTGTGGTGCAAGTGTTCATCTTCCTTTTTAAGTCGAAAAACACTGATTTTGGGTCAAAATGTAAAAATTTTACCCGCTTCCGCGCCTAGCCCTTAGGCCTAAATACCAAATTTTATCTTCATTTTGGGCTCAAATAGTCTGAAATTGAAATTTTGTCAACGTGTTTAATTCATTTGTTATTTTCTAACAATTTTGTTAACCGAACATTTTGCATTTTTTTGGTGCCGATTTGGTAGTGAATACAAGAGTTCGTTATTCGTTCATTTGTTTCTAATCATTTGGGGTTTTTTTGTAAGGAATGTTTTTCGACGAAAAAATACTGCCACCGAATATTTGGCGTTGAAACTAATACTATTCGGTGATGAATACTTGCGACGAATATTTCTTTCGTTATAAGATATTAAAAAAATGAATTAAAACATATTGAAAAACGAATAATTGAAAATATTAAAGAACTATCTTTAGAAGGTGCTACATGATCCTTTTGTCGGATGACAGGAGTCATGAATATAAATTTTCAGCCATTTAACTAAATTAAAAAAAAATCTTATTAATCTTATAGCCTGACCCCGGAGCTACGTCACTTCCGGTCAGGAGTCGTTGAAAACAAAGCACAGAGCATGTTTTGTTTATTTACGTTTTGTTTGTTGTCAACGACATATAACCCAGATGCTAAAAAGTACCCGGATGACCGTGGTGACCTATAGGAACTGATCAAGGCAATAATCGCCTTTTGTCTCTCACGACAAAAATCATGCTCTTGGGACGGAAATGATATCCATTATATCTAGACCCTCCCTCGGGTCCGTGGAGAACGACTGGTAATGTAGATTACATAGCACTAAAAATCAACCCAATCCGTGGGGAGCGGTCACTGAAATTTAGCGTTCAATATAGGAGGTGTGATTAGTGTAGTGGCATCAATTTGTGTAGAAAGAGGAATTGGTTTTGGGCGCTGTGAATTGGTTTTGGGCGCTGTGTATTTAGAATCGCGGGGGGTGGGGTGAAGGACTATGGCATATTTTGATAGGCTATTATTGTTATTATGTAGGCCTATCGTTCCATTATCCAGGCCGGACCGAACCGAGACTGTGGGACAGTCTAATTATATCAAGCCTTGGAATGGACTTTATAGAAGCTTATTTGAACCCATACCATTCATCTTGTGCGTCAGCTTATTTGTCTCAATATTACAGTGCAAATGTCACGCTCCCCTCCGTGTGGGTTGCGATAAACGTTCATGGCTTGTTAAGGGATCAACTCTAACCCTTAACAGTAAAAATAAATAAATAAATAATAATAATAATAATAATAATAATAATAATAATAATATGTAATAATAATATTAATAATAATAATAACACTAATAATAATAAATATAAAAATACTACTACTACTACTACTACTACTACTACTACTACTACTACTACTACTACTACTACTACTACTACTACTACTACTACTACTACTACTACTACTACTACTACTACTACTAATAATAATAATAATAATATTACTACTACTACTAATAATAATAATAACACTAATAATAACAATAATAATATAAAACTCTATACACGTGTGACTCTAATGGGTCATGACCTCAGTCTTTGTGTTTTGTTTTCAAACCTGTCAAAACCACAACAATAGGCTATTCCAGTCAAAACCCATACACCATATGGAAGACATGACCTTAATCTCCCACACGGAGGGTGGGGTGGGTGTGTGGGGGTGTATATTCCAAATTCAGTCATCCATTTGAAATCCACACTCCCTGTGTGGGGGATTAAGGTCATGTCTTCCATAGGGGGTGTATGGATTTCAACTGGAATAGCTCAAATAGATACATCACACCTCATAATTCCCAGACTAACAGGTTAACCCATACAAATATCAGCATTCCAATAATTTAATTAATTATGGGTCAGTTACAGCAAATAGAATTACATAAATTGGATTCAGAAGGTGAAATGAATTGATTAATTTGACCTTGAGGCGAGTCATATTACATGCATTGTTATTTTATTGTCATTACATGGTTTGGGATTGCAGAGGATACAATGCTGGCTCACTAGGTAAGTTCTGTATAATTAAATTTTAATTGTAATAATTATATCATGGTTATGTATGGTGATTAATTGTTGGTATTGATCAAAGATCATTATTATATTATAGAAGTGTACAATGATCCTCTTTTTATGACATTTTTCAATAGATATCCACGAAAAAAACGTATTCCACAAATTTCAGTTGATTCCGATTTTGCGTTTGCGAGTTATGCATGATTGTATTTGTCCTGCTCCCCATAGTCCACTGTGTTGTAATTTTGTTCCGGTGTACCAGCATTTTTACAAAAGATGGAGTCAATATTATCTTATCGTAAAATGTATTTTTGCATTTTACCATTCTCTGCACTGGTACTGGTATCAATTTGTATTTTATACCCAATTTAGACATGTATATTATTGTAATCTTTTCCGAATGTATTTTGCTATTTGTTTATTTAACTAATCTTAAGATATTGTGAAATCAATATAGAGTCTAATAAATAAAATAATAAAAATAATGCACGTTTGCCAAATATTTTGCCAACACTTAACATTATGTTAGAATATTTTGCAGCAAGAATCCAAATATGATTTTGAATGTTAATAAAACACGATTTGCTTGTATACCCTTTCGGTCTACATACCCTTCACTGTAAACTTAAGTTGGTCAAAATGGTCTAATTCGACTAATTTTCGACTAATTAAAATCATCCATACAAGATATTTGTTTTATTCAAGTAAAATAATGCTGGAATGATGTATTTATAATGCTAAAAGAATAGTAATATCATTTCACATTAATTTGCATCATTTCAACATATTTTCATGACTTATAATATTCAAATCTGATAATATTTATCGAAAATCAGATTTTCGATAAATAATTAGTCATTCAATTAGTAATTACTTAACAATGCTCGTAAATGACTAATTAAATCACGATAAATCGCTAAGTCATAAATTCGCCATTAGTCATGCAATTTGTTATTATTTAAAAATTGAATATTTATATAAATCATGAAAATATGTTGAAATTATGTAAATTAATGTTAAATGACATTACTGTTCTTTTAGCATTTATAAATACATCATTTAAGCATTATTTTACTTGAATAAAAATTATATTTTGCATGTCTAATTTTAATTAGTCGAAAATTGGTCGAATTAGACCTCTTTTTGACTAACTTTAGTTTAACAGTGTTTATATAACACGATGTTTAAGGGTTTTCTGGCAACCTTTTGTGAGTCTATGCGAAAACGTTTTGTATTTGCTGGGCTATTGCATAAATAACTACATATCTGTTGGGTCTTATTATTGTGTATGAATTCAATTGCGTGCGATCACTTTTAGCATTGTTTTGTTATGCAGTTTAGTAGACAATAATCCGGGACAATAATAAATAATAATTATCTGATTATGCAAGTGGTGACTGCTTGCGCTTGGATACAATTGAACAGGTTTTAATTTATTTTACCATGATTTGATAATTAGGCTATAAACGTACTATAAAACGTGTAAAAGTACTAAAACAAAAAATAACATCCAATCATGTGCTGTGTTAATCCTCGTTTAAATCTTCCATGACCACAGGATGCTCGACACGTCATGTTCTGAAACTTGTAAACGAAGTGGATCAAACCATTCAACAAAACGGCTTTTTGTATATTTGCAATAGTAGGCCCGAAATTCTGTCATTTTAAAAGTCAATAAAAGATTCAGGATTTTCCGAAAAGTGGTATGAAGTTTAAAATAATCGAATTTGATTGTCTAAATTATTATTCTAAATTATAACTTTTACCATTTTAATAGACAAAATTCACCCAGCTTGTTACAAAAAAAATTGTGCTTTTTGTTTAACTGCTTGGCTTTTTATTTGAATGTTTACCATACATTTGATGTTTTGTGACCATGGTCATTAAAGAAATGATAGTATTTTATAATTCTTTTATAAACTCATTAAATATTCTTTGTATCTTTTTTCAGAACTTGCAACCTGCTTCTAATGATAATGTTATTGATTCGCCAGATCCAATGGCTCCTTCTACAACGCATCCAGTTGACCATGGTTATGCTTGGGTGGTTCTCGCAAGCTGTTGCGTTATGCGTGCGTTTAATGATGGATTCTGGGCTAGTTTAGGAATATTTTTCATCAAATGGGAAGTCTATTTTGGTGCCAGTGCAACAAAAACTTCTCTCATTGGATCACTTTACATGCTTGTTTTGTTTACAATGGGTAAGATGATTACACTCCAATCGAGCGATTAGTAGGATAAACATTAAAACAATACACCTGTCTAACAAAAGATGGTGAAAAAAGGTTTAATTCGCTTCAACGCCTCTGGTAGAGGTGACTATTGTGGCGTGGTGAAAAACAGCACGGGATATTTCTGTTTTCTTTATTCACTTAATGTACAGTACAAGTTTCTACAGCTGCCTAAAACGTTTAACGAACAAAACCTAGACGCTTTGAACTTGATAATCTTCCAAAAGATTAAATAAACATCTCAAAAAAAACTAACCCCTTAAATAATGACCATTATTCAAAAACGGGCGATTGTATTACAAATCTGTAAAATGCGTTGGAAGCAGAATTTATTTCTGCACATTTTGACAACTCATTTGGCTAAATATTGACGTCACAGCGTACATTTAAATCAATGTAACCCAAGATTTGAAAGTTGCAGTAAATTATATTGATTTTGTATTCAGTATAATGGAAGGAAACCTGTGTAATGATATCTGAATATTTTTGTATTGTATGTAAAAGTGCAACTGTCAAATCTGGACCTCACTGCATTAAATCGACCGGTGTTTTATTGTTTTCTGGGCTATCGTATCAAATAAGGTGTCAAAATGCGCAGCAATAAATTCTGCTTCCATCGCATTTTACAGATTTGTAATACAATAGCCCCTTTTTGAATAATGACCATTATTTGAGGGGGGTTAATTACTATTTTTGAGATGTTTATTACGACAAGCGAACAGATGCTCGTATATCTTTAAATTAAAGTAAACAGGAAAGTGACTAACCCCTTAAACAATGGCCGTTATTCAAAAAGGGACTATTGTATTGCAAATCTGAAAAATACGTTGGAAGCAGAATTTATTTCTGCGCATTTTGAAACCTCATTTGATACGATAGCCCAGAAAACAATAAAACACCGGCCAATTTAATGTAGTGAGGTCCAGATTTGAAAGTTGCACTTACATAAAATGTTTTACAATACAAAAACACTCAGATATCATTACACAGATTTCGTTCCATTACACTGACTGCAAAATCAATAGAATTTACTGCAACTTTCAGATCTTGGGCTACATTGATTTAAATGTACGCTGTGACGTCAATATTTAGTCAATTGCTACAAATGAGGTGTCAAAATGTGCAGAAATAAATTCTGCTTTATAGATTTGTAATACAATCACCCGTTTTTGAATAATGGTCATTATTTAAGGGGGGTCAGTTACTTTTTTTGAGATGTTTATATAATTCCATCTTGTATCGCTCCCAACAGTTCTGTAAATTGTCACTCATTTACATCAAACGAGTTTTAAGCTTTGAACAGTATAAATATTAACAGCATAGAGCAGATCTGTACTTTAGTTGAAATAACATACAAATTGTGGCTCTCTAGCCATTTACTCAAATCATGTCATATGATCTTTAATTTCAGCACCAGTATCCTCCGCCTTAGCGCGCAGACTGACTCACCGTGTGGTTGTCATTGCATCTGGTATTCTTACTGTCATTTGCTGCTTTGCGACAAGTTTCATTACCGAATTTTGGCATCTGTTCATCGCTATGACACTTCTGAGTAAGATATTGATTTGATTTGATTTTTTTTTAATTATTGGAAACAAGTTAATGTTAAGTAAACACGAAATACAATGGAATTATAATAGGCACATAATTATAATTTTAAAAAGTTAGTTATTGTAGTCTTAATACCACTGTTTCATTGTATCGTAATTGTAAAATGAACAATTTTTATATACATAATTATAGGCAACATAAAATATGTCAGATGGCATCTGACAGAGTATTGCACGTCAAGCCATTTTACATGACAATCACTAAGATATTAACGTAGAGTAGCATATATGTTGCAACTTTGGTAGCAATATATGCTTTCCACCCTCCGCGCTGCAGCACAGTGTCATCGCCCCGATATCTTCATGGCCGAAATCGCCATGGTAGGTTTTTGTTCCGACCTGTTTAATAGTTTTGAGACGCATAATGGGCCGAGGGACATCCGACTAAGGCTATTGACAATAGCCTGGTGACTGACCTCTCTGTGTGTGAGTGAGCATGGTATACGCCATGAGGTCATCTGCTTTTAGACTGCCTCCACGAGTAGCCCACGCTGCGCTTTAGTTCGGCACATAAAAATCAGAATTTTTGTCAGTTTTTGAGCTCAATACGCACGGTTCTTTCTCAATACGCAAGCTGACGACTATCATATCCTTTCAACACATATATTCAAGTGCAAGCAAAAAAATATGTTTTTTTTAGAATAAAAAAATTACGGGAGATATTTATCATTTTCATATCCCGGTATCCAAAAATTTATCGTCTGAATATCAGATCGTGCATAGCACATTCACGTGTATCGATCCCGGGTATTGATTTTAGTGTCTCTGCTGTACAAAGTAATTATTAACCAGGCGATGTCGGTGTGTACCGTGAAGGATGGAAATGCTGCATCACAGAATGATGATATTCTCGTTTTTGTTCTCTTACATCTATTTACAGGCTTCGCCTTGGGCATGTCATTTCAAGTGGCTCACTCAGGTTTCAATACTTACTTCGACAAACATCTAACATCAGCCTACATGTTAAACCATGCTTCCTCTGGGCTTGGTATATTTATTGTCCCACCTTTAATGGAACTTCTTATCAGTAATTATGGATGGAAGGGCGCATTTCAAATAACTTCTGCAATAATGGCAAATATATGCGTATGTGGATTGATGCTACGAATGCCACCACAAGAATTGAAAGATAAAGAAACGGATGATTTGAGGATAAAACCATTAGATGATGCAAAAGATGGTGACAAAACGAATTGTGATATGTTGCGTAAATATATGCCACTCCTGTGCAATATTCGATTTTTGTTCCAAGTCGGATTGGTTAGTGTTTTAAACGCTGGATGTGTAACTGCTATAATCTACTTTGTCCCTTACGCTTCAGATGTCGGGTTATCTGATCTAAAATGCTCAATCCTGATGCTTGTATTTGGAGCATCTATCACCGTAGCCAGATTTGTGCCAATTGGTTGGAAAGTTAACATATCAGCATCAACTATAGGGGGCGTAGCATACCTTTTAAGTGGACTTAGCTTGATAACTTTTGCATTTATGTGGACATTAAACCAATTGATGGTGGTAGCTGTAGTGTTTGGAGCATCATACGGATTAGGGTACAGCATGATGATGAATATTGTATCTTACCCTGCTGGACTCAAGGAGAAAGCTTCTTGGGGTGTGGCATTCTTACCATTGAATGGCATCGGCATTGCAGCTTATGTATTTATTGGTGGTGAGTTCCAAGAAACCATTGATTCTCAAAAAGTTCGGCCCGGGAAGTTCGGGTATCGAGACTTGACCTTTGCCCGAAATAGGAACAGAATTGACATAACTATGTTATAACTTAATATCCTTATTCTATATTTTGATTATATTATAATACTACTCCCGAATCAAGATTAGGATATCACCTAAGCAATGTTTCACGTATAGGTGGGCAAAATCTTCTCAAACATGTTGGAAAGGTTTGACATTACTGTAAACCTATTTTGCCATAGTTTTCACTTGTGGCTGTAAGAATGGAACATTTACTAAGATAATATATAATATTTTGAAATTTGTATATCATTTTGACCAATTTAAAATTACAAAAGGAAAGAATTGTTCTACTTGACTTGTCTGAAAAGTTAAAGTGGTTCAGTTACTTATAAGATGAGAAAACGATTTTTTTATGTGAGAAAGTTGATACACTTTGTGTGACTCCTACGCTAAGTGAACAATTTTACTGGCTCATGCTTTATTGAATGGCAGGTTCATCGGCTCTGTTCTGCCTGAAAATAAAGAAAGCTTTACTTACTCGTATTTTATCCCAAGTATGTCGACACACCTAAAACAATTAACAATCGTTTATTATATTTATTTATCCATATAGGAGTTTTATTTGATATTACTGGTAGCTACAAGTCTTCGTTACTTCTGTGTGGAGTTAGCACCCTATGCGTAGCTTTGATCGTGTTCTTCTATTCTGGTCTGATACGTTGGCAACACTGTAGGCGGACAGACCAGTCTCAAATTTGCAGCAATATCCAGTATTTGACTCTTTTGAACGATGTTAGCGTAACTAATGTTTAGCGCCCACAAAGGACGAGAGGATAATGATGGGGATGATCATGTGGTAGGATGGTTTGTAGCATCGACGTGAAGGTTGAAAATGCTGCATCGCGGACACGCAGGGATGATTATTGTAGTAGTAAGAAGGAGAGGATCATTAGAGAGGGGAAAGAGGTTGCGGTTCCCATTCCCGTTTAACTATTCAAAATCACCCGAGGTCGCTTATACAGGCAATATGAACGCGCAGACGAAGCAGAAAATGGCACAATTTGTCCGTTTTACAATAATAAGCAGAGCTTGTGGGAACCGTGAGACTCTCCACCACGTGCTTAACCATTGCAAAACTTCTCTTGAACAAGGTCGGTTTACATGGAGACAAAACAACATTCTCAACTATTGTCAGAATCATTAAATTGGGCTTTATTAACGATGTTGATCCTCCCCATATTTTGTCCGACTTGGTAACCGGAGCAATCAATATTCCTTTCCCCACAACAATTCCTTTTGAATGTTCAACTACAAAATTGGTTCCTGACATATGCTTACTTGGAAAAATCTTAAAACTGGTCATTATTGAGCTCACTGGCCCTTTTGAATTCATCGTTGCTAAAGCTATGTTCGAAAGTGCAATAAATATGCCTCCCTAATCGCCGACATTGAAAACTCTGGTTACAAAGTTACTCTTATTCGTTTAGAAGTAGGTTCAAAAGTATTCATTATACCGGACAATATCCATCGTATAAAAGAAATCTTGAAAATGTGCAATAACCCGATATCCTTCAAAATATTCAGGGATAATCTTTCCAAATTGGCAATTGTTTCAATTTTTCAGTATTTTTCATTCAAAACAAGAGCCTTCCTGGATTAGTCCACCGTTTTCAAAACCCAATTTTTCTTTTTATCACTATTTAGGGCCTATATTACTATTTTTATCTGGATGTCTGGTGTGTTTTTAGGCTTCTCTCTTTAATTCCATTCCTAATTCTGGTTGTAATTTTATATTTAACATATCTTGTATATTTTGCGTGTTTATACTTATGTCTTGCGTGCCACCATCAATATGGGGCACTGATCTATATACTGATATAGACCTGTATATTTGTGTCTTCATTTGTATTGAATAAAAGTGATGTAAGATTAAATAAAGGATATTGAACAAAAGGAAGTTTAATATGATCCATTTTCTTTGTAAGTCAGGTGTTATTATGGTCATTTAAATGACCCAGGCCAAAATCACCTGCTTCCGAGTTTACGCAACAGCAAACACTCAAACACACTGTTTATTATATAATAACTTAATTAATATTTATTAATTAGTGCAGTATGGCTGTCAATCAGATAACAATACAAAATCATACTAAATTAAACTTTAAGTATTACATAGACTTCTTTTTATTACGATTACTTATCTAAGCCTGGTGATCTTTTGATTAGTTGAAGATTTGATAAGATTCCTTTGATGGTTTCAGTTCTTGATCCAAGATCCGGTAATGTCCAAGATCCTGTCTATCCAAGGTAAACCCTGGTTTACCACAATCTCAGTCCAAAGTCCTGATGACTATGTTTTCACGATCCTAGCTGCTATGCTAGTGCTTTCCACATGGTCTTCTATGTTGATCTCCTGAGCAAGCTTTCTGCTCCACTTGACAGACTATATTAGTCCAGCAAAATACCACAGTTCGATGATGTAGATATTTCAGTCTGCCGCTTCTTTGAGTCGACAGCACAATCAAGTACTATTGGCTCTACTACCGCATATGGCGTATTTAATTCTCTCCAACACAAGAACCGCGAACTGAAGTTTGAAGACTTCAATTATGGTAACTTGGTACCAATACTGGCTAACAAACATTTCACAGAGTTTCCTCTTAGAACATCATGCAGCCTCTCCTTTCATTTTCAACTTTGATCTCCCATCTTTTACAAAATTATTCACTTTTATAGCATTTTTATAGCTTTTTCGGATATTAAATGTATCTATTAATGACAAAATTGGTGGCGCTATTTAGTTATTGGAAATTACTCTTTCAAGCTTTTAATACAGATTAATCCTTTTATTGTTTGATGAAATATGTTTATAAAATTTCCTTGTTGCTTGTTTCGCCCATTCCAGCTGTTTTAATGGCAGTATTAATCACCTACCCCTTACAAATAAAGAATGATTTAGGATAAATAGCGCCATCTATAGTTTACATTTAGTTAATAATGAAGCTAATTCTATATACATCAAACAACCGTGTAGGACAGGCAAGTGTAGCCGACAATCGGGCGTTACCCTGATCGGAACCAACTGTAACGAGGTCTTTTTTGTCATGGACCATCTGCCCCGCCAGCGAACTTTTTTTCCGTAGTTAACATTTGAATAGGAGGTAGTTTAAAAAGATCCATATACATGGTGTCTCCAAATCCAGATGTGTCAAAACCCACATTCAATCGTATATACATAAAATGTCTACAAAACCTGGATTCGAGTATTCTATATATAATATGTCTTTTTATATTATAAATATAATGTCCCGCCATTACCAGATGAACCATGGGGAGAGCGGATTTTTTTGGTCCTGCGGAATTGAACCCAGGAACCCGGGTTTTTAACCATTTTTTGATGTACTTAAGCTAAATCTAAAATGTACAAGGTTTGTTTTTCGATGGATCACAAAAAACTTTAAATAGCGTTGTTTATTACAGCGAAGTGAATTCTCCGGCCATCTAAACACTGTGCAGTGCAACCAACATGACCAATAGAAGTAGCAAGGCATAAAAAGCATAATATATACACAAGGTCATGAAAAAAATATTTTCTCACCAATGACAATTTGGGTTTGATTCGACTTCGCTTAATTTAAACCCATTTAATATCATATACTATCTAAATTCAGTCAGTCATTGATTGACCCAGATCACTGATTTGGACGGGGATTTGGAACAGCGGATTAATACAAAACAAGCTCAAAGACAGTGTCAATCTCTGTGCACTGGAGCCCATTAAAAATACGACCATGACTCTGAGATTGTTTGTATTTTTTCTGTTCCAAATGACTGGACATCCACGGGAAGTCCTTGATTAACCGTATAACCATGACCCTAGACCCTAGATTATGCTACCTGCAATCCAACATGTCACCAACTATCCGATGGAAGCTATTATTATGAAGCAGGCCAATCTTATGAAGGTTAAATCCACCACCGAAGATTATACATGTAACCAACTAGTCGAATAATACGGGTTGAGTCGACTGAAAATCAAGCACCATTGGTAAGTCAATTTAAAGCATTGAGATGTAAATATATGGATGGTGTAAGTTTCTCTTTCCATATAATATTATTATTCAGTGTTCTATCCTGGCCGGGTGTCCTATCTATTGCAAGTATTATATCAGGGAAGGGCCAGTGGCACTTCCTTGATACAGCGCTGTGTTCATTTTGATTTTGTAACAGCGCTTTTAGAGCTGTTTAGTATATAGAAACAGATATTCCGGATTGTGTGGCTACAGTATGCTGGGATCATGTGGGATGTGCCCTGAGTAATTTAATTTTACCATTTAACTTTGTTTACTTTTAAAGCAATAATGTGTGATTTGCATAAAGAATAGAATAGATTCCTATTTAAATGCTAGTTTTCACTGTTAGCTACTGATCACATTGTCCTTTTTAATTTCGAGCCAAACAAATGAGGTAAAAAAAGAAAATTGCTATTTCCTTCCAGCGCCTACAATGCGCTGAATATTGGCGTAGTATTACACAGCTAGGTCGAACAAACAAGACATAAGACGAACAGAGGTTGTGCGTGAAATTAGTGATTGGCTCCAAACAAAGGATTTGAACCAGTGTCCTTCACCGTAATCATGACGCAGTGCAGTTCATTCAATCAAAATTTGGCATTTGATCGTAGTGCATTTGTTTATACGGTGTGTCGCTGATTCAATGATTCAATGGTACACATGTGTTTATTCAGCACTCGATCAGTGAGCTCAGAATAAAACCGGAGATCTCCGGTTTTATTATAAATGTTATATTTTACTTCAATTAAAGCACTTGAGGCTTAGTCTTTCACAGGACATTACAATTGTGCAAAAAGTAGAAATTCGAAAAATATTGAGGGCGTTATTGTCAATATTTTCTAACTCCGTTTGTAACATTTTGCTATAAACATATTTTTTGTTTTTTCATAACTTCTTATAATCTTAACTAATATAATTTTTTTTAATAAATTTCAGTTCTTTTTGCTCTGATTTTTTAAAAAGTAATTTAATAAGCTTTTTCTTTTTCATACTTCTACATTCATCGTCAAACCAACACCATAATTTTTCACATTATTATTACTACTGGTTTATAAAGCATGTTATTTGCAGCCAACTTCAATGCATTAATCAGCTCGGATGTCGTTGTTGAATCATGTTGCGCCCTCTAGCAAAGTCCTTTTTTGTTTGGTGGTATGATATAGGCCTGGGCGGTATGATTTCGGGTGCTTTGGCATAGTTTAGGGTTGGACGGTATGATTTTGACAGTGTGTTTTTAAGGAATGGGTTGCGAGAGCACGGAAAAGCCCCATTAAACCAGAGACCATTTTTGTTACCAGCTTGGGTCTAAAACTCTATTTATACTACTTTTCCCGGGTGAAAATATTACTTTTCAGCAACAATTAATCCATAGAATATCCGCTTACGTCACTGGAATTTATCACATTATCACACCCATTTAAAAGTTCATACACCTCATTTGAAGCTAGATTGCTCCTCAACTCATTGACATACTGGTCTTTCCATTGACTTCTCATTAGTAGATAACCCACAAGGCTAACACATTGGTGTATTTACCTTTTGAAACAAATTCATCAGGATCGTTCATAGTTCATTTGATTGATAAAGGTTCTTTTTCAGAACCAATTAAAATGATACTACTCGGGGAAACAGGCCGCTTGTTTGAGACTAGACTAACAGAACAGAAGTCAGAAAGCGCCAAGAGCTTCACCAGGTCACAAAGAAAGGCATCTGCTTCAGAAATTCATAAATCAGCTATTATCGAAGATGTTGCTAACCAAAACCACGTAATTGGATGGGAGGAGGCTCAGGTTATTGATCAAGAATCCGACAAAACTTCACGCTGGCTAAATGAAGCAATCTGGATCAGGAGTAGCACTACTTTCGGGCTCTATTGCTTATACTATCCAGAGAAGTTGCGCCAGCAACCGATTTCGGGCTATATTGCTTATATACTATCCAGAGAGGTTGCGCCAGCTAAAGCGTTTCTGTTGAATGCCTCGCGCCACGCGCTCGCTAAGTCCGCGAGTGCCGCAAACTGCGGCTAGATCAGGAGCAGGGGAAAAGACACTAAGAATAAAGACGAGGGGCCAACAGACTGGACAAAATGTATGACCAGGTCATAAATACTCGGCAACAAGAAAGTTTGGTGACGTCATCAAAACCAGATAGAACTGTTGCCAGTTCTAAAACATCTAGACACACCAGTACCAGAGTGAACAAGATTCCTTTATATAGGAATCGAAATATTTCTGAGTGAGTAGAATCATTTTAATTGGATCTGAAAAAGAACCTTTATCAATCAAAAGTATATTCACCTTCTTTATCTCTTTCAAGGTGAAAACTTTATGACTGGTCAATTTCGACATAGTTGTGTTCGAGCATGACAGATGTGTTGTTGACATGATAATCAGTCCTTACTGTGCATTTTAATGCAAAATAATCAAAAATGTGTTACTTTATTTTCTATTACCTTTAGAAAGAGAAAGGAAAACTCGATCAGGTGGACAGGAAAAAATCCCAAAAAACAAAATCGAAAACAGAACCGGTGGGGACCGAACCAGTGCACTCAAGATTGCCGGTAAAGCTTATACAACTACGCCACACAGAACTACAGTGCACTGCTGTTGAACCTTAAGAAAAATAGCGTGGAAGCAATGGCTCGTCGTACCTCCACGACACCATATCCAATTGACACTGGCTATGCCTGGGTTGTCCTTGCAAGCTGCTGTGTCATGCGGATACTACTGGATGGATTCTGGACAAGTTTAGGGATACTGTTTGTCAATTGGGAGGCTTATTTTGGATCTTCATCGTCAGAGACATCGCTGATTGGTTCCATTTTTATGATGACCTTATGTGCAATGGGTAAGTATTAAAAGACTTAGGCCAGGTTATAATCCGACATTTTTACAGGTGTTTTGCAGTTGCGTCTGACGTGGCGTTTTTGGTTGTTCGCAGCGATAAGAAATTGTCCGCTGCGACTTTTGGTTCTTTCTGCTCAAATGATTATCTTCCGGGGAGTTGTTTGCTTTATGGATGTATTCTGCATCTGCATGCGGCGGAAGACGTTTTGGAAATTGTAACCGTTCTGGCAGAAACAAACTGCTGCGTCTGTCGCAAAGGCAAAACGTCCGCAAGCCGTTATAGTATTAACCTTTTCGGTAAATCCCGTAAGCCTTTGCGAGTACACCTCTTCATTTGACGTCACGCCGATCTGCGCCGATACGCACATCGTTTATCGAACATCCTTACTGCGCATTGTAAGTCGGCGTGACGTCAAATGACGAGTTCTCAGGTGTACTCGCAAAGGCTTATGGGATTTACCGAAAAGGTTAATTGGCGTTCAGGAACTGTTAACATTTATTCAACGTGGAATATGTTGGTAGTGTTTTATGTCGCTGGTTTTACTTTGATCATCTAACTTTCTTAGTAATTTATCATAAAATGATATATTATCAATTGCCCTACATTTGAGATATTTTAAAAATAATTACAATTGCCATATTTTGTTGGATTTTACCCTAATAGCTCCAGTTTCTTCTGTTCTGGTGAGTCGGTTATCCTGTCGATCGGTCGTCGTAGGAGCTGGTATTTGTACCTTTATCTGCTGTTTTGCTGCAAGTTTTATCACTACATTCTGGCATTTGTACATCATTATGACACTTTTAAGTGAGTAAATGGAAACCATTAACAGTCGTCTTAGGGTATTTACACTTAATTTAATGCCCACGTGACCAGACGGGCGCTGACATTACAGCGTCTAGACAGGAAGTCTGGAGAAGTGACCTATGGCACAGCGGATGGTCTTCCTGTGTATTTCAATTGGAAACGCGGGATTCATGTCCAAATTTTCTAGCAAATTTGTCATTTTTTTGCAACGTTGTAGTATTATTGTAAGAGTTTCCGTCGATAACTTTTTTCCGTCGGTAAAAACGTCCAAAATTTAGTTCTTGAAAACATACTAAAAAAGCTTATATGCGACTCCTCGCCACAACTGAGCCCGGATGTCACCAATCATCATTTTTGAGATATTCAACCAAAATATTCTGCTTGAAATTAGCTTTAAAATGATGTATATCATGTCTATAGTACTTGACATTTAAGTAGTGAAAAATCAATAAAACAGTCAATAAATCCTTTCTTTCCTATTGTTTATTGTTAAGTTCGATGGAGCATATCTCAATAGTAGCACTGGCGACATCCGGGCTCAGTTGTGGCGAGGAGTCACATATATATTTCCAGCAATTTTGATGATATTTGTCTGAAAAATTTCTTTCTTTTACTATTGTAGCATATCTACTGATCACTTGTTGGTCTTGATATGGCGGCGCCCATGAGTCACGTGGGCATTAAATTTAGTGCCTTTTATTAAATAGCCTATGGTGACTGATTAATTAAGTTAGTCACATAGGAGAAAAATATAATGTGTTATTAATGATTATGCATCCGGCACTATGATATCTTAAACATTGGGTGGATTATGTGATGAAAAGCGCAACATTTCAAATTTCTTATTGCATTAGTCCTTTATTCCTCCTAGGTCAGTTGAAATAAATTAGATGACTAATATTATGCAACATATCATATTCGTTCATATTTAAGTTGGAAAAGTTTCTTTAATTATGGATTATGGCCGTGCAGCGGTTTTAACCGTATCGGTATCGGTACTACAGTATCGGCATTGTATCGTATAATATCGTATCATATCGTATAATATAGTATCATATCGTATAATATCGTATAATCTCGTATCGGTATTTTGGACTTAAAAGTCCTGCACTATTATAATACCGAAACGAGGATACGAATTCTAACATGTTGCGTATATCATGCGTATAGACATAAATAGAAGGCTATATAGTTGTCAAATCTCTCACCTATTGTAGGGAACTGAAACTTAAAACTGCAAATATCTACTTTAGCGAATCACTTACATTGCATGCCTTTATCTTCCTCCATTATTATTGTTTTAACAGGTCTCAGCATGGGTATGTCGTATGCACCTGCCTATTCCTGCTTTATTCCTTACTTTGACCAACATGCTGCTCTAGCTTACATGCTATCCACTGCCTCTACTGGAATAGGCTTACTCGCTGTGCCCCCTTTAATGGAATTCCTCATAACTCATTACTCTTGGCAAGGTGCTTTGCAAATAAATTCTGCAATAATGGCAAATATATGTGTCTGTGGGATCGTGCTACGACCATCACCACCAAAGACAATACCAATCAAGAGTAGAAAAGATAGAACGGAACAAAAAAATGTTGAATTCAAAATTCTTGCACAAACTGATTCCTCTGTCAAAATGAGCTGCTTCAACTTTCTCCACGACCTGTGTGCAGATTTTGATTTAAGCCTCTTTCGCAATGTACGATTTATATTTCAAGCGATCATTGCCGGATTTTTTGTTGGAGCTATAGCTACATATACTATTTATTTAGTTCCATACGCAGTCAGCATTGGTATATCGGATTTTAAAGCTTCTTTGCTGATGTTATTTTATGGTGTATTTATCGTGGTGGCACGATTGTCACCAATAAGTTGGATGGTTGACAAGAAAGTCATTTCAGCTTCAACATTAGGTGGTATCCCATTTCTCATTCTCGGTTGTATGGTGACATTCACGCCCTTCGTGCGGACATTTACACATCTTGTGGTAGTTTCTGCAGGGTACGGGATATTTCAAGGTATCGGATTTCCTATGAGCTTAATTGTTATTGCGGAATCTCCCGGAGATAAGAAAAAGGCCAAAGGAGCTTTAGCGTGGTATCTTATTGCGTATGGTTTAGGCTGTTTGATATGTATATTTATTGCTGGTAAGTGGGATCGATAATTTTATGATCAATACCGTAAAACCTCGTCTACAAGCATATAGAGTGCTTCTGATGAAAGCTAAATTAATTCAGGCGCCATTATGGAATTTGAGCAAATAAATGACAGATCCAAGCAGATACAAACAAGTATTATTGTAAGACCAATCTATTGTACTGGCATATTTACGCATTAATTTAATAGCTTTCATCAAAAACACTATATATGCTTGTAGACGAGGTTTTACGGTATCCAATTTTTTAAAACCCAACTTGCAAAACCTTTGATATTAGGTAGCTTGTAGCAACTGTATAAAGCAAGTTTGATAACATGTATGGTATTATGTTAACCAAAGATAAGGCAACAAAATCAGCTTCCTCAATGTAGTCTATATGGTCACATCATCTATAGTTATACCGGTATAGGATTGTTTCTCTGTCTGGTAAATGATTGTAGGATATACAAAAACAAGAAATGTCTTTAAAAAAAGACAATGCCTCCAAGATACCAGTGGACACCTTTTGTTATTAGTTAAGGAGATACTTATAATGCTAGCTTTAATCTTTTTAAGGTACCGCTATTGGATATAGATTTTTGTCTGATTAAAATATGTGAGTCCATTTTCTCCTAATACAAGACTGAAACTTTTATTTTAATCGGATATTCGGTTACCAAAATATGGCCTGTCAAAATGGAGCGAAACCAAGTCGTTGGCAACAACTTTCTTTTATTTTTGTTATGCAATGTTGTCAGGTAGGCCTTATTTTCTAATTATATATGCAAGAATTATGCAAAGTAAAATTTTCAGATAGGCTACAAAATAAGATATAAAACCCATGAATGCATTTAGCAAATTTGAACACCACTGCAACAGTCCGACACACCGCTAGTCCGAATCTAAAACACTTTAACAGTCCGACACACCCCTAGTCCGAAATACACTGCGCTAGTCCGAGTCTGGAAAACACTTCGTCAGTCCGAAACTGCAGAAAACCAAAGCGGTAGTCCGAATCTGAAAATCACAGCGCTGGTCCGAATCTGAAATTACGGCGCTATTCAGATTCGGAATAGCGCCATGTTTTGCAAATTCGGACTAGCGCAGTGGTTTTCAGTTTCGGACTGGCAGAGTGTTTTTTAGATTTGGACAAGCGCTGTGTCGGAGGAGTGTTTTCCAGATACTGCCAACTGCCAAGGGCTAGTAAAGGACTAGCCCGGGCCTAGCCCTAGACTAGTCATGCTAGCATCATGCACTCAGTCATGTACTACACATAACTGTGCGACATACAATGTAGATTTGACACGGGTTCTGTTTTGTATTTTAATTGAGGTCAAACTCATGAACTTACCATTTAAATGTTGATATCAAGATGAACAGAAATAAATCATCCATTCTACTTTCTAGTCATAAACCGGCACGGATCTCACTGTTTAGTGTCATGTATGGTCACTGATGGTATATAGTCATGAGTTTGCAATTGAAATTGTTATTGAAATCAGTTTGCTAGCCCCGGGCCTAGCCCTAGACTAGTCATATGCTAGCATCATGCACTCAGTCATGCACAACACATAATTGTGCGACATACAATGTAGATTTGACATTGAGGTCAAACTCATGAACTTACCATTTAAATGTTGATATCAAGATGAACACAAATAAATAATCCATTCTACTTTCTAGTCATAAACCGGCACGGAACTCACTGTTTAGTGTAATGTATGGTCACTGTCACTGATGGTCATGAGTTTGCAATATTGAAATTGTTATTGAAATCAGTTTCTTCCAAGTTCAAGATAAAAGTAACATGATTGTATTGAAATGTAAGTTATAAACATTCTTCCTGCTGTCCAGCGGGTATGAACTATTATTATGATGTAGACACGATGATTGCGGCCTAGTCGAGCCTAGCATGCTAGCCTGCATGTCAGTCGGTCTGCTGACTCGCCGCAAAAAATACCTCCAATTTTGCACAAAACAATCCATGATGTCAAATTATCACATCCAAAGTGTCGCCATGAACGTCAGCTTCAACTTCTCCAGCCAAAGTTTTTCCATTGATAATCAGGTTTCATGTAATCATGAAATTAAACCTTGTTTAATGTGTATTCCCATTGCAACACACAGCATAACGGTTGTCCGACTTTATTTCTACGATATTGCTGATGTGATGAGGCTATAATCCATAATTAAATACCGAATTAAAAAAATACTAGTTTGCGTCTGACGTCAGGACAAAGGCGCGCTGTGATTGGTTGCTGACCTGCGCAGTATGGCATTTTTGGTCTGGTTGACAGGACGGCATACGCAAGCTCGTCTTTTTAATTCGGTCTTCAATTATACAATATATGAGTTTAAAAAAATTCTAATGCATAATTCATGAGCTTGATAGACCCGCACCATTGGCGCCACGTGCTAGGTGTTTCTAGAATCCCTATAGAATAAGATTAATTTTAATGCTAATTTATTGCACATGCTGAGGAAGCGTGATTACCTTTTTGAACATTCGGAAATGGCGATAGGCGAATTTATGTATGGCGCAAAGAGGTGGGGATATTTATTGGGCTCTCGATATTGGGCGGAAATTAGAGTACTTGTCAGAATATAAATGTGTACAATCGGCCTACATGCCGCGCAATGTGCGGCATTTTAGGTGTAAATTTCAAAGCATACTACCTCCTGCGGAGGCGAGTATGGCCACTGCTGATAACACAGTATGTTCACAAACGGCATTTAATAATATAATAAATTACATGCATTATGTTTGTGTTTTTTACATTTCATTCTATTAGGATACCTGTACGATTTAACGGGAAGTTATCAATATTCACTTATTCTATGTGGTATTTGGACCATCATCACTGGTGCTATCTTACTATGTGATCCGTTTCTCATTCGTTGGCAATCTCAACTTGAAAAACATCATGAGGAGTGTTCGTCAGGGAAAGACAGATACACGAGTCTTTCATCAGGCAATGTTGAAGTAACTCAGGTGTGATTACGTAATTTGCAGGAGAAAGTGATGATTCCGTGGACATGATAATAAATCGCATCCTCCAGAATCAGCTAGGAGGCAGATATTTTATACATTTTTACAGCCTGTCCCCTCTTCCAAAAATGGTGTAACCTGAAACGGCGGATTAACTACTATTCGCCAGCGAAGTGTTACGTGTAATCCGATTATCACCATGTCAACTGGATCACGCTTTTGAGTTCTGCATCACGATCGAAATGATCACAACACAAAGTCTATGGCATGTAGTACCAATTCCAAAAGGTGCGTGATCCAGTTACCAGGGAGTAAAGCAGTATGCAGAATTTTTATCAGACGTACAATATTGTATGTAACATATCTACGTTATTTAATCTATTGCCATTCTATTTCCAGTAATGTTTAAGTTCTAACGAATGTTTGATGACGTAGAATCGATAACATATTTCTACCAGATATTATACGTAACATATTATCGATTTTACGTCATCAAACATTCGTTAGAACTTAAACATTACTGGAAATAGAATGGGACTAGATTAAACAACGTAGATATGTTACATCAATATTATACGTCTATACTCTGCATTACTCGCTGGCGAATAGTACTAGGTTAGCTCAGTTGTTATTATCCCGGTATGGGTTTTATATTGTTAACCCAATATACAATGACAAGAAGGAAAAGTAAGACAAGTAAGGTTGGAACGGTAGTTTGATAAAGAAATCATTCGGGGACAGACAATTATAAGAAGATTAAGGGAACATTCGCTGAAACGGTATAACTACATGTGTGATTCATCTCAGGAACATCTAAAGGCCTTCAATCCATAGTTAGTGGTCGCTTATGGTGCTATTACAACCGCGTAGAACCTTTTGTTACTTTTGGAAAGTGCTTAAATGTAATTGATTGCAAATCGATAATTCGCGACTTGGCGACTGATTGTAGATCACTATGAATCGGATGTGCTGTTGACCCAGATCTTATTGTTAAAATACTATAGCTACCTGTTGACATATTTCTTTTTGTACAAATCCAATAAAAATGAAGATGTTAAACTCACATTTTAGTGACGTTTCACCACTACACTAGTGGTTTCATCAGACTGGCAACTCATCACATCTGACTGCTTCCTTTTATAGGCAACAGGAACCGCTATAGAGGGCGTGATGAGTTGGTCAAGATGTTGTTGAGTGAGTAGGCCCCCTCGTCCTTGTTTAGAGTGTCTTTTCCTTTTCGGCGAATCCAGATGGCTTCTTTCAGCCATCTGGTGGTCTTGTTAGCTTCTCTATCGATGACCTTTGAGTCCTCCCAATTGATGGTATGGTTTGTCGAGGCAACGTGATCGGTGATAGCTGACTTGTGAATGTCTGTAATTGATGACTTGCGGCTGGCTCGTGTGTAGGGCTTAGTTTCAAATTTCTCCACCTCTTTTTGGTGTTCTTTGAGGCGAACACCGAAAGGACGGCCGGTTTCTCCGATGTAAGTGCCAGCACAGTCCCCGCAGGGGGTTTCATAGATCGCCTCTGCTTTTTGTTGCGGGAGGAGTTTGTCCTTCGGGTGAACAAGCATACTGCGGATGGTACGGTGGGGTTTCATAGCAGTAGAAAAACCATGTTTTTTGAAAACTCTAGAAACTCGCTCAGATAGTCCCTCTATATAGGGAACTACCACCATGCCTTTCGACTTTTCACTGTCATCGTTATTCTTTGAGTTAGACTTTGTTTTTGGAGTGGCTCTATTTTGTTTGACTTTTTTAATTGACCAATCTGCATAACCGCAGCCAGATAACGCTTCGCGGATATTGGACTCCTCTTTCTGTCTGTCCACTTCCTCAGTGACTAACGCCTCACTCCTGTCGAGTAGGGTTCTGACAACACCTAATTTTTGATGGAGGGGGTGGTGGGAGGAGAACTGAAGGTACTGATCAGTGTGCGTTTTCTTCCTGTATATACTGAGTTTCACTGACCCGTCAGGTTTTCTTGTGATCAGAGTGTCAAGGAAGGAATAGAACCATCTTGCTCTTGCTCATAAGTAAATTTGACGCTGCCGGTAGGATCAATGGTGTTTAAATGATCAGTTAGATTGTCAACTTGTCCTTTGCCTATGATCTCTAACACGTCATCGACGTATCTCTTCCAGAGACGTGGGCGACAGCTTTCCGGGGCTGTAGAGATAGCTTTCTGCTCAAGCCACTCCATGAAGATATTGCAAGCAAGGGGGTTGAGGGGCTACCCATGGCCATGCCGAAACATTGTCGATAAATTTGACCTGAATAGCTGAAGTACGCAACCGTAGCGAGACAAAATTTAGTAAGTTCTATTATGTCATCAGTAGTGAGGAGAGTTCTATTTTTGAGATCTTTGTCCTCGTTAAGTCTTTCTTTGAGTATGTGAAGGGTGAGATCAATGGGGGTACTACTCACTCAACAACATCTTTGACCAACTCATCACGCCCTCTATAGCGGTTCCTGTTGCCTATAAAAGGAAGCAGTCAGATGTGATGAGTTGCCAGTCTGATGAAACCACTAGTGTAGTGGTGAAACGTCACTAAAATGTGAGTTTAACATCTTCATTTTTATTGGATTTGTACAAAAAGATATGTCAACAGTGAAATCTAACAATCCAAATGAACTTGTTCAAAGACTATAGCTACCTTCTATAACGTTTCCATATCAGGCCAAAAGGATGTATGCTAGGTGTCAGATACGCAGGTAACACAACTTCTAAGTTTTCTCCGACAAATGTTTGAATAAATCAATATTGTTTCAACCAATTTGCCATAAAATTTGTATGATGTCGCCAATTTCGAAAAATCTAAATTATTTGATATCAGAAGGACATTCCTCGTGTTCAGAATACAATTCGATATGCCTGATGTGCTCTCATGCCCCACAAAAAATACTGTGGGGCATTCCGAGCTCTTAAGCTAACTCTAAAATATACCAACAAATGTATAAAAAAGTTTGTTTTTGAGGGATCACAAAATTCTTTAATTAGTTTTGTTTATTACGGCGAAGTGGATTCGCCGGTCATCTAAACCATTGTGCAGTTCAACCAATAGAAGTAGCAAGGCCTAAAAAAAAAAAAAAAAGTAAGTCCCCTTAGACATTTTGATATAATCCAAAAGCTACTTGATCAATTCTCTTGTTTTAAAGTGTGGAACATAGACTGATTAGTTATGCATCAAGTGAACGGGGTTTTGTTGTCATCTTTTACCATCTTCACTGAGAAATGTAGCCATTTATGAAATTTTCGGACAAAAAAAAGTTGCACTTTTCTGCACAGGCTTTTTATGCATCACATTTTGTTTCAAACCTCTTTCACTTAAAACAAATGAATAAAAAAGAAATGTTTCTATGTTTTTATCAAAATAGCTTAAGGGATCTAGAATGAGCGTTTATGGCGTTCGACAGTATTTTTTTGGGACGTGAGAGCACCTCAGACGTATCGAATTGTATTCTGAATATGAAGCATGTCTTTCTGATATCAAATAATTTTCATTTTTTGATATTCACGATATAATACAAATTTTATGACAAATTATTATAATTTGATATTTTTCAATTTTTGATATATATACAGTCCTCGAAATAAATTTTATAAATCTAATGATATATTCTTAAAGTGTATGTAGCTGGGAGGAAAAGCCGACGATCAATTGAAAATTTTGACCTTTTATATTGAAGATATGGATTTTTTCCCAAAAAGACCTTTTTTTTTTTTTTTTTTTTTTTTGGTGTTTTGGGAACAAATTCCATATCTTCAATACGAAAGGTCAACATTTTCAATTGATCGTCGGATTTTCATCCCACCTACATACACTTTTTAAGTATAAATCATCAGATTTATAAAGTTTACTTCAAGTACTGTTAAATATCAAAAATATCAATTTTAATGATTTGCCATAAAATGTGTATTACATTGCGAATTTCAAAAATCAAAATTATTTGATATCAGAAAGACATGCTTCGTATTCAGAATGCAATTCGATACGTCGGAGGTGCTCTCATGTCCCACAAAAAATACTGTCGAAACGCCATAAACGCTCATTCTAGATCCCTTAAGTTATTCATGATTTAATTTTCACAAATTTCAAACATGTTTTATTGTATAGTAAGAAATCATAAAGCTATTTATGAAATTTCATGCATAAATAAAAGTTTCTAAATTGTTTTTGTATGCATTAACATGAGTAAATTTAACACGTTTTTCATTCGAATTTCATTCATGAACCATAAAAAGTGTTTTTGAATGTGTGACACCTAAATCAGGAAAAGCTTAACTTTAATTAAATTATCGATGTTTATTTTTGATTAAATTACTCACTTAAAGGGAAAAAGTTGTCAACCACAAATTGAAGAATAAAAAGCCTATGTAAAAAAATGCAAATAAGTAGCAACAAAAACCCGCTCACTTGATACATAACTAATCAGTCTCTGTTCCCAACTCTAAAACAATAGAATTGATCAAGTAATTTTTGGATTATACCAAAATGTCTTGGGGGGACTTATGTTTTTGGAACCGTTTCTATACACAAGGCCATACAAAATATTTTCACACTATAATTACAATTTGCTTTTAATTCGACTGCGCTTAATTAAGATCTATTATCATATACTATACAAATTCAGTCAGTCAGTGAGTGACCCAGATCACTGATTTGGACGGGGATTTGGAACAGCGGGTAAATACAAAACAGGCTCAAAGACAGTGTCAATCTCTGTGCACTGGAGCTCATTATCCGTCACGAAGATTATACATGCAACCAACTAGTCGAATAGTACTGGTTGAGCTGAGTCGACTGAAATCCAGGGACCATGGGTAAGTCAGTTTGAAGTATTAACATAAACTCAACCCAGAAAGTATCGAAACGATTATAAATGGTCAGATATATCGGGAACTGAAATATATAGCAAAAACTTATTTAATGTATATAAAGCGCAGCTTTCTCCTGCGCATTTTGATACCTCTTTTGTTGCTCTGCGATATCATTTGGGTCGAGTTATGGGCACTTAAGTGACTTCAAGTCGTATTTTGAAAGTTGCACTTAGCTCCTATTCAAGCCAAATGCGTTGTACTGTTACCAATATATAGTGACGATTTTTTTTTCCCGCGAATCCAGGCAGTGATGGCAGTGATGGTGGGCACACCAAGTATTGAAATGTCAGCAGAAAGGGTTCATGAGATAAGTCAGAGATAAGTAAAGGGTAGCAAGTATTGAAGTTGGAAGTCGAAGGAGTAAAATAAAGTAAAGTTCATGGTTAAGTAAACAGAGCACATCGGTGTCCTTTGTCTTGATTTTGTGTGTGGGTGGGGTGTGTGTGTGAGTTGGGGTGCACTATCAAAGTGTGTGTACACGACGAACGCATTTGGCTTGAATAAGAGCCAAGTGCAACTTTCAAAATCCGACTTGAAGCCACTCAAGCGCCCATACCTCGACCAAATGATATCGTAGAGCAACAAAAGGGGTATCAAAATGCGCAGGAGAAAGCTGCGCTTTATATACATTAAATAAGTTTTTGCTATGATATTTCAGTTCCCGATATATCTGACCATCTGAGTTTATAAATATCTGGATGGTGCAAGCCGTTCTTTCCACATAATATTTTGATTCAGTGTACTGTCCTACTATCTATTATACATTGTTCTATTATCGAGCAGGGATATTGAGTTTTCCAGCACAGTTTTCTTGTTGTTTTGCTGCGGTTTTTTTTTTGGCTCTGTACAGCGCTGTGTTCATTTTGATTTTGTAACAACGCTTTATAAAAGCTGTTTAGTATAAAGCTTCAGTTAACTTTGTTTACATTTATATCTATTTCATGAAAGATGGGAGATGTAAATTCAAAAACGAAGTCAGTCGGGACTATTTATGGAAGAGAAGTGCACAGAAGGTAAAATTGAAATTACATCATTGGGGGAATCTTAGAGAAATCTCCCATGTAGTGTTAATGTAAAAGGTAATGTGGGAATTCTCAGCTGCATCATATGTAGCTCTTGATCAGAGCCCTCGCAGTACCTTAGAAGGTCCAGTGATCCCTGAGTAAAATAAACCCAAGCAAGTGACTAGTAAAGAAAATATAAGGCCAACCCTGCCTGGTTAGACCATTCTGTAAAAAAATAATACTACTCCTAGTACAGAGCTTGCCGAAGGCAAGCTACACTATCATAGGCAAGCTACATAAGTCACCAACGAGCACTTCCCTGTCACCAACAAGTAGGACCACTATGCAGTATTACTGTCTACCCACAGATATTGGTCTACCCACCCACCAACCGCTCAAGTCCACTCACCGAGGCGCAGAGCCCTCGCCGTACCTTAGAAGATCCAGTGATCCCCGAGTAAAATAAACCCAAGCAAGTGACTACTAAAGAAAATGTAAGGCCAATCCCTGCCTGGTTAGACCATTCTGTGAAAAAATTAATACCACTCCTAGTACAGAGCTTGCCGAAGGCAAGCTACACTATCACTAGGCAAGCTACATAAGTCATCAACCAGCACTTCCCTGTCACCAACAAGTAGGACCACTATGCAGTATTACTGTGTACCCACAGATTGGTCTACCCCACCCACCAACCGCTCAAGTCCACTCACCGAGGCGCAGCCGGTCTTTACTATAGTGTCAGAGGGCATATGGCATAGTTTGTCATTTTTTCTTTCAATTGGATGGAAAATAGGTCGGCTTTGGAGCAAAGCTACATCATATGTTGCTAAATATGAAATATGAGAGAAGGAGCTATTAAAACAATTTGTTTACTATTATAACAAAATGTAAACATGGTCTTGGTGGGGCACGAACCCGCAATCCGTCAATTATGAAGCTCGCGCCCTAACCATTGGACCAGCAAAGGAAACTACTATATTTAATTTACGTGTATTGCGAAGAAAACCTTATATGTGACCGTACAGCACGAATGAGCCGTAAATGTCCTCAATTGTATTCTGAGTTACAGTGTAAAATGGGCATGAAGGTCATATTCATAGGTATTTCAATTTGGTGCTACGTGTATCTCATTAAATGAGGCACACGTAGCACCAAATTGAGGTACCTATGAATACGACCTTCATGCCCATTTTACACTGTAACTCAGAATACAATTGAGGACATTTACGGCTCATTCGTGCTGTACGGTCACATATAGCCTAATTTGGTGTGACGTTTGACTTCTATTTAATAATAATAGTAATGGCTATGAGGCGAGCAGCTGCATTTCAAATCGAAAAGCTTTAAAACTGATCAATTTTTGTTCCAGCATGAAAGTTGTGTTGTTGACATGATAATCAGTCCTTACTGTACATTAATTGATACTTCATTGTTTATTATTTCTTAGAAAGAGAAAGGTAAACTCTTGTGAGAGAGTGAGCGCGCAACAAATCAGAACCGGTGGGGACCGAACCAACGCAATCAATATTTCCGATCTAGAGCTTACTGCGACACTACGCAGTGCATTACTGGTTCCTCTGTCAAATACGTCGTCGGTCAAATACATCATTTTACAATTTCGTCAACATGAAACAAGTGTAAGCAATGGCTCGTCGTACCTCCATAAGACCATACCCAATTGACACTGGATACGCATGGGTTGTCCTTGCAAGCTGCTGTGTCATACGGATATTACTAGATGGATTCTTTGCAAGTTTGGGGTTACTGTTTGTAAAGTGGGAAGCTTATTTTGGATCTTCATCGTCAGAGACATCGCTGATTGGTTCCATTTTCGTGATGACCTTATGTGCAATGGGTAAGTATTAAACATCTATTTCAATGCCAGGTTGGTTAGTTATACTCCGCCGTTTTTACAGGAATTTTCCCGTTGCGGCAATCAGTGGCGTAGGGGCAAGGGGGGTTGGGGTGGCACTGATCGATTTGAAAGTTTGAAAAGCCCATAGAAAAATTGCCAAAAAACTGCCTGTGTTCCCCAATCATGGTCGGTGCCCCTCACACAAATTTCATTCAAATGATTAGCTTTGTTCTGGGCTTTATGGACGTTTTCTGCAGCTAAAGACTAAAGAAACTGTAACCCTTGCGGTAGACGCTGACGGAAACAAACCATTGCGTATATCGCAACGGGAAAACGCCAGCAAGACACTAAACATTTGTGTGTCTGTTGAACCCCTCGATGTTTTCTTCTCATATAAAACGTGTTTTACTTTGTTTTGAAGTCCCAAGGCATGTCAGGGAGCTTAAATACTAACAAAATACTAATCATGAGTAAGCAATTGGACAACCGCTTTATAAATATTTTTTTATTTAGATTATCCAAAGCTATAATGATGCTTACTGAACTTTTGGCTTCAGTTTTTAACCGTTTGCGACGTACCAAATCTGTAGTCGCTTTAACAAACATATCTAAACAACCAACAATCACATTTTAATCAAATAACATTTATTTTGCAGCCAAGATTTAAGAGTAAAAATAAAATCATGGGTAATTTCAATATCCTGACACTTAAGATAACAGAGATATGATGATGGAGGTAGAAAGTTTGAATGACCCTCGTATATATTGGTATTTACGAACTGTTTTAATAGTTCGTAAATACCAATATATACGACATGTTAAAACATGTCGTTATTTCGTTGGGTTTACTTTTACCATCATCTAAATTTCTTGGCAATTTATCATTAAATGATCTATTATCGAATGCCCTACACTTTCGATATATATATATAATACATAATTGTAATTGGCACATCTATTCTGGATTTTCCCCAATAGCTCCAGTTTCTTCTGCTCTGGTGAGTCGGCTCTCCTCTCGATCGGTCGTCGTAGGAGCTGGTTTTTGTACCTTCATCTGCTGTTTGGCTGCAAGTTTTGCTACTAAATTCTGGTATCTATACATCATTATTACCCTTTTAAGTGAGTAATTGGAAAACATAATTAATGATTAAAAGCACTATGATATTTTGAGTCCAATTATATCTCGGAGGACTTCAGCGTGGAAAACAAAACATTTCAAAATCCCCTCAATTTCTCCTTGGGCCTTTATGCCAAGATCAGTAGAAATACATTTAGATGACTAATATTATTCTATTCTATTCCATTCTATTCTATACAAGTATTCATAAGCGCTCTACAAAGAACACAGCGCTTTACAATGAAAAACATTAGGCCCTATACAACAGGAAAATACAAATCAAAGCACTAAAAGAAAAGGTGAGCAACAAAAAATCAACATGGCACGTTATTCCAAATGCTAGGAGCACCGACAGCAAAGGAAGAATCACCCTCTTTTTTGTGACATCTCAGAGTGTACAGGCAGGTACAGTCGGCGTGAGAGTGGAGTGGGTGTCTATCACCATGGGGATCATTACTTCTTTGTAAATAAATAAGCTCTTCCAAATAAGAAGGAGCTTTACCATGGAGACATTTATAAATATACAACAGGATCTTGTACTGAAATCGCTCATTAACAGGGAGCCAATGCAATTCCTGCAACAAACCGGCAGAGGGCTGGTCTCGGCCACAAATAAAAACTAACCGTGCGGCCTTGTTTTGGAGACGCTGTAAACGTTTAAGATCTACTGCACGTGCGCCCAGCAACAGAGAGTTTGCATAATCAAGGCGCGAGAGGACCAGCCCCCTGACAGCAAGTGGCAAGCTTCACGGGTAACGAAGCGACGAATCTTCCAAAGGTTCCTTACGTGAAAATTTATAGAGGGAGCTGATTTGGTCAGACATGTTGAATGGAGAATCAAGAAAAATGACCTTGACAGAGGGATAAATGCAGACATCGCCAAGTCTGAGCTCTAGATTGACACGAGTTGGTAAAATGCGGTTGCTAGCAAAAACGATAAACTCGGTCTTGGCCTGATTGAGTTGGAGTGCATATACATATATACTACAACATTTATAAAGCGCCTTTTCAAAACAGTTGGAAGCAAAACACAAAAGATCAAAAATATAAACATTAAGCAATAATTAAATATACAATGGTGATATCATGAGAAGTACAAAGTGCTAGCAACCATCCAATCATTGATCTTTGAGATACAAGAGGTCAAGCTAGCTAGGTTCGCTGAAAGTCAACCTGGATCTTTGGAACAGAATCAAGGTATAGCTGTTTGTCGTCAGCATACACATGAAACATAATACCGCTATCACGTATGATATCCCAACAGGGGTAGTATACAAAGTAAAACCCAGTGGGCCGATAATAGAACCCTGAGGAAGAGAATATTTCAACATGTGATCTCTGGAAACTTCATTTTTGATGGTAACCTTGGTGGTACGATCACATAAGTAAGATGTAAACCAGCGATTTTTACAGTACCCTCTATGCCAAACCTACATTTGAGTCTTTGTAACAAAATGTGGTGATCAACCGTGTCAAATGCTGATGAACCATGAAGATAGCCATACCATTGTCCAGAGACTCCAGAATCATTATTCACCTTAAGAAATGCAGTTTCTGCACTATGGTGTCTCCTATAGGCAGATCAATATTTCTCACCGAGATGGTTGGTCTCAACATGGTTGGTTACCGTGATGAAATGAAATGAAATGTTGCGTATATCATTCGTATAGACATGATGAATTAAATGACCAGTAATGCATGTGTCAAATCTCTCATCCATTTTAGGAAATTGTGAAAATTATAACTGCAAATATCTGATATTGCTTTTAACAATATCTTCCTCCGTTATTATTGTTTTCATAGGTATCAGCATGGGTCTGTCGTATGCACCTGCATATTCCTGCTTTATTCCTTACTTTGACAAACATGCGGCTCTAGCTTACATGATCCTCACTGCCTGTACTGGAATAGGCTTCCTCTCTGTGCCTCCTTTAATGGAATTCCTCATAACTCATTACTCTTGGCAAGGTGCTTTACAAATAAATTCTGCAATAATGGCAAATATATGTGTCTGCGGGGCTTTGCTACGACCATCGCCGCCAAATACAAAACCAATTAACAGTAGAAAAGATAGAATGGAACAAAAAAATGTTGAATTCAAAATTCTTGCACAAACTGATTCCTCCGTCAAAATGAGCTGCTTTAACTTTCTCCACGACCTGTGTGCAGATTTTGATTTAAGCCTCTTTCGTAATGTACGATTTATATTTCTAGCGATCATTGCTGGAACATTTATTGGAGCTGTGGCTACAAATGCTATTTATTTAGTTCCATACGCAATCAGCATTGGTATATCGGATTTTAAAGCTTCTTTGCTTATGTTATTTTATGGTGTATTTATCGTGGTGGCACGATTGTCACCAATAGGTTGGATAGTTGATAAGAAAGTCATTTCAGCTTCAACATTAGGTGGTATCTCATTTCTTATTCTCGGTTGTATGGGGATATTCACGCCCTTCGTGCGGACATTTACACATCTTGTGGTAGTTTCTGCAGGGTACGGGATCTTTCAAGGTATCGGGACTCCTATGTACATAATTGTTATTGCGGAATCTCCCGGAGATAAGGAAAAGGCCAAAGGAGCTTTAGCCTGGTATATTATTGCGTATGGTTTAGGTTCTCTTATATCTATATTTATTGCTGGTAAGTCGGATCGATAATTTTACGAGCTTTAGTGTAATAGACTTGTAATACTGTAAGGCTGTATCAAAATGATTGGTACCCAACTACCCATCAGATTTGTTGTCTAAGGAATCGCCTGCTTCCTTCACATTCAAAATTGGAATATCCCTCGGGCGGTTCCAAAGGCAAAATATTTAGATTTTTCACAATGCCCTCCAAGTAACCGATACGCAGTTATTAACCTCTAAATAAAACATTCAAACCTCAATTCGGGAAAACCCAAGAACAATTAAGAATCAATCCACGTAAAGGACGGCTTCGAAACTCAACCGTCTTTTAACAATGGAACGCCTGTCAATCGGCGGTCGAGTTGAAGCCACCCCTTACCATACAATCAAAGGGAGTATGGTCACTGCTGATAACACGGTATGTACGCAAACAGCATTTAATAATATAATAAATTACAATGTATTTGTGTGTGTTTTTATATTTTATTCTATCAGGATACCTGTACGATTTAACTGGAAGTTATCAATATTCACTCATTCTATGTGGTATTTGTATCATCATCACTGGTGCTATCTTACTATGTGATCCGTTTCTAAGTCGTTGGCAATCTCGACTTGAAAAACATCGTGAGGAGTGTTCAATTTCGTCAGGGAAAGACAGGTACACGAGCTTTTCATCAGGCAATGATGAAGTGACTCAGGTGTGATTACGTAATTTTCTGGAGAGAGATGTGATGATTTCGTAGACCGGACATGATAATAAATCGCATCCCGAATCAGCTTCATTTTACAAGGAGGCAGATATTTTAAACATTTTTACAGCCTGCCCCACCCCTAAAATGGCGTGTTAACTATAGTGCTAGTTTGGCTCAGTTAATATTAATCATGTTAATCCGGTATGTGTTGTATATTGTTAATCCAACATACAATGACAGGAAGGATCCGGTTCCGTCCGGTTTTCATTGTTAAGAACAATAGAAACCGGACGGAACCGGCGGTCAAACGTTTCGATTTCATCCCTAAGACAAGTGAGGTTGGAACGGTACATTTATAAAGAAATTGTTCTGGGACAGACAATTATAAGGAGGTTAAGGGAACATTTGCTGAAACTTTTGTGTTGTTCTGACATTGCTACATTATTTAACCAGATTGTCCATTATTGGAGGCATTTTTAATATATCATTTACATCACCTTACACAGAGATGTAAATTAAGTAACAAGTCGGTCTACATCAGATGATCATAATAATATAACTAATAATACCTCCATCGATGCACAAAAAGATAAGATAAAACACATTGTCAAAGATAAGGAATCGGAATTATAATATCAATATGAAAGGCCCATTCAGTGATCTGCTCATCCGGACGATCGTAAATATCATCAACATTCAGATGTTGGTACCTTTGTTATTGTCATAGATGTGCTAACATAGCCAGCGAGTGGTTCAGCCGAAAACCGTGTATTTAAGACAAAATAAGACATTTTACACGAATCTGTAATTTCTTCGTTTTTTGCCAAATTTGTCATTTCAAAATACCAAAAAATACCACTTTTAAGCAATTTATAAACAATTTTATTTTTTACACTTGCGCTGGGATCACTGAATGGGTCTTTAATTGTTAATTAAAGTACATTACGAATGAAGTAAGCTTCCCGTTAAAATAAATATGTGATTTGCTTTTGTTACAGCATGTATAAGTAATGCACGTAAAGATACCCTGTGTGCTTTTATCGATTGACTCCCAACAAATGGCTCGAAAAAGCGTAATACAGTCTATTCAATATAGTCTTCTAGGACTATATTCATGTCGTCAAACGCCTGACGACCAGTGTTTACTCAGAGGCCGTATGTCTCAATTTTGGCCCAGTGAAAATTATTTTTGGCCCACACAAATTTGTAATGCTGTATTACAATTAGTCAATTTGGGGAATTACTGAGCCAAAATTGGGCCAATTTGTGAAAGAAAATGTTCCATTTGGCGCACCCAATTTCCAGAGAGAGTAAACACTGCGAGTGACGACGTGGATATAGTCTTTCTAGACGGACTAATTCAATAACTGTTACGATCAACCTACAAATATATGGTGCACAGTGTCATCGCCCCGATATCTCCATGGTAGAAATCGCCATGGTAGGTTGAATCCACAGCCACGAAAGGTCATTTTATTCCCACCTTATGAGACGCATATAATTAGCCAAGTGACCTGACTAAGGCTACTGACAATAGCCGGGGTAATTGATTTCTCGCTGTGTGAGTAAGCTTGTATACGACATTGCGGTCAATGGTCATACTGCCTACACTGGAGCGTGCTGTAGTCCATACAGGACCAACGCAATATAAATTTAGCGATTTTGGTCAGATTTTGAGTTCAAGACTCACGGCCGTTTCTCAAAGCGCAAACTAACGACTATCATATCTGTTCAACACGTATTTTCAAGTGTATGAGACCAGATCTGGTTTCTTGAGACGAAATCATTTACGGGAGATATTCATCATTTTCTAACCCGGTATCCAAAGATTTTCGTCTGATATCAAAATCGTGCATAGCAATTCACGTGTATCGATCCCGTGTATTCATTTTAGTGTTTCTGCTGCACCAAATAATTATTAGCCAGGCGATGTCGGTGTGTGGTGCACATTAATATTTTCTGTAGAATTAATTGATGTGTATTTTATATAATATTGATATGCTTCTATTGAACAGAGTTAAACATTCGGATATCGTCAGCCTGCTACGCTAATTGACAAAGACATCTTTTGTAATTCTGAGAACAAAGAACAAAATGTGGTTCAAGCATGCATTAGTTACGTAATCACCCTAATCATTTCAGGTTATTCCCTTTTATTAGTACGTATCATTATCATTTGTTCTTGTGCAAATATTGGTGAATAAATATGTTTGCTTGAACTTTTGTACTTGAAATTTTGTACTTTGTTCTTAAAATTGCAAAAAATGACTTAGGTAATTAGCGTAGCAGGTTGTCGATATGTTAATAATGTTTGCGACACGGTAGCCCTATCTTCTCAATACAAGGAAAGTATAATCCCGGATCCCGGGGTGGTCACTCCCATTGTGGCCTGTACACCATCCGCGACAATCAACCCTAAACACGGATTTAACCCTTGGCTAAAACAATACCCTAAACAGGTGTTTTCACACCCTAAACAGGGATTTTATTCCTTGCATCAAATTTCATACCCTAAATTTCATTTCCGCGTATATTAGCAATTGCAATTTTGCTACCCTTTTTTCCAATATTTCATGTTTTGACACCCTAAACGCGTTACGCGCGTATCGTGTTTTACCCACGAAAAACTACCCTTTTTACGTGTTTTCATTATCGCGGATGGTGTACATGCCACAATGGGAGTGACCCCCGGAGTATAATATGTCTTAATACAATTGGGTTGTCACATTAACACGATTTAAAGTTTAGCCCCCACACAAATATCAAAAGGTACACTATCAAAATGTTGTTTAGAAATTTAAACAACCCCGTTAAACTAAAGAACTGAACGTCGATTGAGTCTCCCAATGTGAACAAATCTTTGAATACATAACTTTTTGTTTGTTGTTGTCTCTCGCACTACAATGATCTACATGTATATGTTGCTGCATCAGAATCTTCTCAAACATGGGTTCTTAAAGCCGTCCCCAGTGACCTTCACCATGGACACCCATTTAAATGTCCATGCTTGAATTTAAAGCATAATTGATTTTAAAGGGCAAGGTACTGACCGGCAAGGTTGATTTGTAAGAGCTATTCCGCAAGGTAGCGGACTCAAGGTTCATTTAAGGACAAGGTAGCTGACTCATCTACACGTAGCTGACTTAATGTTATCTGTAACACTGACCTAGTTAAATGATGGTTTCCGTCAATATTTACGGTTATAAGTTTGAGTGACATGCCCGGTAGAGTTCTTAGTGGAAAGGCGGGGATAGCCCCTGGATATGCGTTAGATTTGGTTTATGGATAGCATTGGTTTAAATAGGTTTTTTGGTATAACCTCAGCTAACCTCTCCCTTCCAATGACATAATAATTTCAAAGCATTGTAGCTGGGAATGGCTAATATATTGACTTTTACCCAACAAAGTTGCAGTTTGTTGTAATTCATAGATTATTTCATGCGTAGGTTTAAGAAACGGAAGATACAGTTGCTGCTTATAGGTTATTTTTTTAAAAATAATTTCTCGAGCAACAAAATAATGATACGTATATTAACCTATTTCATCATCATACAAGCGAAGGAAATCTCATGATTTTTGCTATTTTTATGACAAAATTATCACTGAAAATGTTGGAAAATACAAGAAAATAAAATGTATCAACCCGCAAGAAAATTGAACGCATCCGAAAGTAATGCGAGTAGTACGCGGAGTGCGCGCTATTGCATTATTACATTGTGATTGCCTTCCAAGCCGATCAAGTCCGACTTTCAACCCTGTCACTGTATGGAAAGCACCCCGATAGTGATGCCACCTGCGTGTACCCGAAGTAGTAAGCTGTAGTATGAGCTGTTCGTTGTGGCTATAAACGGCAGTGAACTCTAGCAAACTGACGAAGACGTCGCTGATGATGGTTTCGTGTAAGCAAGGGTTTCAATAGTAGTCTTCTAGTAGGATATGATCAAGCGATTGTTCACCAGAGCTCTCGATTATGTCGATACACGCTTGACATTTTGCTACTCAGTCTTCAGAGTTGAAGTAGTCTTTCTACAGCCAACCAGATTATTAACCAGATTAGTTAACGATCTACTCGTCTTCTGCAACCATAATGCACCGCAATATGCTAACCCTAACCCTAAATCGTAACCCTAGCCCTAGAGGTGAGGTTAGGTGTATTGCGGCGCATTACAGTTGCAGCGGCCGGCCCATTAATGGTTGCAGAAATAAATTAAGCGCCTGGTGCGTGGGCTGGGATCTTGGATCAGGATCTTGTTGTCCTCTACCTGCATGGTGCTGCACAGTGGCATCGCCCCGATATCTTCATGGCAGAAATCGCCATGGTAGGTTGAATCCACCGCCACGCATATCCATTTTATATCGACCTGTTTAATAGTTTTGTGTCGCATCATGGGCCGAAGGACATCTGACTAAGGCTACTGACAATAGCCCCGATTAGCCCGGTTACTGTCCTCGCTGTGTGTTAGTCGAGCATGGTACACCATAGGTCATATGGTTTTAGACTACCTTCACGATTGGCCTATACACTGCGCTATATAATTCGGCACATATAAATCAAAATTATTGTCAGTTTTTGACTCAAGACGCAAGCTAGTATCTCAAAGCGCAAACTAACGACTATCAAATCTGTTACAAATATATATTCAAGTGCAAGGAACCACATCTGGTTTCTTTATACGAAATCATTTACGGGAGATATTCATCATTTTCAAACCCGGGATCCAAAGATTTATCGTCTGAATATCAATCGTGCATAGCACATCCACGTGTATCGATCCCGTGTATTCATTTCAGTGTCTCTTGCTGTATAGTGTAATTTATTATTAACCGGGCGATGTCAGTGTGTGCTGTACTGCCGGGCAATGGCCATCGAGACAATTTCAAAGACAATATTGTTCAGGGCTACAAAGAAACAATTAGCACTCAAAAACAATAGCCAACAAGAAGAAGGAAATTAAGTGTAAAACTTACTATATACGGCAGTTTAGTTGGGAGACTAGGGGTCTTTTTATCTTTTCACTTTCCGTAAGTCTATTGTTCAGATACGAAAACGCAAGGGATTCAGTAAGTTTGCTGTAATCTGACTTCATTATTAACTTTGAAGAACCAATCAGCTTATTTCAATAGGGGCGGATGCCTATGTCAATTAAAAGCGGGAGAGACAAGATTATGAAACACCGGTGTTAACACTGGTGTTTTTAATGGTCTAACGCCCTCTCGTCTTTGACAATTTTAAATTGATCTACATTAATTTGACAAAATGCATGCCAATCCGAATGACAAAGTCCAATTTTGTCTATAAAAACGTTGAAAATAAGCCCTTAAATCACAAAAGGTCCGCTTATGAGCCTGTCGCACCCCAATGCACCTGTGCAGGGCCACAGTGTCGGCCTTCCCTCGTATCAATCTCCCTATTTTGCTTCCTCCTGCTTGCTTCCCCGGTCCCTACTCTCTCCTCTCGAGTTATTCTCTTTCTAGTCTTTCCGTCTCTCCCTCTCCTCTCTTTCTTCCTCACCCCCTCCCACTCTCACTTGTTCAGTCTCAATTGTATCTCCCTCCCTCCCCCTCCCGAAATTTATCCCCTGGAATTTATCAGTATGATCCATGACTGAAAATAAGCTCTGCTAAAATAAACATTTAAAATAAACCCAAGTCTTGCATATAGGCCCAACCAATTATCAGATTAGCTTGCCATTGCAACGAATGAATAGAATAAATTATCTTTGCTCCAATGCAATTCTTTTGTATTGCATTTCAATATAGAACCGGGTATAGAACATAATTACCAAATCGCCACTTGTACGTGCCTCATTGGGAGATATTTGGCTATTTCAGACGCTCGTTTCATCGCCAATATGAAAGACTTTTGCTTATAACTTGGCAACATGGTTAGTATATATTTCAATGCAAGACTATTTTTACGAGCTACTTACACCTAGGCGTAAGTGCATGTACACCAAACACAAGTCAATTGAAGCCGTACCGCGAATTTAGGACCGTAAAATTTAGACTCTTCTTTTGTCTAGATTAGCACCCAACCTCTCATCTCAAGGTTTTATGTCAAAAATTAACATAACTTACTGAAACGAAAACTGAAATTCACGAACTTCAAATTATTAGTAACTAACAAAAGGATTGGTCACACCTGGGAGGCTACCACTTCAGAATAACAATGACTTACAAAAACGGAAACTTAAAAGCTAAAACGACGGTAGGTTGCAACCTGAATAAGCCTAGTATTTGGTCAGTGGTTCTTACTTAGGTTTTTTTTTAAATTTTGAAGCCTAGGCCCATATGGCTAGCAAGCGGAGCGTTAATACTGAAAGTATACTGAATAAAACCTGGCCCTTTAAATCTCATCGAAGCAGAAAACAACGATGGACAAAAAGTTCACAAGTTCATGCATGACTTACCACAGATGTAAACAAACTGTCTGAATGGCAGGATCTTTTTTTGGAAATTCGCTCAATAGATGTTGGATGTTGATGATGATGATGATGATAATAATAATAATAATAACACTAATAATGATAATAATAATAATAATAATAATAATAATAATAATAATAATAATAATAATAATAATAATAATAATATAATAATAATAATAATAATAATAATAATAATAATAATAACAAATCTTTGAAATAATATAGGTTGTCAAGCAGTAGCCTACAACCATGGCCAAAATGTGTTGGGACACTTACGGAAAACGTACACTATATTATGGCCGTATTTCCCTTATCTTTAACGTGATAAAGTGGAGGTTTCTACAGTGTCAAGCCTAAACCCTTTTCTAACACCCCAACCCTCCCCCTTCCCCACCAATCAATGTTGGGTGCCACTAGGCGCGCGTGACCAAAAAAGTAGGATTCAACATTGACCGGGGTGTCAAAAACCGTCCCAACATTTATGGCCAGCATTGTAGTTGCAATTATTGTGAACTTGAAGTTCCAATCATTGAACAGTTTCAAAAGAAAACAAGTCAAAACAAGATAAATTATACACTAGGTTACACATGCTCATCCGTAATGACACAGTTATTTAACCCCAACTTGAGGTCAAATATTGAATGGAGGATTATACCGTACTGAACTGTGTCATCAAATATGAGATCATTGTGGTGCAGAGTGTTAGTAAACAAGTAACAGATTTGACCTTGAATAAAAATTGTCATTTACTTCAATATTAAGGCGAAGAAATAAAATGAATTATAATGATAACCAAGTCTACAACACAGAGCGAAAGTTCACTTATATTTTTATGACAACAAACGCTCTAAAGCTCTTTAATCAAATTTGAATTTAGGAAACTACTACCTATATTTAAGTTATGATATGATTCATACAACTATTAGCTGAGGTAAAATAATTGGGATATGTATGTCAACTAACCTATTAGTACAAATCCCAGACCAATGACCTTCCGTTATTGTCAGTTGGCTATTCTAGTTCAAATCCATACACCCCCATAAAATACATGACCTTAATATTCCACAGAGGGAATGTGAATTTCAAATAGGCCTACCATTTGAAATCTGCAATGGATTTCAACTGGAAACTAGTCCATTCCAGTTCTAAACCATTAACCAATCTATTGTAAAGATGACCCTTCCAATCACCATGGTGAAGCGTAACACTTCGTTGCTTCTGCTCTGGGTCAGAGCTCTGGCTCTGGCTTTATAGTATTAAAATGAAAAAATAAATTATGTTCTTTCAAGTGCTTTCCTGATGATGAAACAATTGGTATTAATAAACTGGCGATGGCTCGTCGTGCCTCCGTAAGAAAACCGCCAGTTGACACAGGCTATGCCTGGGTTGTCCTTACAAGCTGCTGTGTCATGCGGATACTACTCGATGGATTCTGGTCAAGCTTGGGAATACTGTTTGTTAATTGGGAAGAGGACTTCGGTGTTACTTCTTCTAAGACGTCGCTGATTGGTTCAATTTACATTTTGAATTTGTCCGCAGCGGGTAAGTAAAATAACGCTTTCATTTTGACTTGAAAGCGAAAACATGATTAGTATAGTCAATTCGGGATTCCACTAGATAGTGACGTCAGTATTAAAACGCATGCGCGGAATTAAAGAACTGGCGCGTTTACATGCGATATCAAAGTACCTACACTCAGCAAGTTGCTAGGGCGATTCACTGTATGTTGTTAAGCAAAGTTAATCCGATTACATTCACTAGTGCAAATTATATACCACTTTTTAAACCAGGAGATCGGAATATTTATATGCTCTGTATGGGTTTTTTTAAATAAGTAATTGAAAGTAATTGTAAAAAGGCATAGTTCAAATTTGTGCCGGGAAATTTTCATTCCGTGAAAAAAATCATCGCAATCGGTGCAAATATGCCATAACTTCATACATGTAAATATTACTTTCGTATCGAAAAACAGTGTCCCAAACTGGCTGGTAATACTTTCAATTGTATTAATTTCTAAAGCTCGGTCCCCTTTAACATTTCTTATGTAGTTAAAGGGTACATTTGTGCATATGTATTCCGCATTTCAACTCTGTACGGTCTTGCAAACGCATTTTGTTGCAGAATCTAGTATCTCTATGGCAGATGATACTACGAATTTGGGTAAATCAAAATTACACACGACACAAAAGGTCGACTAATCTTGTGTGACCAAGCGGGGTATGCACGCTCTCGGCTGCATACAGGGTGTCAAAAAAAAAATTCTGAAAAGTTGATCAAATATATTCTGATATGTAAAGAAACCTTAAGTCGTTAGCTTTAATAAACCAAAACAATTATATCAATCGGCTCAAAACTTTTGAAGATATGCTCTTTTAAAGAAATGTAACCGTTTGGCTACTTCAAAGATTGAAAAGGAGTACACATACCATGCATGAATATCAAACATTCCTCAATGATAACTTTATAAAATAACTTTATTTATGGAATGGGCTTTACCGGTGGGTTTATGGGCAATGGATTTTGTTAATAGTGTCATTAATTTGTGGATAAAATGGATGCCGAATGGGACTTCTTTTGCTTTACTTGCAATTACTTATTTTTTCTTGCTTATTTATCTTATTTATGCCTTTTTGTTTTATTATGTTTCTTACTTTTTTACTTTGTTGTTTCTTGCTTTCTTTTTTCATTTACAACATAAGTCATTTCTCTTTTTAGGATAAAAGGTAGCCCTAAAAGGCTGTTTGGTTTGTCTTTGGTTCTTCTGAAGTGAGTTTACTGTGCTGCTCTGCCCTCTACCTGGTTGCCTCCTTGGCGAATACAGGTTTCAGCCCTGGTCCTCATTGCATCAATTGCGTTGCGTACCAACCTTGTGAGCCGGATACTTGTGAATGCATTCAGTAATACGTTTGCGAAGATCTTGGATTTTGCAACAAAGGAAAAAAAAAGTGGTGTGAGGTCTGGTGATCGTGCAGGCCACTCCACAGCATGAGCCATCCCAACCACTCTGTTTGCTATCCGTGGACAGAGTGAAACACGGGTACTTTTATTCAAAAGGGCATATCTTCAAAAGTTGTGAGCCGATTGAAATAATTGTTTTGATTTATTAAAGCTAACGATGAAAGGTTTCTTTACGTACCAAAATATATTCAATCAACTTTTCAACTATAGGCGAAAAAGAGGGCGCAATGAGGGGCCTCTTTTTTCTGGGACACCCTGTACTATAGGAGCTTCTTATAGGCATTGTAAACAATGGTCTTTTTAACACTTTTTTACTAACTGAATATATTTGAGAATATTTTAAAAATAAATTTGCCAAAAAACAATCGTCATATAATTATATCACCAGAATTTCCCGCTTTTAGGAATGAATATGATATTTAGCATATCTGACCGTTCGTTTGATTTCCATGTAAAATAAGGGTTGTTTAGCGATTTGTTGTGCACCTTGCTCAAATTTTAATAAGTTTTGACCAACTTACTTGATTTCAGCAGTTAGGCAACTTACTGCAATTGTGTTTGAAAAATTGGGCAATTTACAAATAGACAAACACCTTCAGTGATTAATAAAATTGTTTCAATCAAAAACATTCCATTTTGTGAAATTATCAGTTGTTTTGTCACTTGTCTTCACACTGGTTCATCTGCATCGACAAGCTCATATGTGACCATACAGCATGAATGAGCCGTAAATTCCCTAAATTGTATTCTGAGTTATAGGGTAAAATGTGTATGAAGGTCGTATTCATCTGTAACTCAAGCTGGCGCGACATCTATCTCATTTTGTTAGTCAAACACCAATCAATAATCCTATTGTCGAAGCTTCTACCTTAGATGGCTATAGAATTTTTAATAGCTCTGGTCTTTGTTTGCTTTGGCTAAATCCTGTTCAAGTTGTGGGTTACCAGACATGCATTTTGTATAGGTATGTATAACCAACAATAACAAGGAGAGAGCTTTCTTAAACCTCGTTGACTTGGAGATGATTTGAATTGACCGCCAATTATGACTGGTTGATATTTATTGCCAGCAATGTGGAAAAAGAGACACATGTAGAAACGCAAAAAGCTACCATTTTGTTGAAGGAGCAAAGTTTAACAAACCATAACCCCGATTCTGGATATCGTTTGAAGTTAAATGATTACCATTTTAAAGCTTATGATATATATTTTCTAAACACGAAATAAAACAAAATTGACCGGAGGAGGAATTTACGGCTCATTCGCCGTGAACGGTCACATATGGTAAGTAACACGTCGTCGCAACATTAGCATATCATTATCTTTAAGCACACTGATCCACTTGAAGAATCATCACATGCTTCCAACATGGAATGGCCAATTCAATCATATTATATTAATCATGTTGGATTAATGATCCAAAACAATACAAATACTGTAAACGCTCGCCCAATCATGCAAATGGCGCACCTGGGCTCCTTTGCCTTGGGGTAAATTTCACGTACAAATAAAGAGCTCCCCTCCTCTTAAAATCCCAACAAGAATTAAGGGTATGTGCCCTTATTTGCTTGTGGTATTTTTTTTATGGGAGGACACTTTTAGTTTGTGTCTAAAATTCCAGTTATATCAAGGGAGCCCATAGCGCCATTAGGCGAACGTTTACGGTATATAAATTACCAAAACGTTTGATAATAATACTTTAAATTTGCTCAGATTCATAAATACCGTACAAAAATTCAACTGTGGTAAAAATCAAATAAACATAATGTAGTAGTTCATCTACTGATCAGCAAACTGTAAATTATGTGCTGTGATTAGTTGTCGTAAGTGTTGCGTAAAACTGTTTTAAGAAATACATAACTTTCCGTAAGAATTGAGTGGTGGTATCAATTAGATAACGCGATAGATGAAACTGACGTCATCAGTTTGTGCGATTGTGCGATGGTTGCGATCCTTTTGTTTCAACCATGTGATACCCCGATGTTCAAGACAACCACCATTATTGTGTAAAGTGACTGGTTTACAGGTACTTTTCTGTGAAGGCACATCAACTTTAAACATGCTAAACACAATATAAAACCTGCATCAACTTCTCTCTTTTGTACCAAATTAGTAAAACTGGGAAGTCCGCCCAGTTCAACTAAAGGATCATTCTGTCACGTTCATTTTATTTTAGCCGCAGGTGTTTTTTTGGTATTAAGCAATGTAGTGAGCACTATGATCCCGAGAGAACTGGGGCATCATGCAGTTATTGTTAACAACATGTATGCACACAACACAGGGGCACTCACAATAGGCAATTGACCCGTACTGGTAGCGCTGTGTTGTAGATATAGGAGACGAACTAGTTAGCGTCATATATCAAAAAGTATAAAATCTATGATTTTAGTACTTTCTCTATGTTTCAATTAATTATTCTTTTCAAAATATCTGAATTTTTAACCCGGTATATGCTTTAATAACGGGTGACCATACATTTGAATGAGAAAGGAAATCTACATCTTATCCAAACTCCCGTGTTAATCCAATGGACATTTTGCTTCACCGGGCCGCCCTGATTTGGTCGCATTTGCAAGAGGGGTGCTACGAAACCGTAATAGATACAAATTTAGTACTTTCTGTCAATCAAGTATGGTTTATTCTCTACATGTCAATCTTTAAATTATTAGCATAGTCCTTATAATAACGTGGGACCGCCTTGATAAGTAAATGATAGCAAACCAGTGAAAAATACCCCAAAACCCAGTCAGTGGAGCTCCGCCCGTACATGTCAATAGCGTCAGTATCGATTGGATTAGTCGACCGTAGCGGACAATTCGATCGCTCATTGGATTAATATTATCACGTGGTAAGAAATTTGCATTGGACACTCGATTACTATAATGGTTTAGCACTGCATATTTCGGTTTAATCTTCACTAAGCGGGTTTATGGCTGAAAAGGTCACGGTGAATTTGCCGTGGACAAAACTACACTATGGATTTCCCAATTATACGACTTCTTAAATAGATCTGAGTTTGTTGTTGAATCATCTTGATTACATGAGAGGAGGTTCCTATCTTTCATGAAATAAGCTTTTGTCATGTAAAGAACGTTAAAAGATAAATTACGCAGGGCACATCACACACATACAACATTAATCGAAATGGCAAAACGCACACAAAACCTCACATTCTGCATGTATTCTATCTGTCATACAGTAAACTGTCCTGCATAAGATGTGTTCTTTTTTTTATCACTCCCATAGCTCCAGTGTCTTCTGCTATGGTGAGTCGGCTATCCTATCGATCGGTCGTTGTAGGAGCTGGTTTGGCGTCATTCATCTGCTGTTTTGCTGCAAGTTTTGTCACCCAATTCTGGCATTTGTATATTATATTGGCAATGTTAAGTGAGTAGTTATGATAATATTGATATAAACAATTATGATACTTTTAAATTGAATGTAGCATATTTACAATCTTTAAACAGGTAGAAACAGAATACATTGGTTACTTAAATCAATGTATCAATCACACAGCTCTTTTCAGAGTTACCATTTTGAACGAATATTAATATAGAATGGGGAAAAACACGACAATCAGATAGGAGAAACAAGTCAAGCTGAACAGAGACGGGGGCTGGGATCTTCACATAATTTATGACTATCTTCTAGGAACACCTAAATCATTCAAGTGTAAAGAAGACAGTCATTCAGTCTTAAAGTTGATTTATTTATTTAATATTTATTTCTTATTTAACCTGGGGTGACCAATCAATGCACTGGCACTGATCTCCCTTGGTTCCCAGGTGAAAAAGTTTTTCTACGATCGTAGATTATTTTCAAATATTTATATGTAACCTTTTGGGGGGGGGGCACCAGGTATAATGATTTTATTATCAAAATTATACTTTTTCGTAGGGGAAAATAGTCACGTTGAATAAACGGCGTGAAGAAGTACAAAGTACGTCATAGGGACGTTAAAAGAAGAAGTTTGTGTCAATGATGCAAATCGCAACCTCTTTAATACGGGGAGATCTCACAAGCAAATCAATGGACAATCTGCGCGTACACCGCACGTATAAATGAGGACTTAATATTCACACCTCACTGTAGCTTTATTATTACGATTTTTTACAAAACAAAAATAAACATATTAATAGTAGTTGGAGTTACAATCGTATGTGCAATACCATGATTCTATATAACATAATTATATTGTAAAACGGACACAATATATGCATTTTCTGCTTAAATATTAGCGACTTCGCTCCGCCACATCCTTCACACTACGATACTCGCACATACCGTCGGCAGAGAACAATAAAAACTGCCGACCAGTGTATAATATGACGTCAAAATGTTACCTGACGAACTTAATTAAGTTTTCACCTTTTGCATATTTTTTTTCATAGGCATCGGCATGGGTTTTTCATATGCAGTCTCGTATTCCTGCTTCATTTCTTACTTCGACCAACATCTTGCGTTTGCTTATATGATTAGTAGTGCTTCTAGCGGGATAGGCTATCTTTCTATGCCACCCTTGATGGAATTTCTTATAAGTCATTACACATGGAAAGGAGCTTTGCAAATAACATCAGCAATCCTGGCAAATATTTGTGTCTGTGGAGTATTACTGCGACCATCGCCGTCAAATACAATGTCAACCACGAGGAGAGAAAAACAAAGTTATATTGAGTGTAAAGCACTTTCAAAAAGCGATTCCTCTGTGAGAACAAGCTGTCTGATGTTTCTTCACGACGTTACGGCAGATTTTGACTTAAGTCTTTTTCGCAACGTACGATTTCTATTTCAAGGTATAATTGGCGGAACATTCGTTGGTGCAATGAACACATTTGGTGTCTATCTCATTCCGTATGCAATCAGAATTGGTATATCAGATTCTAAAGCTTCTTTACTTATGTTAGTGTACGGTGTACTTATCGTAGCGACGAGAATTTCACCAATAGCCTGGATTGTTGACGAGAAAATTATATCCGCTCCAACTTTAGCGGGAATAGCAAATCTTGTTCTCGGGTCCATAATGATCGTCACGCCTTTCGTTAGTATCTTTGTACATCTTGTAGCAGTGTGTGTAGTGTATGGACTCTCGCAAGGTGTAGCAGGGTGCATGGTAACCATTGTCATTGCCGCAACACCGGGAGTGAAGGAAAAGGCTAGAGGGGCCATTGCCTGGCATATTATTGCATATGGCTTAGGCTGCCTGACATCTGTATTTCTTGCTGGTAAGTTGGATAATCTGAGTTTCATGAAATCGATAGAGTATGCTATAATTAATTTTACAGTGTAATTCAAAGCCAGGAAAGTTGACAAGAAGTGGCAGAAGAATAAAGACGAAGAAACTAAGGCAGACATCAAACACAAAAACAAACAATGACGCTGTATAATTTGTCTGTAATTTTTTTCTATGCAGGATTTTTATATGATATAACGGGAACTTACCAATATTCATTTGTTCTGTGTGGTGTTTTGATTATCATCGATGGAATCATTTTACTATGTGATCCTTTTTTGACTCGTTGGCAAGCTCGACTGGAGAGACATCGTGAAGAGGGTTTAATATCCAAAGGAAAAGATGGGTTCACGAGCTTATCATCAAGAAGAGATGTGGGAATAGCTTCGGTTTGACAGTATTAAAACATTATACGTGAAGGATGGTAACTTTATCGCCATGTCGCTAGCCACGTCCGAAAGCACGTCCGTTTATAGGATTGTTATTGGTCGCCCAGATCTGGTGATGATTTAAATCTTCTGGGCACTTCAATTACCACCGTAACTACAGCGTACACAACTATCTGTGCAATGTGCTGCGCCTTGTGTTGGCGCGAAAGTTTAACGCTCACTTGGTGAGACGTACTTCCATGCTTGGTGCTTGCGGTTAGATTGGATTGATAACAAAATGGATTGCGAGTATGATTGATTGTGTGTGTTAGGGGAACAGTCCTGCTCAAAATTCAAAGTACATGGTCGATTTTTACTCGGGGTTCAGGCCGTGCCGTTTGAGGCGAGCGATCGCTCTCCTCGCCACCGCTCGCCAAACTCGATTTCTAGTGAGCGTTTTTCTACTCGCCATAGACACTAAATACCACTCGCTGCAAATCTCCCAAAATTAGCCATCGAATCAGAAAATCACAAATTTTAGCGCGCTCCGCGCCCATTTCAACATAAATACATCGATACCGAAGCTCTACTTATATACTAGTATAGTACTAGTATACCCAAATAAGTGGTGAAAATTCGACCACTCGCTTAGCATCATGCTAGCAAGTGATTAACCACTCGCCTTTAAAATCTAGACGGCAAGGCCTGGGGTTTTGTGATCAATAAACTTGTAGATCTCAAAATCAGACTTGTTCAATTTATGTGAGCCCTCATTATAATTATACCAAAATATGTAGAATTCGATAACACATGTAGATCTGTCCATTGATGATCATAAATTAGCTGTTGTTGAGAAGGTTAAACTAATGGGTGTTATGATCCAAAACAATTTATGTTGGGATGAACAAGTTGATTCCATGTATGCGAAGGCCAATCGTAAACTCTTCATGCTCCGTAAACTGAAGGAAGCATCTCTCTCACCCGAGGAGTTGTTATTGGTGTACAAGGAGTACATCCGCACTGTTTTAGTGTATGCCGCCCACTTTGGCATTCTGGTCTTACTCATAATCAGGTGGCCCAGCTTGAGAAAATTCAAAGACGTGTTTGCAAATACATCCTTGGTAGAAAGTATACTACCTATGCAGATTCCTTAGCTACTCTTGAACTTCATTCGTTGTCTGAGAGGAGACAAAACATCTGCAAGGAATTTGCCCTGAAAGCAAGCACGTCTGTGAGGTTCTCACCCTGGTTTCCACCTAGTAACTGACTCTCAGAAGACAACAAAAATTTGACTCATTTAGATGTAGGACCAGCAGATTTCAAAATAGTCCCCTACCCTTTCTCACCAACATCCTAAAGGCAATGTAGTTTGTTTTTTCTTGCCAGTCATTTTTTGACATTGTTCCAAATAGCTCCAAATCCAGTCAAGTGCAATTATAATGTTTGAGTGTTTTAATTATAATGTATGTATTTTTCATAATGCTATTTTTTATGTAAATATCATGCAATTCAGCCGTTGGCTGCTATGTGATTTGTAATAAATATACAATATATACAATGCGTGCACTTTATTTTTACTGTCACTAATTGTACAAACCATTTTCTATTACCATTTATTAAATACTTTACTTGTGATAAACATCTGTATAATTTCGAGTTCAACTGAATGCGTTCATCATGATTAATAATATATCATTGAAAGTTTCCCCATGACGTATACATGGTATACTATGGTCAATCCAAACACAGAACACATATAAAGTAGACAAATAATTACAGGAATACCTGTAGCATCAGAAAAAGTCGACAACAAAATCTTTTGCCATGAAGTGCTGAAAAGCAGGATTAATTTTCTTCATTCATCAGAGAGCCAAAATATATCAATATGGTCATTCATCATTTACTGTTCAAAGCAATATTATTTGGCGATGACAATGAAACTTTTTGTTGTGGGGGTACTGTACCCCTGGTCAATTTTGTGCCTATTTTTGCATTTTTCTCAAAAATTAAAGTGCATTGGTGACAAGTAAGATATGTATATTATAGGGGCAAGGACTACAACTACTGCGCTGGAAATTTTTATTTCAGCACAGACAACAGTTGTGGAGTTACAGTCAAAAAATGAGGGGAAACCAATATTTGATCAATAAATCAATAACTAATTGCCTTGAGTTGCTGAATTTTCAGTGCAGTAGTTGTAGTCCTTGCCCTATAATATATATATCTTACTTGTCACCAATACCCTACAATCTTTGAGAAAAATGCAAAAATATGCACAAAATAAGCGGGAAAAATGCCGAGATATAAATTTAACTAGACATTGTGCTCACAGAGCACGGCCCTTAGCCAGTGATGTTGATCTTTTTATGACCTTTGACCTAGAGATGTTCATGCAACATTTGTACCACCAGCCTATGGTTCATGGTGGTGACGACATTGTAGGCCTACTATGTAATTTACGGGAGCAGCAGCATTTTGAAAGTATTTGGTAAAGAAAGAAAGAAGAAGAATCGGATAGAAAAACAGGACCAGGGCTCAGCTAGGTAAATACACAAATGCCCTTGAAAGGCGCTATAAAGATTGTTTACCTATATTAGCCTTGCATGCAAGGACATACCTATTGATAATGTATACTTTAAAGTACACATAAGTGAGGAATGATCAGCCCAATTATTATTATACACGGCTCATTGAACCACAATGGGCTTGTATAAGGACTATATATCTTTGCTGTATGGATGACATATTTGTGTGCAAATCTATCATGGGGGTCATAGACCCCCCTAGTCAATTTTAGTGAAAATTTACGTTTTTGGTCATTGTCCGCAAGTGGAAGAACTTTGACCGCAAATGATCATATGGCATTTGTGGCACCACCCAATGGTCCTAGTGCTCAACTATGGTCAACATGGCAAAAAGCATATGGCTACGATGCCCGATTTAAGGTATTTGGTTACATGCCGGAAATGACCCCTAAATGACCTTTGACACCAATTCTGTGTACAACTTTTAGACACTGGCTATAGACAATGCATATGTGCAAGTGATGTCACGGTGCTATGTAATATGGGGAATGAGTAGCATTTTAAGTGAAAAACACGTTTTGGGCTATAATGACCTTGAGGAGACATTTGCGCCAGACATTTTCACATGACATTTGTGGCACCCCCCAATAGTCATAATAACCAAATTTCGTCAAAATTGACTAACGAATATGGCTACGATGGCTCATTATACGATTGGTAGAAGAAAGAAAGAAAGAAAGAATCAGAATCTAAGAAAAAGAGACCCTTAGCCAAATGCCATTTGGCTAAGGTAAAAAAATAATGAGTATGAGTACTAACACTAACAATAACACACAACACGCACATTCACCTTGATTATGACTAAATTAGTCATTATTTTGTGCAAACAATTTAAAAGAATATTATCTTCCCATCTTCCCCGTTGACCGGGCCCAGACATCAGACCGGGCCTCGGACATCAGACCGGGCCCCGGACATCAGACCGGGCCCCGGACATCAGACCGGGCCCCGGACATCACGTCGTTACTCCGCTCGATTTGAATCGTATGTCAGGAGCCGTCCCACGAGGCGCGGATTTAAGGGGTGTTAAAATGGTTTTAATTGGGCCTTCATTTTAAGCTTCCGCCCTCAGACACCCCCTTCGTATGGATTAAAAAATATGCAGTTTTGGCCTCTGTTTTCAACACCCGCGAACGTTTTGTTTTATAGTGCATGGCGCTATGGGTTTGGGGATTTATTTTCCTGTAATAGTGGGCATAGAAAAAAATGGAACCAATTCTAGTTTTATCCTTTGAGGTGTAAGAATGCCAAAAATTGTGGTTCCATTAATGTAGGAAAGCTAGATGCTAATTTAAAAATCACCCTATAGCGCCATGCACTAAGTTTCAAAAATATTTCCACAGAAAATTGGACATAGTAAATAGTCCACCAAACGGCTTCAATCGGGCCTTCATTTTACACCTTAGACACCCCCTACTTTTTTTCATATTTATTGGTGATCCGACCAATCATTGACCAATTCGTGGCCTCCGCAAACGTCTAGAGGCCATCCACATAATGGCTTAGACGCGCCTAGACCCTCCCTCGGGTCCATGGAGAACGACTGGTAATGTAGATTATATAACATTAAATAAACCCGATACATGGACCTTCCCAATCTGTAGGCAAATTGTCTTCCACTTCCCAGCATTTTGTGGGAATTTACTTTTACCGATCGTGGGTCAGACGAGTTTTCTATATATCACGTCCGTGGTCTCACTGTCTTGCCGTTTGTTTAAGGTTGGTCTGAACCCTGGAATTATGAAAACTTTCGGGCCTCATAACTGCTAAATTATTAGTCTAAAGAATATAAAAGTATACATTTTTAGAATGGAAATGACTTGATGAATTCATCTGTGAGGTCCAATTTGGGCCAAAATGCTCATTTTGGAGAAAATCCCAAAAACAGGTTTTTGGCCCAAATTTTCGTGCAACGTAACAAAAAATTGTTTGGCCAAAATTTTTTTATTAATTTTAAAAACTAGATAAAAATATCTAGGGACCGTTTTTCATTTTTTTGAATTTTGACCAACTTCACCAAAAATATTTGAAATTTGGGCGAAAATCAGGCTTTTTTGTGATTTTTTTGAAAATTTTGCATTTTTTGACCATTTTTGGTGCAAATTTCTCAAAGTTGGTCAAAATTCAAAAAATAAAAAACGGTCCTGAGATATTTTTATCTAGTTTTTAAAATTAATAAAAAAAATTTTTGGCCAAACAATTTTTTTGTTACGTTGCACGAAAAAATTTGGGCCAAAAAACCCGTTTTTTGGGATTTTCTCCAAAAATGAGCATTTTGGCCCAAATTGGACCTCACAGATGAATTCAACAAGTCATTTCCAGTCTAAAATGTATACTTTTATATTCTTTAGACTAATAATTTAGCAGTTATGAAGCCCGAAAGTTTCCATAATTCCAGGGTTAAGACCACCCTTAAGCGGCTACTTAGCCTGACCAATCAATATAAACTGCTCAAATAAAGAAAGTCCGCAGTCATACAACCCGTCCTACACCAAAACCTGATCTTGTTATGACAATTTGATTGATACGGTCGTATGCAGAATCTTGTTAGCTCCAATTTGATATCCAATTTGCTACCAAACACTCAAAAGTGACAAAGGTTGATACCAGTTTATGGCATGTGGTGCATTTTCGAAAGTTGCAAATCAAAACGAAGCACGCGGTCGAAATGGCTTAGCGTGGCAATGTGGTCAAGCTTGCTTGCCCTAGATGGGCCCCTGTCGACTATCCCAAGTGCGCGCTTTATTCAATTGTCAATTTAAAACGCATGGATTGCTACAGTGATTTACTGATGAATACCAGGGCACGATGCGATCGATATGTCCTAGCGGTTGTTTCGGGCTATGTCAATATGTCAATGGTCGTGCTCTGCCATTCACCTCTTCATGTTCGCGTGGTCCGTTTTTAATTTGCAACTTTTGAAAATGCACCAAATTTCATATACTGGTATCAATCTCTGTGAATTTAGAGTTTTCGGTAGCAAATTTGGTATCAAATTGCAGCTAACAAGATTCTGCACAAAACCTTATCAATCAAAATGTCATAACAAGATTAGGTTTTGGTGTAGGACGGGTTATATGACTGCGGACTTTCTTTATTTGAGGTGTTTAGATCTCAGCAAGCAAGGCGAAATTTGAAGTGGTTTTCATTGATATTCTATTGGTCATAATCAACGCGCGCGCAAAATGACAATAGAACTGGGTCATGCATGTTATGTGCCTACCTTATTTGAATTGACAATGGGGCGGGGCTATCATAAATTGACGCAACAGTCACGTTACATAGCTTGATAATTATTTGGAAGGGACTTCTCTATCAAAATGTAACAGTCTCGGATTAGGAGAGCTAATAGAATGGCTGAATTTTGACGTCGTCATTGGTTTTACACGTAAACACAAAAATGTCTCAAATTATTCCAAAACTGTACGTATGTTATTAAGCACTATTTTATCAGTCTAAATCCGTTGAGGTTCGACAGTGAACCTCATTGTAAGTACTGTTTTTTGAATGTTTTGTATGAATAACGCACGGTATGTTTATGATATACACCTACAATTTCCCCCCATTGTGTATCACCGTTAGCGTGGTGTAATGGTAAAGTTGTCGCCTGCGATGCAGAGGGTCCCGAGATCGAGTCCCGCTCACTACCGGCTATAATTTTTTTCTTCACATTTATTTTGAATCCAAAAATATTTATTTTTATGTGAAAATTTATACATTCACTGAGAAATATATTTTGTGCATTTTTTTTCTGTAACGGGGCCAATAGAGCTAAAAACACAACTCGGCACACGGGGCGTCCAATGTCCAGGCAGTGTTGCCGTCATATTGTCTGTTTTGTTTACGATATTGGCTGTTGCCACAGTGAATAAGGTAGTCCACCGTCGTCTGAATTCGTGGCTACGTGCATGAAATGCCCTACGCAAACGTCTAGAGAGGCCATTCACACAGGGCACAGTGACAAATTGCTATCTTGGGAGTTGCACTTTATATTCTGTTATTTTAATTTTTTGTTACGAGCAATGTCCAGACTTAAAAGGAATTGTCGTGTAACACCTCCTAATTTGTCTTATATCCTCCGTTCCGTCATCAGGATCAGTAATAACTGTTTCCGCTCTTAATAAAAAGGTAATTCTCAGAACACTCAGCTTGTGTCCTATCGGATGGTGCGAGCTAAAATTCAAGTACTGTTTGAACTTTCGCGCGAGTAGGCTTGCTGTACACTTGTATTTTCACTCGAGATATCGAGAAAAGGGAGTTGCCCTCTTCCTCGCGCTTGAATTTGGGGTCGACTGTTAAGGCGTGGGGTATGAGCGACCTTGAAGTACAGGTATCTGGAGAAGGGAAGCAACGAGTTACCCCAAATCACAGCGACAGGTAGTGACTTGGCCGCCGAGTGTTAATATATATTTATTTTGGAAGGTTCGTGTTTGTTTTAAATTTTGGGGCGTTTTTCCAAAATTTGATATTTTTGGTGATATTTCAAAAAAGCGACATGCCAAAGACAAATCTTTTTGCGCATACTTTGTTATTGCTAATACAACTCTTTTCTGCATACCTACGTTACAATTCGTTTAGGTGATTTAGTAATATTATAAATTTTGTGACTGCATTTTGGCGTTTTCGATGCGATTTTAGGCTTACCGGGATTTAACGTTGATATCTAGTCTTGCTCCTTTTATAATTTCACTTTGATCGTCGGCTTTTGTAAATAACAGAATGTAGATTGGCTCTGAATAAGTCTCGTAGTCCTCTTGGTGGGTTTTTTCATGATATATTTAGTTTGTATTTGCATGTAAACAACCCAAAACCGACCTCTGATTTCAGGGTTGAAGGCTGTTTTCGGAATACCCGTGGACTCAAACAAGTGCACGAGTGGCGACTATGGTTTTATACTTCCCGTATTGATGATTGCGTCTACGCCTAACAATATACTTCTTTTTATATGTTGAATGTAGCTGGTATATACACTGGTATACAAAGAATTGGTTACATGTCAATGACCATTAACTTCAGGGATAGACCCTTAGATTATTTATGCGCCTTTCTATCATGCAGTATCTTTACCCACAGACATGTGCCCGTGTCATGTACCAATATTGCGTAACGCTAAAGGTTAATACATTTCTTTGACTTCGAAGAAACTGTGTGGTTCTATGGCCTAGCGGTCTAAGGCGTTGTGGTTTCTAAGTTGTTGTTCTGGGCGTCGCTTGTTCAAAACCGCGCGTCTGTCACTTTTCTTATGCTGTTTTATTTTTCCAACGTTAGGGCCTAGAAAAACTAATTTATAATTTCTTTTTATATTATTTATTTATTTATTTATTTATTTATTTATTTATTTATTTATTTATTTATTTATTTATTATATTTATTTAATGACGTTTTGGGGCTCGAGAGAACGGACACATTTATTTATTTATTTATTTAGTTAGTTTAGTTAGTTAGTTAGTTTATTTATTTAATGACGTTTTGGGGCTCGAGAGAACGGACACATTTTTTTTAAAATTTATTTATTTATTTATTTATTTATTTATTTATTTATTTATTTATTTATTTTTCGATTGATTATTTGATGATTGAGTGAGCAGATTTATAGATTGCTACTTTATTTGTGGGACTTCTATTAGAGTTTTAATGACATCGTACATTAGTATTGATTTTTTCTGTTAAGCATTATCAAGAATTAATATCACAGGTTTTAGTGCAGATAGAAAGTTGGCTTACTGATACTATCCGTTGATTCAGAACCGGAAGGTTCCGGGTTCGATTCCCACCTAAGCCTATTTTTTAAAGACTTGGAAAATTTCTACAGTAAGTTTATTTGGCGCGCGATCTCAGTTATTCATTTTCTGATGGCTGTGCCTCTTACAGACACCCTCCCTCTGGAATCCAAACCACGGTTCGCTCATTACACCTCCCTTAATGTGATTGGTGAAATCCTCTACATTAACTGATTCAATTACGTCACCGGAGGAATCTCAACATCACTACACTACTTTGTTATTGCTAATACAACTCTTTTCTGCATACCTACGTTACAATTCGTTTAGGTGATTTAGTAATATTATAAATTTTGTGACTGCATTTTGGCGTTTTCGATGCGATCTTAGGCTTACCGGGATTTAACGTTGATATCTAGTCTTGCTCCTTTTATAATTTCACTTTGATCGTCGGCTTTTGTAAATAACAGAATGTAGATTGGCTCTGAATAAGTCTCGTAGTCCTCTTGGTGGGTTTTTTCATGATATATTTAGTTTGTATTTGCATGTAAACAACCCAAAACCGACCTCTGATTTCAGGGTTGAAGGCTGTTTTCGGAATACCCGTGGACTCAAACAAGTGCACGAGTGGCGACTATGGTTTTATACTTCCCGCATTGATGATTGCGTCTACGCCTAACAATATACTTCTTTTTATATGTTGAATGTAGCTGGTATATACACTGGTATACAAAGAATTGGTTACATGTCAATGACCATTAACTTCAGGGATAGACCCTTAGATTATTTATGCGCCTTTCTATCATGCAGTATCTTTACCCACAGACATGTGCCCGTGTCATGTACCAATATTGCGTAACGCTAAAGGTTAATACATTTCTTTGACTTCGAAGAAACTGTGTGGTTCTATGGCCTAGCGGTCTAAGGCGTTGTGGTTTCTAAGTTGTTGTTCTGGGCGTCGCTTGTTCAAAACCGCGCGTCTGTCACTTTTCTTATGCTGTTTTATTTTTCCAACGTTAGGGCCTAGAAAAACTAATTTATAATTTCTTTTTATATTATTTATTTATTTATTTATTTATTTATTTATTTATTTATTTATTTATTTATTTATTTATTTATTTATTTATTATATTTATTTAATGACGTTTTGGGGCTCGAGAGAACGGACACATTTATTTATTTATTTATTTAGTTAGTTTAGTTAGTTAGTTAGTTTATTTATTTAATGACGTTTTGGGGCTCGAGAGAACGGACACATTTTTTAAAAAATTTATTTATTTATTTATTTATTTATTTATTTATTTATTTATTTATTTATTTATTTATTTATTTATTTTTCGATTGATTATTTGATGATTGAGTGAGCAGATTTATAGATTGCTACTTTAATTGTGGGATTTCTATTTGATTTTGAATGACATCGTACATTAGTATTGATTTTTTCCGTTAAGCATTATCAAGAATTAATATCACAGGTTTTAGTGCAGATAGAAAGTTGGCTTACTGATACTATCCGTTGATTCAGAACCGGAAGGTTCCGGGTTCGATTCCCACCTAAGCCTATTTTTTTAAAGACTTGGAAAATTTCTACAGTAAGTTTATTTGGCGCGCGATCTCAGTTATTCATTTTCTGATGGCTGTGCCTCTTACAGACACCCTCCCTCTGGAATCCAAACCACGGTTCGCTCATTACACCTCCCTTAATGTGATTGGTGAAATCCTCTACATTAACTGATTCAATTACGTCACCGGAGGAATCTCAACATCACTACACTACTATTTAGAGCCATAACCATGATGATGATAATATCCGCCGAAGACGCAGGTTGAGCCGGTAAAGAGCTCCTTTAAAGCCATATTATAACATTTCTGTAAATAGGTTACTATTTATTTTCCATAAAATGTTAGCTTTTACTGTCATATATGCCACCTTTTAATTTTTTCTTTTAAGCAAAGAAAATTGGAATTTACTAATAGCGCTAATGCATAATACTCCAGCGGTTGTAATACGGTACGACCCTCTGACGGGGTGTGTGTGTATCAGCGTACGTACTGTGTCATGTGCTGTGAATATCGTTTACGTGTTCGACTAATATTTCCATCGTAATAATAAGACGACGGTTCCGGCGTTTTATTCAAAATCTCGGATTTTGACAAAACTACAGCACCTAAAGTCTTGATTTTTGCAGATTATCTTTGTTTACTAAAGTACATTACATACGTGTAAAAACCAGAATTTAAAATTTTTTCGAGGGCGTTCTCCTCAGCAAATGTTATAATATGGCTTTAATTGTACCAAATCAGGAGTAGCGTAGAAGTTTATTTCTTTCTGTTTACATTTATCATGTTTATACACCGCTGCGTATAAAAATGCATCATTAAAAGTTTACTTCGGGATTCAGTCATGTTTCACCGGTTGTTCATCGCCGTTTAACAATGATGCATCCGCGTTGTTTGTACGGCCTGCGTGGTCTACGAGCGAAGTAAACCACGCAGACGCGCCGGACTTTTGCGCTACCTAACTTTTTGGTGCACTCAAAGGAGCGCTTCACCGGCTCAACCTGCGTCTCCGGCGGATGTTATGCGGGATGTTATGGTTCTGAATAATTGTTGAAAACAAGCTAAAGATCGTCTATTTCACGCATGATCATTTCATAAGGATTGTCAGTTAGTCATTGCCACTCAACCTTACAAACAAAAAGATCGGTGATTCTCGGTGATTTCTCGAGATATGTTTAGTAAACAACGAAAGGGTAAAATCACAATTGTGCCATTTTTAATAAGGAAGAGAGAGAGAGAGAGAGGGCTGTACAAGTACAAGGGTAAAATCACAATTGTGCCATTTTTAATAAGGAAGAGAGAGAGGGCTGTACAAGTAAATCATTGATAGCAGATGTTGATGCGTCCAATGCACTCCCCTTCGGGACTTGTGCATAAGACGCATCAACATCAACGTGCATGCATTATTTTGTCTAATTTCTCTCCCAACAAATAATACGCGTTCATTAACCTATAAGTTTGCAATATTTGTTTGTCTTTTAACATGTCTTGAGAAAACAGTATTTACCATGATAAAATCCTTGACATGCACACCCAGCAAACACAAAACGTTTTCGACATCATTCGCAAAAGGTTATAAAAGGTTGTCAGAAAACGTTTAAATGTCGGGTTATATAAAGGGCATATTAAGAGTATAAAACGTTTTAATAACCTTAAAAAACATTTTTTTTTTTGATAATCTACTGCTCAGCAAACAAAAATGGTTTACAGAAAACGTTTAAATGTCGGGTTATATAAAGGGTATAAAAACGTTTTAATAACATTCCAAAAACATTCTTGAAAACTTGATACAAAACATTCTAAACAGAATGTTATTTTGGGGAGTTGAAAAATATTTTGCGAAAAATGTTTGCCCAAAATATTTTCAATAACGTTTTAAAAACGTTTTCATGACCTTTGTATAACCCGACATTTAAATGTTATTAAAAGGTTTTGAAAAAACATTTTAAGACCATTTCTGTGTTTGCTGGGTTCAAACATTTTAACATAATGTTATTTAAGTATTGACACAATATTTGGGAAAAATGTTTGCAAAAATAGTTTACAATAACATTTTTTGAAAACATTTAAAAATATTGTTGTAGTGTGTTTTGATACAAAACGTTTTAAAACGTTATCATGACCTTTATATAACCCGACATTTTAATGTTATTAAAACGTTTTTACCTAAACCAAAAGCCAAAATATAACTTATTTAAAACGTTTTTAAAACGTTTTTGTGTTTACTGGGCATGTATATATTTAATTTTACAGCAGAATGTGAAATATCTATTTCTCTTTTACTTTTTTAAGTGGAGAAAGAGAATCATATACCTGTATCATGATAAAACAGTAAAAACTATTTTTATTGTTGTCTAATTGATGCGTTCTTTTGATTTCACGAAGGAATTCTTGATAAACTTGATGCTTCCCTCTTGATCTTCCCTAGTAAAAGTGGCACAATTGTGATTTTACCCTTTCGTTGTTAACTAAACATATCTCGAGATTAAAACAAGCAAATTGAACAGAACAAACGGCATTTGAGAGCCCGGGGGGGTACTCAGTACAAAAGGCCATACGGGGACGTGCCGCAAACATGGGTCGCATTTTCGGCCGCTTGGTATATCAATGACCCTTATTTTTCCGTTTTTGTGGTATACGCATGGGTAGTAAGTTGAAATTGGTATTCAAATGGGGTCTAAATCAGATTTTGGTATATCAATGGGTCGAAAATCTTTAAGCTCACTTGCATGAATTTCACGAAAATAATTGTCTGATCGCGTCCAAATAAGGTACATCGCTATCCAAATAAGGCAAATCAGAACCATAAATTCAGAGCTGGGCAAATCAATTGATAGTCCGATTAGCAAACGTTGAGTTGTCATTGCAAACAGATGGCGGCACTCTTCCGGTGTAGTATATGCGAGCCCAGCACTACTTCTGTTTACCCCGGCCAATTTTGATAAATCACTGAAATACTATCGGTATCGAAGTTGCAACAGCAATTTTTTCATCGCTGTTTTTTAAGTCAGTTTTGCCTCTCAGAATTCGGGATCGCAAAACTAACTGCCGATTTTAAATGCATCGAATCATATAAATAGGTTTTTTCAACAATCGGGTAAGTTTTTAGTGTAAAGTTGAATTTTATTTTTGGTGCCGAATTCAGCTGATATAACACGCGACAGCACTGCCAAGATTATACACGATCGATATGCATGGGTTAAATTGATGTTGTTTTGGTTCGATAAATTCAATGATAATTGCAATTGCATTGAACAGAAATGCATGAATATTAAATTCGTTTAAAATTTCAATAAATTATGAGTAGAAAGAAAAAAGGTACCGTACAAAAAAATAAAAATTTCATGTTCAAAATGTATATTAATTTTTATTTTTTTTTCCGTTCTTCTTTCACCATGCAGGGTACAAATTATGATTGCTCACCCAATTTTTTTCACAGACATCTTCCGTTAATCGACTGTCTTGCATGAACCAAAGGCCATGATGAGCGGGGGACACTGGCTGCGCCACTGTTTTCGTGGTTTTTGTATGTTAAATAAAATTTAAATAAGTGCAAGAATCATCTTTCCCTACACAATACTTGTTACAAACTAGGCTAGATTGGCCCCTACAAGACAAACGAACATAAATTTGGAAACTGAGAAAACAAAACAACCGAATATATTTTGGATTTGTATTCATTACAAAATAAGGGGTGGTGCAACAATTAAGTGTACCCCGGGGTGGTGAATTCTCAAAATGTCCTGCCAAAAATTGCTCCCCCCCCCCTTTTGGCCTGCCAAAAAATCTTTACCCCCCTATAATTCACCACCCAGGGGGTACACATACTTATTGCACCACCCCTAACAAACAAGATAATAATAATTAATAAATGATAGACCCTTGTCAAAATAGAATTAAAAAATACAAAATAGAGTAAACAAGAAATAAAAAATATGATCTGAATTTTTTTTACGGTATTCTAAACGTATAGTGGTATATGGATGGGTCAGTATATGGGGTTGGTATATCAATGGGTGGTATTTTTGTCTTTTCAAGTGGTATAGTCATGGGTGTCTATTCTATGTTGGTATATGCATCGGTAGTAAAAATCAGGTTTGAAGTGGTATAGACATGGGTCCTACTTCAAAATCTTCGGAGGCACACCCCTACCCAAAAAAATTTGAGTACCCCCCCCCGGGTTTGAGAGCTAAGACTACGCCCTTGACGTTGATATAAGCATCATGTCACAACGGTATTTTCTAATTGCCATAGAGGGCGCTTTTCACTTGCATATTTTTGGTTGAGACAGGCTGTGTAGCAGTCTGAAATATTGTATAGCAATTTGTTGTCATGATCATTATTAATCCATTATGCTTGAAATAATTTCAAGCTAGACTAGCTCTGCAACTTTTCAGCACACACTTTATTTTTGTGGGGTTAATTTTGTGTGTGAATCCTGGCCTTCACCTATGGTTGGCCTTTCTTTCTTTGGAACAGGTCAACTTTCATTAATTGCGTAGGTACATTGGACATAGATAGTACATAGACACTCAGACAATATAAACTTGAAGTTCCAATTGTTGACAATTTTAATAGAAAAGTCAAAACAAGACTAACCCATATAAACAGACGGTACCTGGGCAATGGATCAAGTAAACAATAATGTACGTTGCACAATAACTGTGTGTAGTTCAACGAAACAATTTAAGCTTACTCCAGTAATTTGGTGTTTATGTATTTCATCCATGGGTCTAATTAACTTTACGTGGTGATACTAAAAACTAGGTAAGTACTGCTGTACATACATGTACCTATCAGAAAAGAAATAACTGTTTTAGGGACTGTGTAATAATTCGGGTAAATTCTCAAAATGGTATGCCAAAATGACTTCCCTTCCCCTTCTATACACATGCCATATCACCTAAATTTTAAACCGTAGTGCATGAGCAACACTATTTGCCAAGTTATAAGCAAAAGTCTTTCATATTGGCGATGAAACGAGCGTCTGAAATAGCCAAGTATCTCCCAATGAGGCGCGTATAAGTCAGTGGCGATTTGGTAATCATGTTTTATACTGAAATGCAATACAAAATAATTGCATTGGAGCAAAGATAATTTATTCTATTCATTCGTTGCAATGGCAAGCTAATCTGATAATTGGTTGGGTCTGTATGCAAGACTTGGGTTTATTTTAAATGTTTATTTTTGCAAAGCTTATTTTCAGTCATGGATCATACTGATAAATTTCGCAAGGGAGGGGGAGAGGGAGATTCTTGAGAATGAACAAGTGAGAGTGGGAGGGGGTGAGGAAGAAAGAGAGGAGAGGGAGAGACGGAAAGACCAGAAAGAGAAGAACTCGAGAGGAGAGAGTAGGGACCGGGGATGGAGTGGGGAAACTGATTATGGGGGAGGAGGAGGAAGCACAATAGGGAGATAGACATAGACATTGATACGAGGGAAGGGCGACACTGTGTCCCTGCACAAGCTTGCACAAGTGCATTGGGGTGCGACAGGCTCATAAGCGGACCTTTTGTGATTTAAGGGCTTATTTTCAACGTTTTTATAGAAAAAAGTGGACTTTGTCATTCGGATTGGCATGCATTTTGTCAAATGAATGTAGATCAATTTAAAAATGTCAAAGACGAGAGGGCGCTAGACCATTAAAACACCGGTGTTAACACAGGTGTTTCATAATCTTGTCTCTCCCGCTTTTATTGACATAGGCATCAGCCCCTATTGAAGCTGATTGGTACTTCAAAGTTAACAATGAAGTCAGATTACCATAAACTTACTGAATCCCTTGCGTTTTCGTATCTGAACAATAGACTTACGGAAACTGAAAAGATAAAAAGACCCTTAGTATATATTTCAATGCTAGGCTATTTTCACGAACCACTCTCGGAAGTGCCTACACACCAAATGCAAGTCAATTGAAGCCGTACAACTTATCGCGAATTTACGACCGTAAAATGTAGTCACTTCTTTTTTTCTAGATTAGCACCAACCCTCTAATCTCACGTTTTCATGTCAGAAATTAACATAACTTACCAAACCGAAAACAGATACTGTCTTCGTTCAACTTTTCAGTGAGCAACAAAAGACTAGAATAAAATGATTGCATTAACTTGAAAATGAACAGCTAATTTATTCCCACTTACAATGCGTGTTACAATGACACCACATTTGAAAAAAATCAATTATCATGATTATAGTATTATCTGATGTTTTTTTACACACAAATCCCAGTGCAGGGTAAAGACTGACCCTGACAATGCATATCATGCATATAGAAATAGAGTAATGGACCGTTCACAAACACTTGTAAGGGGGGGGGGGGCTGATGCAAAAAAATTTCATCGCAAACTTTTTTCGCCCCCCCTTTACAGACCCTCAAAAATGTCAGAAAATGAAAAATTATGGGTCAACCCCATAAAAAAGCATACCGTATAAACTCAATTTTTCCAGGAAAATTTGTGGTCATTTTTTTCAGGGCCCCCCTTAGGAGGGTCAAAAATTTTCAGGCCCCCTGAAAGTGTTTGTGAACGGTCCCTAATGCGTATCACATCACAAATTGAGCTAAATTGATTGAAATTCACTGCAATTATTGGTCATGTCAAGAACACTGTGGGTCAAGAAACAGTCCTGGGATAGAGCAGGTCTACAGTACTGCCTTATTTCAAATATATAGTTTTAGTTTTGGTTTTGGTTTTGGTCACGTGGTTTCCTATTGTCCTACCACTTGAATCATAAGATATCGAACTCATTGTTTCTACCTTTTGTTTAAAACCGAACATTTGTGTCAGTCAGTTTCGGTTTTGGTTTCAGTTTCTTATAAGTGGTGTGGATCGTAAAATTATTTGATTTGAAGTTACCTACTCTAAGTATACAAAAGAAATGTTTAAATTTCGCAGTGCAATATTCAGAGCAGAGAAGTCGAACAAAGCAGTCTACATTTGAAAGCATTGATTTAGTTTGAAAGCATTGACTTGAGACTACGAATTAGCCTAAGCTGATTTCACTGTGAAAATATATAGACCATCGAAATATTTCCACAGACATTACAATAGCCACTTGACAGATTATGACTTCATTGATATAAACACTATTATGCACAACTCTATTTATGTGCATGTCGCATGACGGAAGATCAATATCATAGAAAGCTGGTTTAAGGTTATTAATGATTTTAAACTGTTGTAAATTGGTAGTTCACAGCATCTTACGAATTGTAGTGAGCTTTGTCAAAAACTGCATAGCTCAATTCATAGCGAACGTGTAGAAGAATTAAAATATTACAGATATACTTTTATAGGTGCTGCGGTTCTTGAGTTACGTTGTGAAGAGGGCTGAAACAACAACACTTTTGTAAAACGTAAATAACTCATTAACAACAATAAATTAAGCAGGTTTGCAAACTATACGATTTGTAGAATGAACTTTTGCAAAACATCAAGGTGTTAATTTTCAATAATATATTGATCTAGTTAATAAAAATCGATTTTTAGCTTGCTTCGACCAACAATACCTCGTCTACCCTTAAACTAACTTTTATTCAATTTATTTATTGGAGAATAGAGAGAGAGAGAGAGATAGAAGAGATCGCCAGGGAAAGAGGGTATGTGTGTGTGTGTGTGTGTGTGAGGGGGGAGGGGGTAAGGGTAAGGGAGAAAGAGAAACAGAGGGAGAGAGCATTGGAAGTGGGAAGGGAAGGAGGGGAGAGGGGGGGCTCAAGAGTGGAGTGGAATAATAGGGAAGAGTCGATATCGAGTGTGGGGAGGGGGAGGGAGGAGGTTATATATAGGTGGCGGAGGGAACATAGGTAAGAGGTATGGGTTGTGCTTTCCGGGGAATAATCTAATTCATAATCAAATCATCTACATCATCATGCATCGTTTATATTTCAGACAAATAACCCCCCCCCCCACCCCTCAATATATGCACATGATTTCTACATGTAGGCCTAGGTCTCGTATATATCCATAATTTATGTCTCAACGATGTCTATGCATAACTTATCAAACGAATCTCGGAACTCGGGTGTAATTTTATGGTGTCATGGAAGTGTGCCACCTACGGCAAAAGTCGCCCGCGTTGATAGATATCGATAATGAAAATGTTAGCACAAAGCTGATTTCACTGTGAAAATATATAGACCATCGAAATATTTCCACAGACATTACAATAGCCACTTGACAGATTATGACTTCATTGATATAAACACTATTATGCACAACTCTATTTATGTGCATGTCGCATGACGGAAGATCAATATCATAGAAAGCTGGTTTAAACTAACTTTTATTCAATTTATTTATTGGAGAATAGAGAGAGAGAGAGATAGAAAAGATCGCCAGGGAAAGAGGGTATGTGTGTGTGTGTGTGAGGGGGAGGGGGTAAGGGTAAGGGAGAAAGAGAAACAGAGGGGAGAGAGCATTGGAAGTGGGAAGGGAAGGAGGGGGAGAGGGGGGCTCAAGAGTGGAGTGGAATAATAGGGAAGAGTCGATATCGAGTGTGGGGAGGGGGGGGGGAGGAGGGTATATATAGGTGGCGGAGGGAACATAGGTAAGAGGTATGGGTTGTGCTTTCCGGGGAATAATCTAATTCATAATCAAATCATCTACATCATCATGCATCGTTTATATTTCAGACAAATACCCCCCCCCACCCCTCAATATATGCACATGATTTCTACATGTAGGCCTAGGTCTCGTATATATCCATACTTTATGTCTCAACGATGTCTATGCATAACTTATCAAACGAATCTCGGAACTCGGGTGTAATTTTATGGTGTCATGGAAGTGTGCCACCTACGGCAAAAGTCGCCCGCGTTGATAGATATCGATAATGAAAATGTTAGCACAATAGGCTATTATATACGTATGGTTATAGGCCATTATACTTTTGATTATATATACCCTCTTGTGTCCTCCCAGCACAATAGTGTTATGATTGCATACCAGTTCATCTCCACATTTTAATCCCTTGATTTTTGGTTTCTGAACAATAGAGAAACCAAAACTCTATATTTGAAATGAGGGAGTGTAGTGAGTTATTTCATTATCAATAGTCAATACCGATAGGCCATCAGCGGAACCTTGTCCTTTTTTAGGACTCTCACTCAAGTAATTATGAGGCCGGAATGGGCTATTAAATCTAATTGAATTGGACAGTAGTGTACAGCTGTTTTATAATCTATGGTTTTATTACGTTTTGTTCTCCCGTGCATAATAATTTACGAACTACCCTTCACGCATAAAATTATTATGAACTATATACCCTGCATTATACGCTCGTATACCATGACTACTACAAAATTGGACAGTAGTGTACAGCTGTTTTATAATCTATGGTTTTATTACGTTTTGTTCTCCCGTGCATAATAATTTACGAACTACCCTTCACGCATAAAATTATTATGAACTATATACCCTGCATTATACGCTCGTATACCATGACTACTACAAAATTAATGTACAATTTTATCATTTTTCAGTGAGATACATATACGAGGGTCATTCAAAAAGTTCTACCTCCATCGTCATATCTCGGTTATCTTATGTACCAGAAAGTTGAAATTACCCATGATTATACTCCTACATCTTGGCAGCAACATAAAAGTTATTTGATTAAAATGTGTTTTTAGTTGATAAGATGTGTTGGATAAAGTGAATACGGATTAGGTGCATCGGAATCGGTCTGAAAAGGACAGCTAATTTTGATTAAAAAGGTAGGCTACATCTATGTTGAAATCCTTATAGATTTATTTCTAAAAATGATTAACTTGCTTTATTTTTGTTCATATAATTCAATCAATATCTAATGCTTGCAGATAGTAGTATTACGGGATATCGTGTCTTTTGCGCAACAAAACCGATACATGTTCAGAGTATCCTTCATATGTTGTTGACTTCGATCGGGTGAGAACGTAAAGTCGTATAAATGGGTCATAAGTTAAAATCGTATACACATTTTTTGTATTTTGTAAGTATATAACAAGATTATTAACAAATTCTTCATTTTATTTCCACGTCAAGATGCATCTATTGTTTAAAATAAGGACATAAATATAAAAATTCTTAAACCTGGTCTAGTTGAAATCTGGCAAATGTCACTAACATTAACCAACATATCTAGACAACCAATAATCACATTTTCAGCAAATTACTTTTATTTTGTAGTCGATATTTAAGAGTATATTCATGGGTAATTTCAATATCCTGACACGTAAGATAACAGAGATATGATGATGGAGGAAGACCTTTTTGAATGACCCTCGTATACCATCAAATAAGTAGGAATTCTGTGATGATAAGGGGTGGACAGTATTTTGTGTAGGACATGAGAGCACATCAAAATCCCGATATAATACACATTTTATGGCAAATGATTAAAAATTGATATTTTTGATATTTAACAGTCCTCGAAGTAAACTTTATTAAGTATAAGTGTATGTAGCTGGGATGAAAAACCAACGTGAACGATCAATTGAAAATTTTGACCTTTCGTATTGAAAATATGGATTATTTTCCCCCAAACACGCAAAAAAGGTCTTTTTTAGGGAAAAAAATGTGTATCTTCAATATGAAAGGTCAAAATGTTCACTTACACGTCGGCTTTTCGTCCCAGCTACATGCACTTTTAAGTACATATCATTAGATTTAGAAAGTTTACTTCGAGGACTGTTAAATATCAAAAATTTAAAAAAATCAAATTTTAATAATTTGTCATAAAATTGTATTATATCGCGAATTAAAAAAAATCAAAATCTTTTGATATCAGAAGGACATTCTTCGTATATTCAGAATTCAATTTGATATGTCTGATGTGATATGTGCTCTCATGTCCCACAAAAAATACTGTCGAAGCCTTCATACCATACCAGAGCCCTTAATGAACCAACCAAAATTAATCCAAAATCCAATCAGAATAATCGAACTGTTAATTTTAGATTTTTTTTCAAAATATTGCGAATATATTAAACAAGGTAATTGGGTATTTGCAGGGCAGCAATTAATAAATGATGTTTAGCAGGGGTAGCAACATCTTGTGCTAAAAATAACAAATCAGGGTCAGCAACAGACGACAGCATAAATCCGCCGCTTAATACACCGATTTAAATAAATCAAGTTTTATGTGGTTTACAATTGACAGTGACAGATAGCTACAGATATGTTTCATTTAATATTATTGATAGAGTAGTGGCTAGAGCGTACTATTGTCTCACCATTTAAGTAGCGATGACCATTATACAGTCCAGAGGCTCTTCTTTCCTTGTTTACATTATTTCATTCTTTATGTTTAGCTATATTTTCTATTGCTTTTGAAAAGCACGGTCGTTCTTAGGCCATGTTTTCATGACTCCCCCTAAATCCAGCAAGTAAAGCCAACCAACGCAACAGCAATGGTTCGACGTGCCTCCAAAAAACAGCACACAATTGACACTGGCTATGCCTGGGTTGTCCTTGCAAGCTGCTGTGTCATGCGGATACTACTCGATGGATTCTGGTCGTCTTTCGGAATACTGTTTGTGAAATGGGAAGAGGACTTTCAAGCTTCCGCTTCTGAGATATCGCTGATTGGTTCAATTTTTTTGATGAACTTATGTATAGTGGGTAAGTGTTCAGCTTATTCAGTGATCCCAGCGAAAGTGTAAAAATAATTCAATAGTGTATAAATTGCAAAATAGTAAAGGATAAGTCATTGAAATTGTCATAAGCATTTTTTTTTTTTTTTTTTTCAAAAAGCTGCAAAAAAAAAACAAAAACAAAAAAAAACAGAAGAAAACAGCAGTATCAACGAATTTAAAGCCCCATGCAATGATGCAAAGACATGCAGCCAGGGGCGTAGCCAGCCTTTTAGTGGGCAAAGCCAAATTTTCGTCCCCATTTGTCATTTCTTTTGTCCTATTTTAGTCATTTTAAGGACACTTTTTATCCCTAGAAATTTTCTGTGGGGGTACTCCGCCCCGCCCCACTGGCTACGCCACAGCATGCAGCTAATTATATATTCATGTAAAATGTCTTATTTTATCTTTAATACGAGGGTCATTCAAAAAGTTCTACCTCTAACATCACATCTCTGTTATCGTACGTGCCAGGCAATTGAAATTGCTTGGCACGTACGATAACAGACAACAAAATAAAAAACATGATACCCAGTAAAACTGGACGATCTGCGAGCATAAGATATTGAATAAAATATGATTCAATCATTTTCAGAAATAAATCTGTAATGATTTTCACAGAGATATTGGCAACCTTTTCAAAATTAGCCCTTCTTTCCAGACCGTTTCCGACGTACCAAATTTTTATTTAATTTATCCATAAACACATCTTAACAACCAAAATTACATTTTAGTCAAATAACTTTAATTTTGTAGCCAAAATTAAGGGCTGGGGTATGAACGTTTGGACAGTATTTATTTTGGGACATCAGAGCATATCAGACATATCGAATTGCATTCTGATTTTTGAAATTCGCAATTTAATACACATTTTATGGCAAATCATTAAAATTGATATTTTTGATATTTAACAGTACTTGAAGTAAACTTTATAAATCTGATGATTTATACTTAAAGTGTATGTAGGTGGGATGAAAAGCCGACGATCAATTGAAAATTTTGACCTTTCGTAAAGGTCTTTTGGGAAAAAAATCCATATCTTCAATATGAATGGTCAAAATTTTCAATTGACCGTCGGCTTTTCCTCCCTGCTACATACACTTTAAGAATATATCATTAGATTTATATAATTTACTTCGAGGACTGTTATATGAAAAATATCAAATTTTTAAAATTTGTCATAAAATTTGTATTATATTGTGATTTTCAAAAAATAAAAATTATTTGATATCAGAAAGACATTCTTCGTATTCAGAATGCAATTGGATATGTCTGAGGTGCTCTCATGTCCTACAAAAAATACTGTCGAAACGCAATAAACGCTCATTTTAGATCCCTTAAGAGTATGCTTATAACCATGGGCAATATCCAGGCACGTAAGATAACAGAAATGTGATGATGGAGGTAGAACCTTTGAATGGCCATCGTACATGGCTTTCATTTTAACCACAAGCTATGCTAGCACATCTACGACACTATTAACAAAGGTGCCAAAATCTCGTTAACCACAGATGCGTTAACATATTGAAGTAATACTGTGCAGTTTCAAGGTAGGCCTTATGCGCAAGGGTTTTATGCCTTGCGTTTATGTGAAATATTCATGAAAAAAAATTGTGTACACATTAACCCTTACACCTCGCCAAAAGGCTAGTGTATAACAAAAGTGATTCGTTGTTAAGGTTAGCCGAGAGTTTTTCATGCGCTTGATTTCAGAGGGGCGTAAGTTCATAACAGAAACAGCCATGCAGAAAATGAACAAGCGTACCGGGACGTACGTAGGCCTACTTACAATAGAATATCGATCCACGGTCAAGACATGAAAAGGCTATGAAACTTGGCTTAGCTCGTGCTAAATAATATTATATAAAGTGAAAAACAATCAATCACGATTCACTGCACTCAGCGAATCAATCAAATAAAACTAAAGGAGCAAGAAAGAATAAAGAAATAGTGAAAAGAGAAAGAAAGAGAGAAAAGAAAATGAACGAAAAGAAAGAAAGAAAGAAAGAAAGAAATGAAAAAAAAAAATGAAAAAAGAAAGGTAAAAAGAAAAGAGGAAAGAAAGGAAGTAAAAATGAGAAAAAAAAAAAAAAAAAGAAAATTCAGCCACACGGAGACTCGAACCCACAAAAATAGTTCATATTAGATTCCCAGTCCAACGCTCTCTCCACTCGGCCATGATCAGCTTACGCAATTGACTGTTCTCAAAGCGGATGATATAACTATAATTGGATGCAATTACATATGATTACAATCGCGTCCGCATTATGGCTCTTAGAATAAACACGCATGTCGGCGCTGAAATTTTGAACGAACTGATGGAGGAAAACCTCGTTCTTTGCAAAACTAGCTTCAATTTGGAGTGAAAATCAAATGGAATAGCAATTGGCAGAATGTTGAGAAATAATGTAGGTATTCAGATGTCTAAATTAACGTCTCGTAATCAAGATATCGATAATTTCACAAACCGGCTTTTTCTCAAGCAAATTCTCCAAAATTTTTCCCCCAAAACGGGCTTATAAAATTTAATCGGTACTGTATTTGGTTCTTCCCCATGGCAACATTATTTCTTTGATCGATTTGTAATACAATACGAAAAAGAAGAAAACAATCGCTCGGTGTGGATTTATACGGAGCGCACATTTGAAAAAAACCTCATGGAACGTGTTTTTGATCTTGTGAACATGGTGGGTAAAAATGCTTTAAACGAAGGATTTTCAAATTTATTCTAATAATTTGTATATAACACACACAAAAATGTTAAGCTACATCCAATGCACCAACATTTCACTCGCTGCGATATTTGATTACTGAGAAAACTCTGTTTTAGAGAACAACTTTATACGTCTTTTATACGTTTTTTATACGTCTCTTTGTGTAACCTTAAAGTACATTTTGCTTGCGTTTTACCGTCGAGACACCATTTTGTTTCTTGGTATTACGCTGCGCGGGTTGTTTAAAGGGGCCTTTCCCTCAGGGGAGCAGGGGAAAACTGCTCAAACTAATCCACTTGGCCGGCATCTGCGTCAATTTTTTTAGGGACGTGTATAGCAATCATATATGTCTTTATGCTCGGCTTATATGTTAAACAAACACATATTCACCATAAAAATCGAACAAAAGCAGCCGGCTCTCATGCAACATGCGATATTCAGCTTGTCTAGAACAATGACGTTCCAATAATACACAATAATACAATGAAAGCTGACGACAAATGAGCACAAATAACCATGACGTCAGTGGACTACAGTCCATCTCAGGGCCATCTTCTCACTGAGTGAGTAGATGGAGATGTCTGGTCTCCTTGACGTGGTCATTCCTTCTGGTGGGAATGTGATTGGGTGCTTGTTTTCACCCAACACCACTTTTCACTTGTCAGAACTCTGGGTTCTGTCTAGGGTCTTGTCACCCAACCAGTGATGGAGCTATGCCAGAGAAGATTTGATTATCATTATCTATATTCCCCACAGTTCTTACTCGAAGAATGGCTGACACTAAATGATGCAATCTCTCGGAGTGCCATGTTATGTCTCCAATTATATCCTCCAGATCTAAGGGAATACTGGCAACAATTGAATACATGAATACAAAACCCACCCAGGTCCATGGAAAGTGATTTTGAGAAAACTATAAAAAAAAATGTGTATCATTTTAATTACTTCAGTTAGATTTACCTGCTAAATAGGGCAAGTTTAACATGCAAATGAGTGGCTATTCTGTATTAGGTATGACAATTAGCATTTCGGGGACTTTTGTATGCCGGGGTTGGGTGGTTTTTTGAATCACATAGTTCTGTGCCCATTCACTTCATTTCTGCGTTTTTACCACTTATTTCGTCATCACTGTTGCTACCACCTCAATTTAACACGTCAGCCATCTTGCCTGTTTGCCAGGGCACTGCACCTGTGTGCAAAAACCACCCAAGTCCTGGACTTGTGTGGTTTTTGGATTTCACATGCTCAATAGACGCACAGAGGGGTAGATTTGTGTTGTTCTTTTATACATATGATAAGCAACAATTTCCCATGCTTAACTCAATTTGGTCAAATATGGACTTGGGTGGATTTTGTATTCAGGTATTCAATTGAATATTATGCATCGTTGTACAGTTATCATGGTTATTGTACCCACACAAACACACATCCGAGTGCTTGTTTGTGCCAGTTCTTTAGATTGGCTGCAGGTAGTGTGGCTTGAATTATGTTCAAGTAAAATTTCAAGAGCAGAGGAGTTTGTTCCATGTGGTGTCCATTTACAGGGCTGTTTCCCAGCCTACACTCATAGAAATTGTTCGTTGGCATTACTCAGTAAGTTGATGTAAGTCATTGCGTCAACTTTCCGAGTAATGCCAACGCGTACAATTTTGAGTAACGCTGACTCGATATATCATTATGTTGGTCGCACTCATTTGCACTTACTTTATTAAGGGGTGGTGCAATAATTATGTGTACCCTGGGGGTGAATTCTCAAAATGGTCTGCCAAAAACGCTTGCCCCCCCTTTGGCCATGCCAAAAATCTATGGTGTGGGTCACAGGCAGTGTAGGTTGTAAATATCTTCCCATCGGGTTGAATCACTCTAACCTTCTGTATGGTTCTTGTACTTTGTGGGTTTTTTCATCATAGTTCGTGTCCACTTCAGGAAAGCTTCTATCAGGTGTAATGTAATACGTATTATATTTTATTTGTCTTTTTTTATTTATGCAGATGATACCAATGCTATTTTGTCCAATTCGGACCTCGATGAGCTTATTAGTTCTGTTAACAATGAATTAATTAATATTTCTGTTTGGTTCAAAGCTAATAGGTTGTCCCTTAATGTTAAAAAAACAAATTATATCATTTTTAAAAACCGCCATAGTAATCGCACTTATCACAATACACGCATTTTTATTGATGGCATTGAACTTGTTAAAGTAACTCATACAACATTTTTGGGTGTTATTCTTGATGAATCTCTTACATGGTATGCTCATAATTCTTATGTTACCAATATTGTTTCAAGGTATAGTGGAATTCTGTATCGTCTTAAGCATATTCTTTCGTGTAATACGTTATTTACCTTGTACAATACACTTGTTCTACCCCATTTATACTACTGTATATAATTTGGGCAGATCCCAACAATTGTAATTTGAATTCTATTTTTGTTAAACAAAAGAGGATTATCAGGTTATGTACTAATTCAACATGGTTGGCCCACACATCGCCTTTATTTTCTCAGCTAAATACTTTGAATATTTTTGACATTCATAAACTCATCAAAGCTTTATTTATGTATAATTTCAGTATTAACAACATGCCGTCTAATTTTTCAAATTACTTCGTTAAAAATATGGCCATCCATAGTTATTCCACTCGTTCATCCCATTGTTTTCGTCCTGCAATATTCAAATATGATTTGGCTAGAAACACTATTAGGAGGCAGGGTCCATTGCTTTGGAATTCTATCCCCGACGTAATCAAATTGGCTTTGTCTCCTAATTCTTTTAAACGCAACTATAAAGATTACTTAATTTCTTCATACTCATAGATATATTGTATTCAGAATTGTATCATAATATTGTAAGTTGTACTTAAGTTAACATAATATACATACTTCTATCCCTCTCCATTTTTCTTAAATGCCATTGCCAACGTCTTTGTCTGGCTGTCTGCACTAGTACTGTCAGTCTGCCGTTTTTCACCCCCGTCTTTGTCTGTTGTTTGTAGGCGTCTTTTCGTTTTTGCACTGAGGGCAATCACGTCTTTCGAGCTTTGCCCTTGTGATTGTCCTACCATCCTTTTCTCTATATTTTGTTACCTATATGATATGATGATGGTGAAATAAACTTGAACTAAACTTGAACTTATGTCTATAATTGGCATAATATTTTTTTCGAAATTTTTCAACAGCTCCCATTTCCTCTGCTCTGGTGACTCGGCTATCCTCTCGATCGGTCGTAGTAGGAGCTGGTTTGGGGTCCTTCATCTGCTGTTTTGCTGCAAGTTTTGCCACTCAACTCTGGCATTTGCACATCATTATGACACTTTTGAGTAAGTACTTGTTACAAATACATTATTAAACCTTTATTTGATGTTCTACCTTTACATATATCATGTATATAGGGTGTCTCTGAACGATTCGTCGCTGTTTTGGCATACTGTCGTATATTTTGACGAAAAATGCCGTTTTGAGAAAATCGCATTTAAAGTTTTTCAATTTTGAAGACCCACTGGAGAGCACCAAAGTAAAATATGTTTATTATTATCAAAGAATATAATCAATAATATCGTCGGTCGCAACACATAGTGGCGTACGTGAAGGACAAAATACGTCTCCGAGCAAAACGTTTTTGAAGGATATGCTACTACTAACGGAGTCGATACTCCTCCACTGTTATCTCTCAGTGGCCCGATTCCATTTAAAATTAAAGTTTAAGGTTCAAACTATTAAACTGTATCTTTAATAGTTAACAAGGAATAACTATTTTAGGGCATTAGCAAGCTCTAAACCTATACGCCACTATGTGAAACGGAAAATTTGGAAAACGGCTATACGCCACTATATGTTGCGACCGACGATATATTTGTCTTTGTTCTCAACTTAATACAAACTTTTTATTCATTCACTAATTAGAATTAATTAATCTGCAAACTCATACGGCAGTATGCCAAAATATGCACAATTTGACAACCTATGTAAAAATATATGATACGCCATGTGATACGACAGTATGCCAAAACAATAGGAAACTGCAGTTACACGGTGTCCTATGGCGACGTATCATGATACGACTAAGATACGACTGTATGCCAAAACACAGAATGAAGATTTAGGGGGTGTTACATAAAAACCATGTCGTATCGTACTAATTAGTGCCATATCTCATTAACTAATTACATTTAGGTCTCAAAACTTTGTGAATATATAGAGTTTCATTCATAGATTTTGAAAGTTTATGTAACTCATTTTGCCCAAAAATCGTCATACGACACAATGCCAAAACAGCGACGGATTGAAAGATTGGTACATTAAGTCGATCAAATCGTCAAAACATAAGCAGGATTAGATTTATGACCGGTTACATAAGTGAGGACTTTCTTTTTGTGTATGACGAAATAAAAACATGTTTTAATCTTGTCTTACACAGGTATCAGCATGGGTCTTGCATATACACCAGCTTATTCTTGCTTCATTCCTTACTTTGATAAACGAACTGCATTCGCATTCGTGACAGCGAATGCTTCAAGTGGAATAGGTTACCTCGCGTTACCACCTTTCATGGAACTTATCATAACATATTATTCCTGGCGAGGTGCTTTGCAAATAACGTCAGCAATTATGGCAAATATTTGTGTCTGTGGAATGCTACTATGTCCATCGCCGTCGAATACAATACCAACGAAAAGGAACGACAAACAAAGAAGAACGGAATTAAAAAGACTTCCAAAAACTAACTCTGTTAAAATGAGGCGCTCTAAATTTCTTCACGATGTTACGACAGATTTTGACTTGCGTCTTTTTCGCAACGTACGATTTCTATTTCAAGGGATCATTGGCGGAACTTTCTTGAGCGCAACATCAACATTTATGATTTATTTATTTCCATACGCAGTCAGCATTGGCTTGTCAGATTTTAATGCATCTTTGCTAATGTTAGTCCTTGGTATATTCATCGTGGTGACGAGAATCTCACCCATAGGCAAGATTGTTGATGAAAATATCATATCCGCTCCAGCTTTGGGAGGAATGGGAATTCTTATAATGGGCATAACAATGATAATCACACCTTTTATGAGAACCTTTGCAAATCTTGTAGCAGTTTGTATTGTATGCGGGATCGCACTAGGTATTGGAGGTTGTATGGCACCTTTCGTCATTGCCGCGTCTCCGGGCGATAAGAAAAAGGCCAGAGGGGCGGTCGCCTGGTTTATTATTGCATATGGTACAGGCTGCCTCATCTCCGTGTTTCTTGCTGGTAAGTTTGATATAATCAGGGCCGGATTTCTGGGGCCGGATTTACCTTTTGGGATGCTCTGGCCGGTGCTCTGGGCCAGGTAAATATTTACCGTGAAGGGATGTTGAACTCCGTGAAGCGTGTAGCACGAGCCTTTCGTCGTGGTGTCCACGGACAAAGCCGCCTTGGCATTTACAGAAGCTGAGATACAGAAATGGTGCCAAAATTTGATCCCTGTAAACACTGTAAAATATTACCGTTATCTTACTGCACTTCCGACTGTTTTTGTGTGTAAAGCGTTGTCCTAACACAGATTGTGTTTAAATGATATTTCGTATTGTATACATTGTACAGTTACGGCAACAACTGTCATTTTAACGGTAGAATGTTTACAACCCAGTTGCCAGGTATTTGACCGTAAAACATACGTGCTTTCTAACCGTATTTAATACAGGATTATCCTGAGGATTATGGGCGTTCTACCATACTGTTACGGCAATATATCGTATATACTAATTATACCAGTGTATACGGTAAAATAATAAAATTACTGTTCTATCTTCATTTTGTGGCTCCAAAATTTTGGGGCCCTGGGCCCATCTGGCCCAATGGTAAATCATGAACCCAATAGTAAATCCAGCCCTGCGTCTGTCTAATTTCCACTGACAGTACCGCACTGTGTTGCTTGTTTGTGGCCATTAAAAATATTTAATCTCTCTCGTCGTCTCCTTTCTCTCTGTCTATCTTTCATTTCTAGCTGATTTTCATTATCATGTCCTCTCCCCATACATGCATTAGTCTCTCTCGTTCACCCCACCCCACCCACAAACACATACATGCTAAATTGCTGCAAGCACAGTCATTACAATAAAAGCCCACATGTCGCAAGGGAGTTTGTCCAAAGTTGCTGAAAGCACAGATATTGGAATATCTGTGCTGAAATGCAGTTTATAGAAGTTGCAGCTCGCTGCATAAAGTGGACAGCAAACCCTGGCAATACTAGTAATCGGCATCGTTGCCATGGTAAGCCAGTGGCGTAGCGTGGGTCATCCAAATGGGGGTGGGGGGGTCACTGGGTCTGATGGGGGGAGCACAAGCCGTTTTTCGGCCATTTTCCTATGTGATCTTTTAAAATTTTCAGATCGATATGGGGGGGGGGCATTCCCCCCGTGCCCCTATGATGCTCCGCCACTGTGGTAACCAATCTCAGGCTATATGACGCAACCGTAAATAATTTGTCGTACCGTTCCGCAAATTTGAGTAAAGCCATTTTGTACAAGTTTAACAATCTGCAGGCAAGGTTTTGCACATTTGAGCACGTTTGTGATAATTATATGCATTTTTGCTAATTGTAAGGGAACTTTAGCCATACTCATCAGCAACATGGGGCCTAATATACATGATAACAAGTTGCAGCTCAGGTCAAAGTGACGGTCGATTTAAAAAAAATCAAGGTGACAATAATGACCGCTATAATTTTTTCTTTAATTTGTGATATCAGTGAAGGCAAATAATACAGAAATAACCAAGAAACTAAACCCAATATAGAAGGTACAAATTCAAAAGTTGCACCCCTATTGGTTTGTGCACGTGACAATACCTCTATTCAACATGTTCACCCCTGGCGAGTGCCGCGGACAAAATGGACAATGGGGCTTACTACGGTAAATGTTGACGTACATTGAATTGAAAAATCTGGGGTCCAACGATTTTTGTGGCGCGAAATCGCGCGATGCGCCGCGAAATTTTCCTGAAATTTCATTAGCTCCGCGAAATTCAAGTTTTTCTGCCCAATTCACTACGAAAATAGTCATTTTATTCTTCTGCATTGAGAAGTCAGCCTCCTTTTTTGAAGCGTCAAAGTAATGTGCCATTTGCTAATATGTCTCGTACCAGTGTTGATTAATCTATCTTGTACCAGTGTTGCTTAATTTTGCGTATTTGCATACAATGTCACCGTAATGCATAAAGAATATTACAATACAAAGATTGCATTTATAATAATTGTCATAATTTCATGCTTGCAGGTGTTCTGTACGATTCGACTGGAACTTATCTATATTCACTCATTCTGTGTGGTATTTGGACCGTCATCGAGGGAATAATTTTACTGTGTGATCCATTTCTTTGTCGTTGGCAATCTCGATTGGAACGAAGTCGTAAAGAGTGTTCAATCTCAGCAGAGAGACAAGAGTATACAACATTATCATCAGGCAACGCGAACATAGATCGGGTTTGAACTATTTGGCATGTTTTTTAAAAAACGTCACCAGATAAAATTGTTTGCTCTGAAAGATGACAATCCCATAACAATTGGAAAACATTCATCGTTATTGGGTGATCATGGTGAAGAGCTATGAAGGAATATTGCTTTCAAATGAATTGGAGTTAGAAAGAGCGAATAGAACTAAAAGGAAAATCTGATTACTTAGGAGATCCCGGAAGATAGCATCTTATTCCAGTTTTTATTTATTCTAAATTCACATCATTGCTTTAAATTTGACTCAACTCCCAACATCAGCAAAATCGTCGGTCGCAGCACATAGTGGCGTATGATGATTTTGGTCATTTTTATGATATTTGGCACAAAATCAAGCTAAAGATCGTCTAATTTCACGACCAATGTCAGTTAGTCATAAATTTGTCCAGGGTCATTATCACTCAACCTTAAAATACAAAAAGATCGGTGATTTTTCTGTTGCTATCAAAACGGCAATGTTTAGCCGCTACTCCAAAATACTGAATTCAACATCTGATTTGCGTTTTTACGCACACAATTTCCATGCATGACGAACTTACACTCATACGCGTAACGCGCTTCCGTTAACTTTGTCCGCGTATACGCTACTGGAAAAAGGGTGGATTCATCATCGATTTTAACGTTTGGTTCCTGATAAATGTATAGCAAAAGTTGTTGTCTATACTTAGTTACATATATCACAAAAACTTAATGCAATTTTAACTATTAACAATATTCTTCTGTTAATTTATTTAAACCTTCAACAAATCTTCCTATACCTTTGTACAGGAGCCAAGCGTTGTTAATCGGTGATGAATCCACAGTCCAGTAGCGTATACGCGAACGCAAGGTAACGCGTACGCGATACGCATGAGCGCGTAAAATTGGAACGTATGCGTAAAACAACTCTCTATGTTGGCGATAGTAGCTAAATATTACCGCTTTATCTTTAGTGTTATTGCTGATATCAACAGAGAAATACCGCGACCTTCTTGTACGGTTGAGTGACAATGGCAAACGGACATTCCGAATGAAAGAATCATGTGGATTAGACATCTTTGGCTTGTTTTGTTGTTGAAAGTGATTGAATCATGTTTCACCATTGTTCATCACCAATTAACATGATTAACAACTCGCGTCCGACGCATCTGCGTGGTTTACTTCGCTCGATGATCATAATCCATTATGCTTGTGTTTCAAGCTAGAATACTAACTCTTGTTGTTTGGTTTTTTAGCACATACTTTATTTTTGTGGGATTATTTTTGTTTTGTGAATCTGGCTGTCACCTACGGTTGGCCTTTCTTTCTTTGGTACAGGTCGAACCTTAAGAGTTACGATCTAGTCCGAGTCACTGGAGTCTCGAGTCGAGTCGAGTCATGTAAAATGTCGAGTCGAGTCATTCAAGTCAAGTGGTTACACGGTTTGAAATGTTGTACATGTATAGCAATTATTTTGTTGTCGACGGCCCCTTTGTTGGTTTGTTTTGGTTTGTTTTGGGTTTTTTGCAATGCAACCTTTCGCCACACATTTTGTTTTTGTGGGGTTAATTTATTTGCAAATCCTGACCTTCACACACGGTTGGCTTTTCTTTCTTTCTTTAAAATCAGGGCCTTTGGAATAGGTCAACTTTCATAAATTGCGTACAGGTACATGGCCATCTGCCGGCCATAGGCACTCTCTCAGAAAATTATGAACTTGAAGTTCCAATTGTTAACAATTTTAATAGAAAAAGGCAAAATATGATTAACCAAAACAGATGGAACGCTGGGCAATGGATCAAGTAAATGATGATGTACGTTGCAATAAAAGCTAAAATGAAACAATTAAGCTTACTCCAGTACTTTAGTGCAAGAAGCATGCATTTCATTCGTGGGTCTAATAATTACGTATATCAGCTTACGTGATGATACCGAAGACTAGGTAAGTACTGCTGTACATGTACCTATCATAAAAGAAAAAGTTCAAAATAATGCGAATATAGACTAATATAATACTAAGGTAATTGCAGGACAGCAAAAAGATGTTTAGCAGGGGCAGCAACAAAATGATGTTATTGATTTTGTGCTAAAATAACAAATCAGGGTCCCTTAGAAAATATAGCAAGGGACCCTGTCAGTAACAGATGACAGATTATATCCGCCACTAATACACCAATTTAACTTGGTCTTGTTAATGTGGTTTAGAAATGACAGTGACAGATTTCATTTCATAAAATAATATATAGAGTAGTGGCTAGAGCGAGCGTACTTTTGTCTCAACCTGATTCATCCGACTTAATCACGTCGATTAGAAGTAGTGATGACCACTGACCACCGTCCAGAGGCTCTTCTTTGTATACATTATTTGATCTTTGTGTTTTCTAGAGCACGGCCGTTCTTATGCCCTGTTTTCATGACACTATAATCCAGCAAGTAGAGCCAAGCAACAGCAATGGTTCGACGTGCCTCCAAAAGACAGCACACAATTGACACTGGCTATGCCTGGGTTGTCCTTGCAAGCTGCTGTGTCATGCGGATAATACTTGATGGATTCTGGTCGTCTTTTGGAATACTGTTTGTGAAATGGGAAGAGGACTTTCAGGCTTCCGCTTCTGAGATATCGCTGATTGGTTCAACTTTTTTGATGAACTTATGTATTGTGGGTAAGTGTTATCAAAGGCTTATTCAGTGATCCTAGCGAAAGGGGAGTAAGGGAAAAAACGACCCAAACTATAATCTTTTTAGCGGAAGTGACCAATGGGATTAGCAGAAAATCACACAGAAAAACGCACACAAATATGTTGGACAAAACCATTTGTAAACGATTCTGCAACCCAGTAGCTCCCAGTATACTAGTTAAGAACTGCACTTTGGTGTATGTTACACATACGCAAGAAGAGAATGAGGAAGAAGAAGAAGTGGTGGTCTAATATCACCTTTACGTGATATAATGGTCTTCTCAATAACCTTGTTAACATTGAAAACCATGACCTGGTGTCACCGCTACCTGGTCTGATCTATGTTACTTAAAGCTACTTAAAGAGTTAACAGCACATCTGGATTTATTCATGAAATAAAGTGTGGTGGATTAAGGAGATCTCTTTTCCACCAATGCATAGGTGGGTGTCATAGGGTGAGTAGGTTGTAAATATCTTCCCAAAGGTTGAATCACGTTGTTTCTAGCGTGTACGTAACGCAAAACTAAGGCAGAACATGCTGAACTTCAAAGCTATTGCCGCGTTGCTGGTGACTCGAGGTAGATATATGGACTATTGGCTCTTAATACACTTGGTGGATTTCGCCTTCACTTTTCGTGACCACTTCAAGGTTTCCACAAGGTGTAATGTAATATGTATTACAATTTGATGTCTATAATTGGCATTTTTTGTTTATTTCGGAATTTATCAACAGCTCCAATTTCCTCTGCTCTGGTGAGTCGGCTATCTTCTCGATCGGTGGTCGTAGGAGCTGGTTTGGGGTCCTTCATCTGCTGTTTTGCTGCAAGTTTTGTCACCCAATTCTGGCATTTGTACATCATTATGCCACTTTTAAGTAAGTACTTGTTAAATATACATTATCGAATTTGTTTAACTGTGATGCTCTACCTTTACATGTATGTACAGGGTGTCTGTGAAAGATTGTTGCCTGAGATATTTTGGGTTCCTTTGCTTCCTTGCAAGTTTATCCCAATTGAAACTCAGAAACAAAAGTTATGGTAGGTAGATTCCCTCGTCCTATGCTTCAAGCATTTTAATTATGTATGCATAATTATTTATCATATTAATTAAAACATAATAGGCATGAAATGGGTAATATTTTCAGTTCAGCGGCGCTGATGGTCGCAACAGCGGCGTAGAGTGATTTTCTAAACTTTTCCGTTTCACATAGTTAAGTTCAGAGCTAGCTATATCCTATAATGGTTATTCCTTTTAAACTATTAAAGATACTGATTTCGGTTAAGTTTATATAATTCACACAAGCAAAGATTCTACTCACAAAACAATTTCAAGTCACATCCGTGAATCTCTTCTTCAGTTGTTATCGGAGACGTTGGTTGACTGGTCACGTGACCCAGGGAGTAGTCCCGAATCACGTGACCTGATGAGCGGCCGATAGACGTCTGGCAGATGGTGTCTTCCCTGATCCTTATTTAGGTCCGGCTTGTGGCTTGGATGTATATTGCCTCCTTACGCCTCTTTCAAACCATCTACTTTCAGAGTCTATAATTTTACATTCTGATATGTGAAGCTATATCTTTGTTGGCGCATATGGGCACCCACGGGGGAGGTGTCCCTTTTGTGTTCAGTGAGTCTTGATCGAAGGGGGCGAGCGATTTCGCCAACATAGTTGGACGGGCAGTCTGAAACTTGATGCTATAGATTGCACCTGAGCGGTCTTCTTTCTTGGGATTGTCCTTTGGTGCCACTAACATGCTGCGAATGATATTAGTGGGGCGTACATGGACCACAACACCAGACTTCCGAATTTTTCTGCTCAAAGGTTCTGTTACCCCCTGAACATATGGTAAGGCTATGTGTCCTTTGGGCGGTGTAGTATCCTTACGTGCGTTAGGCTTGGGATCCAGTTTGCGACTTTGTGGAGTATTCCATGCCCATGTGGTGTAGCCGCAGACTGAAAGAGTGCGGTTAACATAATGGAGTTCTGTATTAAGCGTATCTTGATCTGAGCAGATGGTCTTTGCACGATGGGGTAATGTTCTTATTACACCGAGTTTATGTTCCAAAGGTTGGTGGCTTGTGAAATCCAAATACTGGTCGGTGTGGGTGGGTTTTCTGTACAAACCGAAAGACAAACAGCCGTTTGGATTTCTGGTGATCATTGTGTCCAGCATGGGAATACAGTTATCGCTCTCCTCTTCCACTGTGAATTTGATAGCATCATGCACCGAGTTGATGTGCTTAGTAAAATCATAAACATCCGTTTTCTTGATCACCACCATCGTAACGTCTACGCATCTCCCCCAGAATCTGGGTGGGTTCCTGAACGAACTTAACGCTTTCTCCTCAAAGTGTTCCATGAACGCATTGGCGGTAATTGGACTCACCGGGCTGCCCATGACAGCCTCCTCACATTGACAGTAATACGAGCCTTCATACATAAAATATGTGGTCTTCAGGCAGAGGCTGAGAAGATCAATGATCTGGCTTGGGGAGATCGTAGTCCTTTCGGACAATGTAGTGTCCTCATTAAGAAGCTTGTTGATGACTTTTAAGCTTGCATCGACCAGTACGCTGGTAAAAAGCGCAGTCACGTCATAGGAGACCAAACATTCATCAGGTTGGAGGATGACCCTAGAGAGCTTCTGAACTAGATCTTGACTATTGTTCAAATGTCTCTCAGTACAACCAATCAGAGGAGAGATAATGTCTGCCACAAACTTGGCCGTGTTGTACGTAAGTGAGCCACGACACGCTATGGGACGCAACGGACATGCATCCTTGAGGAACTTGGGCAATCCATAGAATTTAGGAATGTCACAAGTGGTCGGATACATAGGTGGCTTGGCTAATAGCGTCTTGGTCACGTAGGTTCTGGAGAAAGCTAATTAGCTGCGACTTATACTTAGGTGTAGGATCCTTTGGAAATGGCTGATAGGTTTTTGAGTCACTCAATAAGTCCTTGGCTTTATCCTGATACGCGGTTTTGTTGAGAAGAACCTTTATCAGCCGGCAAAATAAGAACAGAATCATCTGCCTTCAGATTAAGGATAACATATCCTTCAAACACGTTTTTGAAGGATGTACTTTGCCCTTCCCTCCACTATGTGTTGCGACCGACGAAATATGTATATTCCAAATAGAGCCCTCTATTATTATTGAAATGTCTATCAAGTCAGTCATGTGGCCAGTGTTTGGCATGCATCTCTATTGTTCAAAGTTTTTTTTAAATTGTCCAAGCGTCATTATCTTGAACTGTCCAACATATTGACCTGTCCCAACATTATCTTGATCTGACCAACATTATCTTGAACTGTCCCTTGAAAAGTTCCCACACGAATGCACATCAATAACACACTGTTTGATTAAGTTAACAAAATCTGAATCTGTACAACGATTTTGCATAAAAATACGAATACATTAAATCATTTAAAATTAATATAATACTTTGTTTAGGACTGTTACTTATCCAGCAGCCTTGTTGTTGTTGTTGTTGATTACAAAGTTCTGTTACACTCAATGTTCTAGACGACTGATGTATATATATCCCGATTCACTTGTCCAGCGAATATCCCTGTTCAGCGAAGTCCACTGTACACTTGATGTTATATATCCTTTGCATATAAAATCCTCGCACAGATGACAATTTCCAAAATGGTGCTGCTTTCACCAATCAGTCACTTTCTCCAGGAAACAGGCTTTTTCTTCCATTGATCCACTTTATTGACAGATGTGTTATTTTATAAACCAGACTCCAGCAAGTCGACAGAAGAATATTTTAATCCCTTGGGGTGGAGGAGCACTTTCGTGTACTCAAAATCGCCCCCGTTATTGCTGTATTAATAGCATATTATTGGCCATGAAAACTTACTGGCTCACACGTATATTTCTTTGAAAACACACATACTTCCAGCGCAGAGAGTTGACAAACTCTCTTCATAAATCTGCCACGAGAAAGATGTTTTCCTTTCTTTATATACTCACAAAATATATTAATAGCTCAAGAAGTTGTCATCTTGTGTAATGCAGTGAACATTCCGGAAAACTCGGGATTTACCAAGATTATTAATACATCTTGACTGAATTTTTTTTTTTTTTTTTTTTGTGGCTAAATTATGCAAGGCATTAACAGCTGCTATCGGTATGATAGCGCTGATGGGTTGGCGCCAAGATAGTTGTTAACCTCCCGTTTGAAGCTCAGCCGATTCTGGTTAGAGATAATTGGACCAGGTAGAGCATTCCAAAGGTGAGCTGAGGATGGAAGGAATGACCTCTGGTGGCTGACCAGGTTGGATCTTGAGATTTTGACAGCTTGGTCGTGGGATCTGACAGAACGCCGCAGACGAGGATCAATAATCATACGATCTGGTAACAGATGTTGAAGGAGTTCTGGAGCTTCGCCATATTGCAATTGTTTCTCCTCATCATCATCAGTCGGCAGCGGAGCAGGCGACTACAAGCTTTCTCCAACTAATGCGATCTTGGGCAAGCGAAACAATTTTATTTGGCTGCAGCATCCCTTCAGTATCTCCCAGGAGGTGCTGGACATACTGTAAGTACAGTGTGCACGGCCGTCCCGGTTTCCTCTTCCCATGTGGTGGAATATAAAGCGCATATTCTTTCATATGGCCGAGAAATTTGAGTTGATGAATCTTGACTCTGGCAACCAGTGGAGTGGTGTTGGTCAGGTTGTAGATGGTTTCGTTTAGAATCCGATCCACACGCTTGATGTTTAACATGACTCTGTAGCAAGATGTTGCAAATGCATTGATCTTGTTTTCCATGTCCTTGGTAATTACCCATGACTCGCACCCGTACAGAAAGACAGTAACACACGTTGTCTGAAACAGCTTGATTTTTGTTTCGATTGGCAGGGACGGGCTTCTCCAAAGGCGTTCCAGTTTCCAGAAAGCTGCCCAGGCTAGTGCTTTTCTTCTTTTTAGGTCTCCAACACTAGAGCCCATCTTGGAACCCAAATACCTGAAGTCTGTGACATGGTTGATGGTACTACCATAGACTTCAAGTGCTGGTTGGGCGTTACAGTTTGCAGTCATATATTCTGTCTTAGGTGCGCTGATTACAAGGCCTAGATCTGCTGCTGCAGTTGCAGTCCTAGTAAGCTGTGACTGGGCCCGGTCTATGGAAGATTCCAGCAGGGCAATATCATCAGCAAAATCCAGGTCATTCAGCATCTTGGCAGGATACTTGCTTGACCGACGTGGGTAGGTAACAATTCCAGCGTCAATTCCAGAAGTTGATTTCATCAGAAGGTAGTCTACCAGGATAATAAACAGGAATGGTGCCAACACATCACCCTGAAGCACTCCAGTTGTTACTTGGAAAGGCTCTGAGATACTGCCATCTACCATAACGGCACTATTGGAGTCTTTGTAGAGCACCTGGATGGCATTGACCACAACCTTTGGTATTCCATAATGCCGCAGCACTGAAAACATGACGGACCTGTTGATGGAGTCGAAGGCTTTTTGAAGTCCACAAAAGTGACTGTTAAGGGAAGTTGGTACTCCTTGAAGCCTTCCATGATCCTCCTCAAAATGTGTATTTGCTGAGCACAGCTGCGACCAGATCTAAAGCCAGCCTGGTTGCTTCTCAGTAAAGGATCAATGTGGGGTCGGATCCTGTTCAGAAGGATCTTGTTGTACACTTTTGCGGCAATGGACATAAGCGAAATACCACGGTAGTTTGTCATGAGAGAGGGTCACCTTTCTTTGGTAGAGGAATGATTACATTCGTAACCCATTGACGTGGTGGTGTCAGCGTTGAGAATACTTCCATACAGAATTCGAGAATCATATCAATCATGCTATCCCTCCTCCCTGAAGTGCTTCTGCAGTTATAGCACAGTCCAATCCTGCTGCCTTGTTGGTCTTCATGGCTGCTATTGCTTTGACTACTTCTTCACGAGTTGGGGGCTCAGTGATAATAGGAAGATCTTCAACAGCTGGTGCAGGAAGTTCTGAAGCTGCTGTGCCACTGTCGTTGTTAAGGAGTGAGCTAAAATATTCCTTCCATTCCTCAAGCAGTTCATGGTCACTGGTTGGAACTGATCCATCTCTCTTTTTGACTTTCACCCCTCTCCTTGAGTTCTTCCCAGAAAGCGAGTGTATAATTTTCCAGGTGGTGGTATAATTCCCCGTCTCGTCGGCCAGCTTCAGGTCTTCCATCTGCTTATTGAGGGTAGCAAGCTCATCAGATTTATAGGAGTTGTTAAGGCTGGTGTTCAAGTTCCTCCATCTTTCTCTAGGTTGACGAGACTTTGAAATGGAGTACCGCTTTTTGGCCTCATCCCTTTCAAGTTTAAGTCTGATGGTTGCATCTGATACCCAACTTGGTAGTCCGCATGGCTCTTGCTTTCCAATAACTTTCTCGGCAACTTCACGGACCGCTGTTTCGAAGGTCTCATACCTGTCAGAGATGGGTGTGGTGTCATCCATGCTCAAGACCTGGAATCTGTTTGATAGCTCCAGCTGAAATTCCTCCTTTGTATCAGGATCTTGCAACTTCTTCCAGTTGAATTTTGGTCTCTTGCAAGGTTTTCCTTTGCTAGTTCGCAGACTGGCAGCTAGACGGATGCTCACAATACGATGATCGGAGTCCACTTCTACTGAGTTGTATGCTCGACAGTTGCGGAGAGAATTTACCCACTTGCTGTTTATTAGTATGTGATCTAGCTGTGCATGGGTTGATCCAGCTGGATGGGTCCAAGTCCAGACACGGTTCCTGGGTTGCGGGAATCTCATCTGGGCCGGTCTGAGATTGTACTCCTGGCAGGTGTTGACCAGACGCTCACCATTGTCATTTGTTGAATCATGGTAGCAATGTGGACCAATGACCCAAGGATGGGAAAGATGACTGTCTGTTCCTATTCTGGCATTAAAATCGCCGAGGATGAGATGGATGTTGTGTCTTTTCATACCATCCAGGTGGTCAGATAGAGATGAATAGAATTCCTCCTTGTCAGAAGATGTTGCACACTCAGTGGGTGCATATACAACAGTGATGCTGAGCTGAGGGTTGCCATGGAATGTTACAAATAGTATCCTCTCGGAAACAGCTTCAACACTCTTAAGACATCTGTGAATGTGCTTGGACATGACCAGACCAACTCCTCCGTACCTTTGCTTGGTAGCAGAACTGAATGATAAAACCCAGTTCCTATCATCTGACCAAAGTTCATCGGTTGGGCTTGGTGTAATGAGACGATGTTCTTGAATTCCGGCAATGTCAATACCTGCATCAGCACAGCCCATGAATAGCTGATGCATTTACCCTTGTTGATTTACAGTACGGACATTATAAGTAGATATTACAAGAGGTTTGAAGGTAGACAGGCGACAATAATCAGGGCCAACAGTTCGTGATGGTGTGCCGAGTTCCCGCTGGTCCGTCATGAAGTCAACAGTAGACTGCCGCTCATCTACCCTCGGTATTTTCGAAGATTTGCTTGTAGTTTTCGTAATCATGAATTTTGCTGGGAATTATTTTGGTCCAGTCCCAGCAGCTTTACGGGTGATCAGCCCTGTTTCAGCTTATTTCTGGACACACAGCAGCCGAGATCTACCAATATGTAGTAGTTCGCCCCTGATCTGGAACATGTTGGCCAGTGTGGGAAGGTTGACCAATGATGACATGTTCAACACCAGCCTAATGACCGTTAAGAAGTAAATCTTCCTCTTCCGCTCTTTGGCCCATGATGAAGATTTAGAGCCATTGGAATAGGCTACTCCAATATGGGCAAATTTTTTCTCCTAAAACATATCATAACAGACAAACTCTTGCATGATTACTTGAAAGGGGTTTTCCATTTCTCATTTCTCTCATGAAATAGCTTTAAATTGTAAACAAAGTTAGATGATCAAATTAATTTACTCAAGGCACATCTCAATATTATCAACAGTTGAGACTTTGAACAAAAGAAATACAATGGAACAAAAGAAGAAGGCTAGACGTATACTATGATAAATTAACCTTTTTTCAATGCCATCAGCATGAAGCATGGGTACGTATATGCTTTTTACGTCTCTCATCCGTAGGAGGGTGGTTAACACATACTCGTTTTTAATTTGCCTTTCTCAAATACTTTATCTTGAAAAAGGAATAATTTCTTGTTTGGAATAGTATCAGTACACACCCAGCAAACACAAAACGTTTTCGACATCATTCGCAAAAGGTCATAAAAGGTTGTCAGAAAACGTTTAAATGTCGGGTTATATAAAGGGTATATTAAGGGTATAAAACGTATTAATAACATTAAAAATTATTTGTTGATAATCTACTGCTCAGCAAACAAAAAATGTTTTAGAGAAAACGTTTAAATGTCAGGTTATATAAAGGGTATAAAACGTTTTAATAACATTCCAAAAACATTTTTGAAAACTTGATACAAAACATTCTAAACAGAATGTTATTTTGGGGTTGAAGAAATATTTTTCGAAAAACGTTTGCCCAAAATATTTGCAATAACGTTTTAAAAACGTTTTCATGACCTTTATATAACCCGACATTTAAATGTTATTAAAACGTTTTGAAAAAAACATTTTAAGAACATTTCTGTGTTTGCTGAGTGCAAATATTTTAACATAATGTTATTTAAGTGTTGACAAAATATTTGGCAAAAAATGTTTGCAAAAATAGTTTACAATAACATTTTTTTACAACGTTTTCATGACCTTTATATAACCCGACATTTTAATGTTATTAAAACGTTTTTATGTAAACCAAAAACCAAAATATAACTTATTAAAAACGTTTTTAAAACGTTTTTGTGTTTGCTGGGCACCTCTTCTTAAACGATAGTCTATACTGGTAATGTAATACGAGGGTCATTCAAAAAGTTATACCCCCATCGTTACATCTCTGTTATCTTTCGTGCCAGGAAGTTTTAAGAGAGATTTAAGAGTATAATCATGGGTAATTTCAATATCCTGACACGTAAGCTAAGATATGTGATGATGGAGCTACAACTTTTTGAATGACCCTCGTACATGACGAAATAAAAATGTTTTCATCTCTTTTTACACAGGTCTCAGTATGGGTATTGCATATACACTAGCTTATTCTTGCTTCATTCCGTACTTTGATAAACGAAGTGGATTCGCTTTCGCGACAGTGAGTGCTTCAAGTGGAATAGGTTACCTCGCGTGGTCACCGTTCATGGAACTTCTCATTACATATTATTCCTGGCGAGGTGCTTTGCAAATAACGTCAGCAATTATCACAAATATATGTGTCTGTGGAATGCTACTATGTCCATCGCCGTCAAATACAATACCAACGAAGAGGCACGACAAACAAAGAGAAACGGAATTAAAAAGACTTCCAAAAACTAACTCTGTTAAAATGAGGTGCTCTAGATTTCTTCACGACGTTGCGGCAGATTTTGACTTGCGTCTTTTTCGCAACGTGCGATTTCTATTTCAAGGGATCATTGGTTGTGGAATGTTGATTAGCGCAATGACAACATTTATAATTTATTTAGTTCCATACGGAGTCAGCATTGGCTTGTCAGATTTTAAAGCATCTTTGCTTATGTCCGTCTTTGGTGTATCCATCGTGATGACGAGAATCGCACCAATAGGCAAGATAGTGGATGAAAATATCATATCCGCCCCAACTTTGGGAGGAACAGGAATTCTTATATATGGCATAATAATGATAATCACACCTTTTATGAGAACCTTTACACATCTTGTAGCAGTTTCTATTGTATGCGGGTTTGCAGAAGGTGTTGGAGGTTGTATGTCATCGCTCGTCATTGCCGCGTCTACGGGCGATAAGAAAAAGGCTAAAGGTGCTATCGCCTGGTCTTTTATTGCATATGGTGCAGGCTGCCTAATCTCCATTTTTCTTGCTGGTAAGTTTGATGTTCACATTTTTACTGAAGGTACCGCACTGTATTACTTGTTTGTGATCATTAAAAATATTTTGTCTCTCTCCAGCTCTCACCTCCCCGTCTCTCTTTATCTATCTTTCAATTTCGTTGTGAGTTTCATTGTCATGTTCTCTGCCTATAAATATTTATCACGGATACCCCACCTGACACCCATCATAATATTGCCAAATTAGTCTCAAAGTGAGGGTCGATTACAAAAATCAAGTTGACCATAACATGCATAATGACCGCAAGGGTGTTTTTGGATCACCCTCTACGGAGGGACTCCTTAATTGGATTGGAATTACATTTTGCTTCAATTTTTGGTTTTGAAAGATGTACTTTGAATTTGTTTTGTTTAAAAGTACCCGATAGAAGGTACAGATTCAAAAGTTGCACCCCTATTGGTTTGTTCATGTGACAATATTCAACATGTTCACTCATGGCGAGTGCCGCGAACAATCTTTGAGCGTGTTTGTGGCCGTATACGGAAAGATTATATTGCAATAACAATAATGATTTCGCAGTATTTATACGCTAATATACGCTACATACCGGATAATCTGGTTCACTATAAACACACTCATTGTAAACGTTTACGTACATTGAAAACTCATGACATGCATGATAATTTTTGTATTTGGTTTGTATAACCAATAGGATTGCACACTGTATAATGTGATCATAAACGTATAAAGAATATAATAATTGCAATACAAATATTTCACATAAAGATTATAATAATTGTCATTATTTCATGCTTGCAGGTGTTCTGTATGACTTAACTGGAACTTATCTATATTCACTCATTCTATGTGGTATTTGGACCGTCAGTGGGGGAATAATTGTACTCTGTGATCCATTTCTTTGTCGCTGGCAATCTCGACTGGAAGGAAGTCGTAAAGAGTGTTCAATCTCATCAGAGAGACAAGAGTATACAACATCATCATCGGGCAATGCGAAAATAGATCGGGTTTGAACTATTTGTAGGGTGTATCAAAATAAAGTATACAGTTTGAAACTAGATTAAAAAGTATCAGGCATTTGACCAAAATGCTATAGTTGATAACATTTTGTCCTCCCACAACAGTAAAATCATTGGCGTGTGACCATTAAGAAGGACTCGGTGGCTATTTTTGTGAGCCGAGTAAAAATGCAGTTGCGCGAAGTTAATTAAAATCAAAGCAACATGCAAATCACATGTTTGACCACTTTAAGTAATTGACAGTCTCAGTCTTCAACATGGCCACCAGGGCATGACCGCCATTCCTCTGCAGATACAGGGTGTCCCAAAAAAAGAGGCCTTCATTGCGCCCTCTTTTTCTCCTATTTCTGAAAAGTTGATTAAATATATTTTGGTATGTAAAGAAACATTTAATCGTTAGCTTTAATAAACCAAAACAATTATTTCAATCGGCTCACAACTTTTGAAGATATGCTCTTTTGAATAAAAGTACCCGTTTTTCACTCTGTCCACGGATAGCAAACAGAGTGGTTGGGATGCCTCATGCTGTGGAGTGGCCTGCACGATCACCAGACCTCACACCACTTTTTTTCCTTTGTGGCAAAATCTGAGATCTTCACAAACGTATTACTGAATGCATTCGCAAGTATCCAGCGCAAAAGGATGGTACGCAACACAATTGATGCAATGAGGACCAGGGCTGAAACCTGTATTCGCCAAGGAGGCAACCAGGTAGAGGGCAGAGCAGCACAGTAAACTCAGTTCAGAAGAACCAAAGACAAACCAAACAGCCTTTTAGGGCTACCTTTTATCCTAAAAAGAGAAATGACTTATGTTGTAAATAAAAAAGAAATCAAGAAACAACAAAGTAAGAAAGTAAGAAACATAATAAAACAAAAAAGGCATAAATAACCAAGAAAAAATAAGTAATTGCAAGTATAGTAAAGCAAAAGAAGTCCCATTCGGCATCCATTTTACCCACAAACTAATGACACTATTAACAAAATCCATTGCCCATAAACCCACCGGTAAAGCCCATTCCATAAATAAAGTTATTTTATAAAGTCATCATTGAGGAATGTTTGATATTCATGCATGGTATGTGTACTCCTTATCAATCTTTGAAGTAGCCAAACCTTCTCCGTGGACAGAGTGAATAACGGGTACATTTCTTTAAAAGAGCATATCTTCAAAAGTTGTGAACCGATTGATAAAATTGTTTTGGTTTATTAAAGCTAACGACTCAAGGTTTTTTTTACATACCAAAATATATTTGATTAAGTTTTCATAAATAGGAGAAAAAGAGGGCGCAATGATGGGCCTCTTTTTTTGGGGACACCCTGTATCAGCTCTCCTCAACATGGCATTCACGCCACGTCTTATGAGAGGTCTGACCTGCCTGGATGTCAACTTGGTCAATTATGTGAAGAAATCCAGAGGTGTATTAAGACATGTAAGATTAGGAGATCTTATGGGCCATCCCACTTCACTTGATGCTTTACACGATTGCCAAACAATTCTGTGAGCCGTTCTGTCAATTACTGTAAAGAAAGTGGTGAACGTGGTAATTTTCATGTTATTTTAATTGACTTCGTGCAACTGTATTTTTAAATAGCCACTGAGTCCATATTAAAGCCAGTGTGATTTGCTCCACAGCGACGCCCTCAATTTTTCTTGAATTTCTACTTACATGATTGTAATGGCCATTAGTGTACTAAAATACCACGTGAAAGACTAAGCCTGAAGTGCTTTAATTAAGCATAAGATGCCATCTTCCACGTATAAGATACAATCTTACATGCATAAGATGCCCGGGATAAGATGACATCTTCCAGGCATAAGATGGTATATTACATGTATACGATGCAATCTTACATGCATACGAGGCAATCATACACGCATACGATGCCCGGGATACGATGCAATCTTACGTGTATCAGATACAATCTTACACGTACAAGATACATCTTATACATGCATAAGATGCCATCTTACAGGCATAAGATTGTATCTTACACGTATACGATGTAATCTTACATGCATAGGAGGCAATATTACACATGTGAGATGCTATCTTTCACGCACAAGATTAAGATGCAATGTGATACATGGCAAATGGAACGTTAATAGTTACTTTTGCCTCAATGCCCACGCCGGCTGTGCGTGGGCACTGGGGGTGGGGAGGCTCGAGAGGTGTGTTCCCGTTCCAGTTAGAATCACTCAATTTGGTGATACATTTTTGATCTCAACTAGTGGCGTATAGATTTCTTTTTGACATTTATTCGTTTTACAATCCATTAACCAAGTGGGGGTGCTGATACCGTAATTTTCAATGCGTCTAAACCCTTCCCTGACAAACTGTCCTTTTCTCTTGTTACGCTGATATTCCGTTTCCTCTGGTATCATTATTGATGTGTTTGTTCTGGTTCTCGATGCATAAGTCTTATTTTTTATTACTTTAAAATACCTTACTAATGATATTATTAATGGATTGTTATGTAATCAGCAGAGAGAATAAACAGGTACATCCTTCATGTATTTATTATCGCTTATATATGATATAAATAATAGGAGTCCAAGAATCACCCTTGAGGTACACCACAATTAATATTCTAAAACTTCAGCTTTAAAATTAACATAATTATTATCATTAACACTTTTACCAAATGTTCAAGCGTAATATAAGGACAACTTATTGATGCTTCTAAGAATATTTTCCACGATTGGTATTAACACGATCGTGACGATTAAGAGTATTTAAAATAATAAACGTGTTAACCAAAAAGCTCGTTACACCAACATTCTCACTATTTTGTGATGTGACTTTTCTGTTAAAACTAAAAGCTACATAAAATATATAGCTTTTGAATGCATACTTATAACTCGATTCTTGGTGTCATTTTTTGAAACTAGCTACAACTCGATACAAGTGTACACACCTGGTTCACTAATGCCAAGTAACGGTATTATGTTTTTAAAATGCTAATCAGAATGCAAAAATGGATAAAACTAAAAGTCAAACTCAAATTTGCAAAGCTGCATAAAATGGATACTGTAATCATAAAATTACAATCTCTATCTCTATAAAATGTTAATTAGAAAAGAAAATGTTATTAAGGGTAGGTTTTCATTTAAAATGTATAAACCTTAATTGACTTGTCATTATTTTTTATTTAGCTACAGCTGGATGGTTATTTTTACTAAGCTACAGCTTGATGAAAGTAAACACCCGCATCTGGTTCACAAATGTCAAGTTATTGGTTTTTTTGTTTTGAAAATGTTAATTGGAATGCAAAAACGATTTGTAAACTCTGACACAGTGCCCTACTGTAAAATAAAATAAAATTACAATATCTGTAAAATGTTAATCAGAAAGGAAAATGTTTGGGTTTATTCAGAAAGATAGATGTTCATTTAAAATTTCAATCTATTTAATTGAATTGTAATATTTGTACCTACAACCATGGCCAAAATGTGTTGGGACACTTATGGAAAACGTACACTATAGTATGACCTTATTTCCGTTATTATTAACGTGATAAAGTGGAGGTTTCTTTGGTGTCAAGCCTAAACACTTTCCTAACACCCCAACCCTCCCCCTTCCCCACCAATCAATGTTGGGTGCCACAAGGCTCGTGTGACCAAAAAAGTCGAATTCAACATTGATCGGGGAGTGGGGGGCTTATTTACATTACCCTATCAAACCGTCCCAACACTTATGGCCAGCATTGTCTCTAAGGTACAAAAAATCAAATTTTAAAATGTGTGTTTTGGCCCATATCTCCTCAACCATAGCTTGGATTTTCATCAAATTTTACATGAAAACGGAGAAACTATTTATCTTTTCACTTATATAAAAATTATTGCATTTTCCTCATGTGATTTAGGGATACGGTCACGCTTTTATACGCAATATCATGTATTTTACAGTGCGTTCTGAACATTATTAGCCTATGCCAACTACGTATTTTATGTAAATGACGTTTTATTTTGAAAGAGTAGTGATTTAATCGACATAAATACATGATATATGTTTACAGGAATTGATTGAAGTTTTTTAAAAGAGTGATTTTGGGAAAAAAAATACTTAAAATTTAAAAAAAAAGCTAATTTTTAGAAAAAAACAACAACAAACTTTAATCATTTTCATCGTTTGCATCAAAAACGTATGTGGTATTTGCAACGAGTATATCGTGAAAATATAATCATAGTCGGCAGGAGTAGGCTTAAATTACATTTTATGACTGAAATTTATTAAAGCGCTTTCAAAGAAACTTATAGTAAGTATAGAAAGTAAAATATAGTAAAGACATACAGAAAAAAAGAAGGAAAAAAAAAAGAAAAAATTAATAGAACGACGAATATAATATGATGAAGGATATTGTAAAATAATAACAAAAAAAAAGAAAAAAAATGGAAATCTAAATACGCTTTCAATTCAGGGGCTCGAACCCGTTGGTTGATGTCCACATTTAGTTCAGTTTTGTCCGGTAATCCATTACGCATAAAGAGCGTATACACTTTAAAGAGTAAAAATTTTAATATAATATTATTCTTTTTTCTTTTACAAACGTATATCGCTCGCTTTTGTCCCAAAATCATTTTACCTCGCCCAAAAAAATATATGTGGAGCACAAATGTCAGCCAACACCTTATATGATAAATATTCATTAATGAAACAAATGCATAAAGTGCGATTTGTTTGACTGTTTATCGTCCGTGAGCTCCATATTTATATACATGCATCTTGTATAGATTATATTACAGTTTAAGCCTCGGTTAAAGTAATACAGCTCTGTGGTGCAATGGATAATGCATTTCTTTTTCTTTTTACAGGCATATACAGTGGACACGGGTTCGAGCCCAAAACTGAATTTATTTATATATCTTTTTCTTTTCTTTTTTGTTATTATTTTACAATATCCTTCATCATATTATATTCGCTGCTCTATTAATTTTTGCCAATGTCCGTGCCTTCTTTTTTTTCTGTATTTGTTGCTTCATTTGTGGTAGACTGCGGTAAATTGGGAAAACAAGTGTGCATGGGTTCGATTCCTTTATTTGTTTTTTGATCACGAGATGTTGTGATAACTTTTATTTTCTTCTATAGCTGTAATGTAACATTTTAATTGGTGGAAACAATAATTTTCCATTTTAAAACCCCAGTTTTTGACAGTTAAAGTGACGAATAGTGAACTTAGACAGGGCCAAAATATTGTTTTAAGACATTTTAAGTGACCAGTCCCTAAATGTCAAATGTAGCCATCCAAAATTTTTTTGGTAAAGCCACATGATAAGATCTCTAACTGCTCCAAATTTGGTGTCAATATCATATTTACTTTTTGAGTTATAAGCAAAAAACTGAAATTAGATGATTTTTTTTCAACTTTTCAAATACAACCATGGCCAAAATGTGTTGGGACACTTATGGAAAACGTACACTATAGTATGACCTTATTTCCGTTATTATTAACGTGATAAAGTGGAGGTTTCTTTGGTGTCAAGCCTAAACACTTTCCTAACACCCCAACCCTCCCCCTTCCCCACCAATCAATGTTGGGTGCCACAAGGCTCGTGTGACCAAAAAAGTCGAATTCAACATTGATCGGGGGAGTGGGGGGCTTATTTACATTACCCTATCAAACCGTCCCAACACTTATGGCCAGCATTGTAGCTGCATCGCGATGAAAGTACACAGCTGGTTTACTGATATCAAGTTGATATTGAATGGTATTATGTTTTACTAATGTGAATGCAAAAACGCATAAAAACTCTGCCAAGTTGCATAAAATACACACATTTTACCACTCTGCCCAACGCCTGTTGCGCATCCATTTGTCCCAAGGCTTTGGGGAGAAGCGTTGTCAGAAGTGTTGTAAGGGAATGCTTGATTTTTTTTGGCAAAATGACTGTTTGACTGATCACCACAAACTAAACCTTTTGCATAGAATTTTTATCATTTTTCCTTTACTCGACCAGTCTTAGTTTGAGAAGGAGCTACTTTAATTTCCTGGTCATAAAGTCTGGTTGAAACTTTTTTTAAATTTTCCCTGCACGGATTTTTATTCTCACTGCACAACAGCCCCTGAGTATAAGATGCAATCTTACACATATAAAATAGAATCTTACATGCATATTAAGATGCATCTAGACCAATTCCACCATGCCTCTCGCACGGCAATTGCACTGTGCTGTATTTATAAGAGAACAAACAACCGTCAACCGATTATCTGCCATGTTTATTAGAGCGAGAGGGGCTATAGGACACGGGCTATCTTACATGTATAAGATGCAATCTCACACATATAAAATGCAATTTCACACATATAAGTGCAATATCTTACACACGTATAAGATACAACTTACATGTACAAGATGCGATCTTACATGTACAAGATGCGATCTTACATGTACAAGATGCGATCTTACATGTACAAGATGCAATCTTACATGTACAAGATGCAATCTTACATGTACAAGATGCAATCTTACATGTACAAGATGCAATCTTACATGTACAAGATGCAATCTTACATGTACAAGATGCAATCTTACATGTACAAGATGCAATCTTACATGTACAAGATGCAATCTTACATGTACAAGATGCAATCTTACATGTACAAGATGCAATCTTACATGTACAAGATGCAATCTTACATGTACAAGATGCAATCTTACATGTACAAGATGCAATCTTACATGTACAAGATGCAATCTTACATGTACATGTACAAGATGCAATCATACTAACATGTACAAGATGTAATCTAACATGTGTAAGTTGCTTTTACATATATAATATGCCATCTTAAACGAATGAGATGCAATCTTACACGTATAAGATGCAAGCTTACCCATTTAATCTTACATGTATGTTGCAATCTTTAAAATCATTGTTATTCTTCAACACCTATTTTGTAATCTGAAGGTATGACTTCAGTTTTATATAATTCCTCTTTTTGTACAAATTTATCATGTGCAGTCGTTGTAATCTATAAATTGTATTCAAGCCCGTATGCAGGTTTTGTTGGTTTATTGTTTGGTTGGGGGGGGGGGAAGGGGGTTTTGAAAATGTGGACTTTTTCTTAGTTGGCTATTTTTGTGAAAAGTGGACCTTCTTTCCAAATTTTTGACTAATAAAGCATAAAAAACATCGGTGTATGGGCTGATTGCATTCATGTGAAGATGCGATATTATGGGAATAAAATCTGAACTGAACTGATTTCTCAAGGATCATCATGTGAATTATGAAATTTTACCTGTTTACCTGTCATTCATTGAAACAGGGAAGAGGCTCACGCATCACTGGAACATGAAAACATTCAAACATTACAAACTAGCGCACAAGATCAAACTAATGATGCTTAATCGTTATTCTTAATACATCAATTATTCAGGTGAAAGTAGAATTATGCATAGCACACTAGCACAATTAAACATGAATTTACAAATAGAAACATGACATGCATAGGCAGATATACAAGAGTAAAAACTCCGGACATACCTGCCTGTGCGGGGTCTTGAACTCCAGATCTCTCGCTTGTCGGGCGAGCGCTTTAACCAGGGACAGTCTGTGTAACTCAGTATGGGGTTCAAGTCCCCGCACAGGCAGGTATGTCCGGAGTTTTTATTCTGCTATATCGGTCCATGCATGTCATGTTTCCATTTGTAAATTCATGTTCAATTGTGCTAGTATGTGATGCTCAATTCTTGTGTATTCTTGTGTATTTTTGTTTCAGATGTACATTTGTGGTATTGGAGAGTTAATTTGAGAAGTTTTGATCAGTTATCCAATTATTGCATAGGGTGATACTTATGGCAACTAATGGTATTTGTCCCTTGACAATAACATTACACTAAAGAGGTTTCTTTGTTTTTGTTCATTTATTATTTGGATCTGAACACATTTGTCAGGGACTGCTATTTTAACACCTTCCATACCTCTTTTTGACAGACAAAGAGGTCAACAGAATCTAAGCAATTTAAAATATTCAACTCAATTCCAGCTTTAATTTGTTCCAAATTCACATCTTGAACATGATTGATATAAATTTGACTCTACTCACAACGTCAGAAAAATCGTTGGTCGCATTGACAATGGCATATGATGATTTTGGCCATTTTTATGAAATTTGGCACAAAAGCTTTAAATATCAAGTTCTTCAAGTACACCAAGTAAGAAAGCTCAAATATACTTAAATTAATTGACTTTTGATAACAATTCCATAGGAATCCAATATCATCCGTTTCACATACTGACATAATGATAGTGTTACAATTAAACATGACAATAAATAAACACTTTGGGTTGGTAAACTGTTATTCTTTCTTATATATATATTCAGTTTCCGTTTGTAGCGAGAGATCGTTCCCCATTGTGTTTATTTGTTCTTGTGCAGGATGCGTACCCCATTACCTACTTTACTTATATTATACTGGGGAAACGATTAAGCATCAGTAATGATCTCCTTCACTTGTGAACTTGCGTAATGTTTGTTTGTGTGTATTGTATACCTCGCCCACTTACATTAAGACCCAGCTTTAACCACCGTTTATCAGTGGGAGCTGGTAGCCTAATGGATAAGGCGTCTGTCTAGAGATCGGAAGGTCGTGGGTTCAATTCCCATGCCGGCACATCCCCTTGCTTTTTTTTTTCCAAGTTGGGTTGTGTGGCGGTTGGGATTTGTGTTTATTTGTTGTCATCTTTAATTGTAACACTTTGGGTTGGTAAACTGTTCATTCTTTCTTAATGATATGTACTTAAAGTATATGTAGCTGGGAGGAAAAAGCCGCCAATCGTTTGAAATTTTGACATTTCGTATTGAAGATACACATTTTTTTCCCCAAAAGAACTCAATTCTTAGGTGTTTTGGGGGAAAAAAATCTAGAACTTCAATACGAAAGATCAAAATCTAGATCTTCGATACAAAAGATAAAAATTTTCAAATGATCGTCAGCTTTTCCTCGTTTTCCTCCCAGCTACATACACTTTTTCTCCCACCTACATACATTGAATAACTAGATTTATAAATTTTACTTAGGACTGATGTCAAAAATGTTAATTTTTAGTAATTTGACATAAAATTTGCATTATGTCGCGAATTTCAAAAAATCATTTGATATCAGAAGGACATTCGTATTCAGAATGTAATTCGATGTCTGATGTGCTCTCATGTCCCACAAAAAATACTGTCCAAACATTGTTACCAGAGCCCTTAAATGCCCTTACTTTTAAGGCAAAAAAATGCAAAACAATCTGCATTCTTGTGTGTTTCACATACATAAGAACACAAACTCAAAGGCTTGTACAAGACTTACTTCAGTATGATTTTGGAAATACATTTCCTATTCTCTTTCAAAACCAATATGAAAATTTATTAAAACATTGAATTACTGGTATAAACCTCAAGATTTTGAATGCTTAGTCCAATCCAATTTGGGATGTATCCCTGCCCAACTAAAAAACAAAGCTACGGCTGAAACTTTAAAAACTGTTATTGTAAAACTAACACATAATGAAATATATTTACTAACTTAAAGTGTTAATAAATAAAATTCTTCATCCAGATGCTTTTAAAACCATATTTGTACCAATAAAGAGGAAGTGTAAAGAAAGCCAAATGTGGGAAAAAACAATTTATTATTCGATGCACACTGCATCAAAAAACAAGCAGCAGCTCTGTGACAAACTTTTATTATGCCTATTATAATGCATCTACTCAAATCGGCTCACATCAAGAATGAGTTCATTCTTCTTCCAGTACAAAGCAAAAGTTTGCCAACATCAGGGTTATTCTGCAGAGGAAGTGGAGTCTGTTAGCTCTTCACCGTACACAAAACATGGATTGTGGTTCATTGTGCAATTGCCAGAAGGTTCTTTGTAGCAATGGCTGCCTCCTATTACTGAGTTTTGCACTTGCATGTGATGACAAAATATGTGGAGCCTGGGTCCGGTTTCTCTACCGGAAGTCAGCTTGAACAAAATTCTTTTGCACAATACAATATGCGTATTGCATAATAAAGGAGATGGATCAACTCTGAACTGTATCTATTGCTATGCAATTTGCATATTACCTTGTTGGAAGAAATTTCGGTCCAAACTGTCTTCCGGTTCAGAAACCCAGGATCGACGTATACAGAATCGATAATTTTATTTTGTCAGTCATTGTGATATTGTGCTCCCAGTTGGCAGAGTTCCTCTAAGAAGCATTTAGAGAATTTCAGTGATCCCAGCTTTTACATCTTATACAGTAGTACAAACCAGGGCAGCTATAACATTATACAACCTTCTTACACTCACATGTCCAGTTCCATTCAAACATGTCCTTCATGTCAAGTCACTGTAAGTTGTTATAACAGGTTATCTTCATTTCTGATATATTCACCAATGTCAGCCTGATGGAAAACAAGTATTGTCATGGGATCTGCATTTCTACATTCTTGTGTTGATTTGGCAGCTACTCCAAAACCCTGCAAAACACATGAAAGCACAAAAAAACATTACGGAATGTTGGAAGCTGCAATTTAGAAAACACATCAAATTACACAATTATAACCTCGAAAAAAATTTGAATGCAAATGACTAATCTTTAAAAGCCATGTTCACTTAAGCATGGTATTTAGAGCTTTACCTTACAGCCTACCAGCATATAGTTCAAGGTTTACAGGCATTTATTATCTTATTTAATAATGCTAGTAGAATTTAGTATGCATTTTATATTCACCAGCTGCAATAACCACAGACAATATCAGACTGCTGTAGTATATGGTTATATAATTCTCAAACATTTTATTTTCCTATTTTGATTGTAGAGGAGTACTGTGAGACAAGATGAGATTGAATCAGTGCATTTCAAAAATTTGGCCTCTGTGCTTGTCTCCGTCCCAGCCGGTTTGTGTTCCTCCGTCACTAAACAAACCGTCTGGCGACAGCCCTGAAATGACAATCGCTGATTGGTTAATGGATTTCCAAATAAAACTGTTTTCAATTGGCTATAGGATGTGACTTGTGTAAGTGACACTAAACATCATAGGCCCTCCACTATTTGTAGTCTTTGTAGATACCGCAAACGAAAAATGTACGCTAGCTAATAGCAGCCACTGAGGCGCCGATCGTCCGATATCGCCTTTCATGTACGCGACTTGCAGCGCGTACTCACATACATTGTGTACATTTATGTAACCGCATAGCTGTCCATCAACCGCTGCATGCGCCGAAGCCCAGCGTTGATTGACAGCAAAATTTAACGCCAGTATTTATGGCGTTGATATTCAGCCAATCAGAAAAAACGTACTATGAGGTTGTCGCCAGACGGTTTGTTTAGTGACAAAGGAGCACAAATCGACTGGGACCGAGACTACCTCTGTGCATGAGATATTTGACATTTGACCTAATTTACTCTATAACTCCTGAACTAAGCTCCTTAGTGCAATATGACAATTGACTATATTCATAGCAATGAGAGAAACACTCTGACAGATCAAATTTTACATTTTGGCCCCCATTATGACCTTTGACCCCTTGTGGGAAGCATAGGGGCCATGGAAAAAAATGGAATCAATTCTACTTTTATAATTTGACGTGTAAGGATGCCAAATATCATTGGTTCCACTAATCTGGCAATACTCAAATATCACCACATAGCGCCACGTACTAATCTGGCAATACTAACTCAAATATCACCACATAGCGCCACGTACTACTAATAATATAGTAATTGTGATACCTGGGGCTCTGATTGATTATTTTACTGCCAAGTTGTGGCCCATAGGCCAAATTACATACAATAATTACAATATAAAAATACACATAGGAGCAATAATTGAATTAAATATTAGAGCAAAATTGTATGATATAAAACACATATAAATATACAATTTGAAATAACATTTAGACAATTTAGTATAAAAGTCACTAAAATATTTTTTTGAAATATTGCACTTTAAATAAAATTATATGAATAAGTATATGCATAACAACTGTGGTGGCAATGGAAAAGCACAAGTTATTTATTAATCAAATTTTTATCATCAATTGCAATGCCAAAATCACACACATGCTGTATTCGTCACGCAAGCAGCCTATTGTTTGACACCCATATTGTATGACCTTGATGGTATAATAGGTAATCAATCAAATGCCTAAACTAAGTGATCCCCATAGAAGTTTTGCCAGCCTACAGTCTGTCCACTTAGAAGTACAAACCAAATCTGTGGCATCGGGGGTCGATGCTTTGCGTCACACGCGAGCGGGACACGACGCATAAAGAGTGTGGTGCACAAATCGCGCAGCAGTTGGCGCGCCAAAGAAGCATTGTACTGGAATAATTATTCTCATACCTCCAGTTTCCGAGGTCTATTTACTTTGTACTTCTATGTGGACAGACTATTCGATTACGCAAATTATATTTAGTAAGATTTGTAAAAAACAAAAACAACAACAAAAAATCCCAACATAATAACACAGGGTTCCCAGCATGGTTCAGTTCTTAACAACTCTAATTAAATATATACCTTTTCTGTGTTTTTTCGCTGTCACAGAGTGTCTTTCATTTACAGTGCAGTACAGAAGAATACAGCACTAATTTTTTTTTAAATAAAAAAATATTATCCTGTTTTGTCAAATGAAACACAGCTAAATCCTAATCCTTTATTTAGTTCTAACTTGGCAATGAAAGTTACATTTTAATACTTGGTTAATTTTTGGAAATAGGGCCAAAACATGTGTTTTTAGGGTGTTTTTCGTATGTTGTGACAATCAAGCCCAAAGACTTGTACCAAGACTAATTTTTTATGCATTCTAACTTTTGGAAAACACATTTTCTAATATTTACCATAACCAATTATCAAAAATAACATAAAATATTAGCCTATGATCAAGATTTTGAATGCTTAGACTTGTGCCAAGTCGTAGAATTTTGTGACTACAATTGTAAGAAAACATGCAAAATTGGCCCATTTTCCCTCAAATTGTCCAAATGTTAAAATTTTACGATTATTGCCAGTTAGAACTAACCAAAAGATTAGGATTTAGCTATGTTTCATTTGGCAAAACAAGATAATATTTTTTAAATTCCAGTGTAATGCAAGTGGTAACATAGCTGCCCTTCTTAAACTCATTTATAAAATGCCCACTACAGACCATGATGACCTCCTAGAGTTGGAGCATGGTTCAGTTCAAAAAGTCACCTCAAATTTGAACAAAATTCAGTTCCCATGACACATCAGTTGCCAAAACCCCTAATTCTGCATCTTGTCCTGTGCCTCACACCCACCTTAGTCTGGGGCAGACATTTTATAAATGAATTTAGAAGAGCAGCAACGACACCACTTGCATTGCATTCCAGATGTTGAATCTACACAATACAAAATTTGAAGTAAAAAGTATCGGGTATTTTTATTTCAGGGACCTTTTTCTAACTGATCTTTAAGTATTCTAAGGAGAGCGTGCCCGTTGAGAGCGCTATAACCTTCATTTTAGTAACAAAAATGTAATTTTAAAAACAATGGCCGATGATATTTTTCTGAAATTTTCAGACATGTAGTATGAACATGTAGAAATATAATCGAGTAGTTGCCCTACCTGTACTTCTCCGAAAAAATAAAATGTCCCGTACCTCCCCCGGGCTAATATAAACCAAAGAACAGTACCAACCAGCATAGGTGGTGGGCGCCATGCATTCTCTAAATTCAGTAAATTTCTGTCGTCAACCGTGTAATTGAATGGGATTATTTTGAAATTTTAAAACGCTTGAAATATCACAAACAAATAGGCCTATGTTAATAAATAATATAAATGCAATCTAAAACCGTTGGGGTTCGATAATGAACCACACAAATCTAACTGAGTACGAGGGGGTATCAAAAAGTTGTAGAAATCGTATGTAGTATGTTTAGTACGTTTACTTTTTTTACAGGCGCTAGATGTCAGATCCTGCCTATGTAACCGCATAACCAGCAAAATGGAGAAAATTGAGGCATGTAGCATGATTAAGTTCCATTTTAAGGGTTACAGTGCCCAACAAATCTGTGATGAAATAAAAATTCATTTTCCATAAAACCAACAGTGACAATATCACAATCACCACCGAAGATAACTTTCATTTCATCATCGATTTTCTAGGCACTGCAACCCTTCAAATGCAGGATCTTAATAACGCTGCTTGCCTCAATTTTCTCAATCTTGCAGTTTATGTGCAGTAACTGGGCAGCAGGTTATTAGCATCTAGCGTCGCCTGTAAAAAAAGTAAACATACTTATGAGACAATTTTTGCACCATAGTGTACATAAGGACCAGTGATTGCACTGACAAAATTTCATTGATATAGCTCTTTCACTTCTGGGCGATTTCTAAAACTTTTGATACCCCTCAGTATATGGAAAATGCCATACGGCCGAGCGGTTTTGCTGGTTCTCTCCAACCATCATGCCACTCGCCGTCTGAACCAGCAGATACTCACCAAAGGCAAGTCACTCATCGAGTACACAACCACTCCTTGATATTTTTCTGTGCTCTCTGTTATTCTTCCCAATCCTGATTTGAGTACATGGTTACCATACAGGAATGACTGTTCTGATCCGGATTTCACCCACACTTTGTACTGATGGTAGAAAAAGACAATTTCAAATTTCATTATTATGCTGAAAACTCATTTTCAGCTCTGTGCAGTCTTTTCACAGTCAGGCTAAATGTCCCAATTGGAGATTTGACCCATAGCCATAATCACCATGTAAAAGTACACACATTAATTATCAGGGTTCCCAGCATTTCACAAAAACAAATTCCCTGATATTTCCCTTCAAAATGCCATGACTCGAATGCAAGTTCATATGTATTTATTTTATTTTATTTATTTATTACACTTTATCACTGGCACAGAATTACAAAATAATATATAATATTGCACATAAGTTACATCAAAAATTACACATTATTATGAAAGGAACAATATTTGTTTTAAAAAGTCCAGTGAATGGCTGAAGCGAACAGGTGCCAGGCACCTCTAAGACCGCCCCACCAAATCCAAAAAGAAGGGAAGGGAAAAATAAATTAGAGGGGGAAATGCAGGTTAAGTTACATTTGCCTGCAATTTGGACAATTACAAAAAAGAGGTCCAAGTGCAAACAGAAGTTGCATCAAAGGTGCGAGCAAATTTGGACTGGTAAAACTCCAAAACTTGTTGCTTAAATGAAGCAACAGAATTTGTAGATCTGATAATACTAGGGAGCTGGTTCCAAATGGGCACCATACGCTGAAAAAAGCCCATCTTGTGGCACTCAGTTTTAGGAAGCTGATTTACCTGCAACAAAGGATCAGAGGAAAATCTGGTGGTGGGACGGTCTTTGTTAATACCATTAAAAACTACATAATCATCTAGATTGATGTCATATAATCCCAGATTGCACTTGAAAAATATATTGAGATCAACATATTCTCTTCTAAAACTTAATGGAAGAAGAGTTAGCTCGGTTAACGGTACCTTTCTTTGTACTCAGCCTCGGGGTAATCTAAAATGAATTTAGTTGCCCTTCTCTGGACCCCCTCAACTTTCTGGATGTTGCGCTTTGAGGTACCACTCCAGAGTGGACTGCAATACTCCAAGTCACTACGAACCAAGGCTGAGTACAAAGTCCTGGATACATTACGAGGGGCATTGAAGCCAATGGTGCGTTTAATCATACCAAGTTTTTTGTTGCACTTTTTAACAACCCTGTTAATATGATTAACCCAAGTGAAAGAAGAGGAAATATCAAGACCAAGATCTTTGATGGAACTAACACGGTCTAGAATGGCACCATTCATTTTATAATCATGACGAATTGCATTCCTACGTCTGGTGATTGATATGATCTGGCATTTAGAGGGATGAAAATGGAGATCCCAAGTTTTGCTCCAATTAAATAATTAATCAATATCACTTTGGAGCATGTGTGCTGGTGATAAACAATTTCTAAAAGTTTAAACTGACTTTCAGCACAATAATTCAACTATTAAACTTTGAATTGAATTTTCGATGTGTGACACGACTTATCTTCATCAGAAGAAGTCCTATGATGTTATGTTGGACTTGCCCTTTTGATGACGATGTGTGTCACACATCGATAATTGGATGTTAGTTGAATTTTTGTGCTGAAAGTCAGTTTAAGTTTAAATTTTAAGAATTATTCCATTAGATGTATTTCCACTTTAACAAGGTTGTATCACCACTAGACTCAAGGAACACACTAGGGCCACAGCCCCGCTGACAGCGGTCGGTGAACATACTTCCAATCACAAGCACAACATCAATTTGGACAGTGCTGAAGTGATTGGAAGGGAGGATAACTTTTGGAACAGGAAAATCAGAGAAGCCCTGGAGATCCAAGACCCAAAGACCTACACTCAACAGGGATGCCGGATATGACCGGCCCGCCATCTATGACGATCTGCTGACACTTGACCACCCACCGGGTGGTCATCAGGTGACTGGAGGAGAGTAATCAGACTCTGAAAAGGTAACTTTTTAAGGTGAAGGTTGTATCAATTCTTTCCAAAAATATGAAATATAAACTTGGATTTAAAATACTTTCTTTTAAAAAAATTTGTGGTTGCCAGTTTAACTATGAATATAAAACCCCCCATAAAATGTCCTTGTTATACAGTATTACCGTAAAAACTTGATAGCTAGCATATGTGCTTACTAGCAGTGCTTTTGAAATATGCAAACATGAAGAGCCCCATCCACAAAAGTGTAAAGGGTTTTTGAGCAAATCATTGATACACATAGTTATATACAACAAGTAAATCTGCAAATTTGTGTTTCATTCCCATTAGCTCAGTTGGTAAATCGCCAAACTTTGGTACAATTTCATGTTTTCGAAAGCGCTCGATAGTAAGCACATATACTAACTATCAAATTTTTACGGTATACCACTTACCTTTGCATATGGAGCTAAGTAGTCTAAAGCTGTTACATGTAACCTGAATTGTTTTGTCTTTGTGAATTTACCAAAACATGTCCCAAAACTGACCAGATGTTTCCTTGTTACAGATGCTGCTCTCTTCATGTTCTTTTCACTAGAGAAGAAACAAAGTGAAATGCAAAGTGGACAGATTTAAGTTAGTTGAAGAAGTTCATCTGGTTTGTTGGTTAAGAACTGTTTTTGCTTGACAAAATCAAGTGCATTTTTTACTCATTACAATATTTCATCCTGCACATTGGAGGATTTTTTCCAGAACCTTTAAAAGTCTGTATTTTTCTCATACACAAAAAGTACAGAATTAGCAAGTGTTTATACATGTACCTTGTTCTCCCAGATTACTAGCCAGGGGCGATGCTAGAGGGGGGGTATGTGACACCCCTCAAATAGAAAATTTTGTCGGCAAAAATTGACTGTTGTCGTCAAAATCATGTGATTGTCGGCAAATGTAATCAATGCTATGCAATTGTCGGCAAATAGCAATAGTCCTATAAATGATACGAAATTGTGCTGTTGTTACATGTACATAATAGACCTATTGTTAATGTTAAAATGTTATAGCAGTTTATACTATTGAACAAAAATTGGGCAAAATTTTTTGACTCCTACCCCCCCCACTTTAGATTCTTGAGCGCCATCCTGGCTAAAAAAATGGGTCTACAATTTACAAAATATTTCCGTTGGCAAAACATGCTGTACAGTGTACACCCCCCAAATCATATTGGTCTAACGACACCCCTGTATGTACCGGTACAACATAGGACTTCTTGAGAAATTTATCCCCATACAACTTACAAGTTTGCATTTTTTTCCAAGACTGGAACAAAGTAGGGAATCCAGGATATTCCTTCCTAGGAAATTTTGGCATTTCAAATGACATTCTGCTTTAGTCAAATACGGAAATACACACAAAATTGTGGGAAATGTTGTTACCTCTGTTGGAAATGAACATTTCCAGGCTTGTTCTTACCTCACATAATATACTCTGTCTCTGTGATATCTGAAACAATACATGCCATCTGGTCTGTCAATCAACAGTTGGATATTTTCACCGATGCTAGAAAAAAGAGAGAGAAAATGCAACAGTAACATTTAATAAATAACAATATGGACAGAAAAAAATATGCACACACACGTGCAGTGAAGAACAGGAATGTAAGTAGGCCTGAAGAAAAAATCCTACAAATCTGAAAAAAAATCTGGAAAAAGCGTGTGAATTTGGGCTAAAAAGCCCCCAAACGGGCTGATAATATATAAAAGTGCGGAATGGACAAAAAAAAACCCTTAAAGGGCAAGTCTATTGCAAAAACAAGTTTATCTCTATTTGAAGAGAATAATTATTACATTACAAGTTGACACTTGTTGCAATTTTTTTGTGCGTATTTCTCCAAAAAAATGAGAAATTGTGGGGGTAGACTTCAGCCTCGTACGTCTTCTTCCCCGTTTGAAGCATACATGTTCTCCCCCGTTTGGCTGATGACATTGTTGCGCGCCCGGAGTCATTGTGAGTTTTTAATGACCGTGCAATGAGTACGCGGTCAGGCAATTAATTTCTTTTGATTGGACCACAGGCTTCGCGTATATTAATGAGGTTGTGAATGTTTATTTAATTATTTATCACAACCTGACAATATTCAGTTTTTAATGTTTTAAGTTTATTTTCTAATAAATAATCTCTGTTTCCTTTGTTAGTATTATTGTTATGATGAATAAAAGCAATTTTAAAGACAAAATTCAAATGATAACCTTTTTTTGTATTATTTGTGGCAGCACATGTTTTAGCTTAGCATCAACAACACGTTAATTAAAGAAATGCGGAAGTAAAAGTACAAAAATTTCGCATATTTTTGCAGCGCCAGCAGTTTCTGACCAAGTTTTGGACCAAAACTGACACGGAAATGAGAAAAATTGTCATAGCAACTGAAGATGAAATATCACGGCGAAAATGCACTTTTATTTTATTTTAACAATCAACATTTTATATTTGAGTAAAGGTGTAGACCCGGGACCCCGGGCCGGGGTACGTGTGTAGCAACAAAGGTTGCCGTTCTGATCATGGCATGCCACAGCATTTCCCGGTATGATTGAACGTGAATTTCAGATGGACAAACAAAAATCCGTCTGGACGCAAGTTTTTGCAACCTTGTCAGCAAACTTGCGCCACACACGGACAAATTCGTCCAAAGGTAGCCAAATGGATCGCATTTTTAACTATCACGAAAATGTTTCGGAATTAAGGTTGGCTAAAAATGTAGATCATTACGGGGACTGTTATCATACATGTCACATTTTGAATAGTGAGTGAGAAGTGACCAAACTGGCTGTCAGCACGAGTCCGGGGCATGAGTGTTGGGTCTTAGTCAGAATATAAAGCTGATGCTTACTGCGTAATAAGTTGAGCAATCACGGATGAGGGATGACATACATTATGTGTATTACATCCCAAGACTTGCATAATGTACAGAAACACATTTTTGTGCAAAATATTTTATGCCTATAACAAAATGTATATTTTGTAAAATTGAACAGCTATCATTTCTACCCTATGATGTATAAAAGTTACCTGTTATCAAAGTGTCCGCAAAAAACTGGTCATCGCAAGCATCTTTGATGCAGAAAACTAAGGATATTCACGCAGGGACAGGCCGAAAACCTTACCTCGATCGTAAAATCCAGCCGATGCATGTCATAAATAATTCAATAAATTTGTTGTGTAAATGTCAGTGATTGTGTCCATGTATTGTTATAACAGCTGTGAAGGCAGTTGTCAAGCTGAATTTATACTCGATCACTGGATCACCAAGTGAATTCACATCCAAAATTGCCCTGTTCAGTGTGTATTTTCTATTCATAGCCGAAAACACTATGTTTTGGGCCAAAACAGGGTACAAAAATTGTGCACTAACCTGTTATATAGTAAATTTCAGCTTCAATTTGGACTAAAATAGTCTAAATTTTAAGTTTTTTTCTCGCGCTTCGCGCGAAAATTCAGTAAAATCGTCAAACTTGGCCACTTGAGGACACATGCCTTAATACGGTGCGCTGGGGACCTCCAATTTTTGGCCTGGCCCCAAAAGGTAAATCCGGCCCTGTACATCAGTGACACAGGTATCTAAATAGTCCGTGGTGCTCTGACGATATAAACACTCTGATCGCCATGCAATCTACGTTTATAGTGTGTAGTAGGCCAGTGGGACACCGGAACCGCTACGTGAACGAGCTAGTTAGTATCTAAAGTGAGTATTTTACGTACTAGATTACACTTATGCAAACTTGCCAACAAATTAACACGATATGAGCTAATTTGCATAAATGCTAATTAATTATGCAAATATGCAAATTAGGGGGCGGCTTCATTATATAATACATTAGAACACATTAGGAACACTTTGACCAAGTTTCAGGGCAAAAAGTATGCAAAATAAAAGTACCCTGAACATTTATGCATGGATTTTTAGCAAAATATTGGCAAAAATTATATGTTAATGAGCTTCTCCAGTCATTTTAGCTTATTAACTATATTGATTATTGATAAAAACAATAAGATATAAAGAAAATATAAATTGATATATTTGGAAAACCGTATGTCCGATCTGCTTCAAACAAAAGGCATATTGATAGGTGTGTTTTGCTCTACTCAATTAATCTGTTTAAAACATGTTTAGAGCACTTTTATAATGCCTCCAATACCACCTTAATAGGGATGACCAATGAACCATCAACTTGATTAGAACACTCCCATAGACATGCAGGGAGCTCAACTGTGCACCGCTTGCACATACATTTCTAAATTGATCTCATTCTTTTATTTTTCAATATTTTTCTGTAAAATTTGGGGAAGTTACTGCCAATTATATTTTGTAACTATCTTGCAAATTACAGCAACATAACTTATTTTGTTTTTCTGTAAGTGCGAGTCAAAATTGGTCCATCGCCACAGTGCGCTTAATTGCCAGTGGCTGAGTTTAGCACTGCTCAAGAATGGCACAAAATATTCAAATCATTAAGATCAGGTGAAAAACGTGGCCTACTGAGCTGTAATTTGGCAGAGTTGCCAGTAATACCTCTATCATACCCTCTGTACAAAGGTTAAAAAATTGAACAAGTAGATCTCGAGTTACAAATTAAATCACCAGCTTCCCTTTGGAATTTTTATATTCCTTTCAAATCATGTTAAGAAGACACCTTTCTGAACATAAATGTGAAGTTTCGTGCTCATTCGATGTATTGTTCACCTGATCTTAACCCTAAACGCTTTCTTATATTTAGGCCTATAACATCTACAACTTGCTGCTGGCTATACCTTGTTTAGGACTTTCAAAAGAAGTACCTGAATGTGCAACCATAACTGTTTCAAAATAGCCCGCGATAGTCATGCAGGTAACTCCGAGGTCAAGCATTGAATTGGTTTGAACAAAGATACTCATAATGTATTGAGTGCTACTTTGGTTTGAATGAGGAATACTACAGGAATACACATGAGCATGATGAGGATAATCTCTATTGTTGTGAATGAGTCAATGACCTTCAAAACTTAAGATTTTGTTTACATACACCTACTAATTGGTCATATTAAACCCAATAACATTGAAATTCTTGGTTGTGAAAAAAAGTTCACCTACTTAGTGCAATTTTGATTTTGTGCCATATCGGCTATCTTGGATGATTTTTGGCAAATGTCCTCTAAATGCATGATTTCAATGCCTTGGTTTGAAAAAAAAAAAAATAAGTTATGCCAGTGACTAGTTAAGTGCCATTTCATAAGAAACCCTTTGATACTTTCACAATATGCTTGTTTCATGTTTGCAAATATGTTAAAATAAAGAAATATATAAAGGTAAATATATGCTTATGCCAATTTTGCTCCCAACTGCTATTTTTGGACCTTGTCATTTTATTTCGCTCCAATGACCGGTCAGAATGGGAAACTTTGATAATTCATAATTCAAAAGTTTTTGACCGATTTTGACCATTTAACCACCAAAATACTTCTGTTGATTAGTTCTACTCAGAAAACAATCTTTTGTAGCAATAGGGTCAACATGAAATTTTGATGGTTATCCCTAATCTTAATACCTTGCTGGGTTATGAAGTTACAGTAAAAAATATATTTGTGAGTCACCAAAAAACAATATTCCCTATACTTTAACACATGCCTCATCCGTAGGCTCCTCATCCGTAGGCTCCACCACCCCTGACTTAAAGGAGTATTTCGTGATCCTAGCATCCTCTTTTTATGACATTTATCAGTACATATCCACGAAAAAAGCATATTCCCAAAATTTCAGTTGATTCCGATTTTGCGTTTGCGAGTTATGCATGATTATGTGTATTACACTGCTCCATAGACAATACGTTGTAATTTCGTTCTGGTGCACCAGAACGAAATTCAAATTTCACGATATCTTTGCAAAACGAATTAATCTGCAAGAAATATTTTGTACATAAACATTATGTAGCCAGAGGTTTCCAGTGATATAAAAATCTCAACTTTTTTGAGAAAAGTGGGGGATGAGGCTGTGGATCACGAAATGCCCTTTTAACATCCTTTGATTGGCAATATCTCACAAGTACAAATAGTATGAAAGTTTTACCTTCCACAATTTTAGCCAGATAAATTAGCAAGAAAATAAGACCAAAACCAGTTCAGTACCCCTATCCATTCTTGAGATCTGTGACAAAATGTTTGGGAAAAAATAAAAAAATGTAACACCGCCACCTTTTCCTATACCCCAATTCATGGCGCATGACCTAATCAGACATAGACTGTAAGGTACTAATTTCGAGGAGCATAACAAACACCAAATTGGTGTCATAACAAACACCAAATTGGTGTCGTATGACCTGACATGCATGCATTCTTTTGTCGAGAGTTGACATGGTCTTTCAATTTGTGCCGAGTGTCCTTGGCAGACTTGACTATGCTTCAGAGGTCATGAAAGGATTCAATAGATAACCTCTGCCCCACTAATCCCCAGCTAATCTGAAATTGCACCTCGGAATATATATTATAACAACTCAGTCCCTCAAATGATAGTCATATAACGACCAAAAGATAAATGACTGACTATCATTGAGGACTGAGTTCCGCAGTCTAAATACAATTAATAACATACGTGATCACATGCACATGAATGGAAAGGCTGCAGAATTCGGCAACCTTTCGCCACTAACCAAATTTTATTTCATCAATACAAGGATTTGCCATACCACCGTAACATTAAAATATCACTCACAATTTCGATAATTTGTCAAATAACTGAGTAGTCTCTTCATCTGTTAGTGGCCTCATTCTGAACGCTGAAAATAGGTATACTTTTGTCTCGAATTTGATCACTCGTTAACACATGTTTTTTCGCTATCGTGTTTATACAGGTCAAAGGTCATATGTACAGTTTTTAATTTTGGGACAATTTCAAAAGAATACATTCAATAAATGACAAATAACAATTGAAAACTTTTAAATAATCATCAAAAATATTATATATAAAGTTTTAAATATAATATACAAAATAAAATAAAGTAAATTTGAAATTAATAATGTTTTATGACCAGAATTGAATTTACATGTTGTTCGAGGCTGTTCGCAAAATAATGAATATTCATAAGACACCTGTCGTACTGCTGGTGCCAAGTTGCTAAGAAACATGAAGCTTTGACATCGGTAGCTGTGGCGTAAAATGAATTGTAATATGTACATTATACTGTGTATTTATTTACACGATTGGGAGATCATATTTGACTACTAAGCACTATACGTTGTATTTGTGTTGGTTAATTTGAAGATCAACTGCCATTTGTGATGTTTTATTGAGACATTTTACATGGGAAATTTGCTATGATTAATGCGATTTGGACTATATATTTTTGTCTAAGACTCGTAGACAATATTATTAATTTCATGCCAGGATCGAAATATTGACTGACGATGATGACTGCTATAAATATTCGTTCAGGAGTTTTTTTGAAACCACAAGGAGAACATTGATATCTTTCAATTTTATTTTCCGGCAAAGAAGAATGCAGTTATCCAAATAACTCGCAGCCAGAGTCAAGTTGGTGCCTACAGGACATCAGCTTATTACATGCTGTACACTTGTTGTGTGCAATATTTTGCTGTAATGTAAATAACTAAAATCAATTGAGGGCTTCGATCGATTATAAATAATATATTGTACATCATATTATTGATTGCTACCAAGTACCAACAGCAAAACAATTTTCTACATAAATGCCTGTATACGATATGCGAATGTCATATCAGAGATGATCATCTTCTTCAGTAGGCCTATACAATATTGCGTACATTATGCTGTGTATTTCCAGCTAGATAGAAGTGTTCCACGAATAAAGAGGGACTTATCGTCAAGATTTGTATTATAAGCCTACGGGTAGAAACATTGATCAGACCGTTAGATAACATTGTGGATAAGAAAAAGACCATGGACCTGATCCGAGTGAATTGCATATTTGAGCTAGGAGATATGTCCAAGCTCAAAACTTATTTTGGAACTATTATCCAATGAACGCTCCACAAGAGTTGTGTAAAAAGATGGCAGTAAGCGCAGTCTTGTCACTACCTGCTAGTCTTCCTAGACCTAGCTCTGCTCGCAGTGCCCAGATGGCGACAACACCGGGCCGTGGAGGAGGGGCCACGGTTACCTTTGCATCAGGTCTTTCCACAATGCCCATTACCATCGGGCCTCCACCAACAGTGCTTCGTTGTAGCAGTGCTGCTGGTAGAAGAGGGTCTGCAAGCAGTGTGCGTGGAGCAATCCCACCACATCAGCCAAAACCACCACCATACCCAAATCCACATTCAGAAGATAGTTGTTCAAAACCTGCAGGCGATCTTACTGAGCAAAACCCACTCCGACTTCCAAAATTAGAGTCGATTCCACAGACTGTTTCCCCTTCCAGCGCTATGGCTTCCTCTTCTGACTCAGTATTGACAAGAAGAATATCTTCAAATAAAATTGATAGTGAACTATCAATCAAATCAAACACTGGAAGCCCCAACAATGATAGAGGAAGCGTCTTTCCAAATTTTAGAATCTTGCAAAGATTGGCAACTAGTGCCCGACTACGTTCAGCAAAGAAAAATGCATTGATTCATTTGAATGCCAAAAGGGACGATAAAAGAAATAGCCCGAAACAAGACAACTCAAATTTGCCAGATAGTACTGAGATGTTACAATCAGTGACAATACAGGCGACTGGTCTGCAGAAAGCTTTTGATAAGGCTGATCATGATTCAGGACTTTCGTCATGGGAATCTCCAACTGATACAAAAGACGAAGAGGCAGATGTTGGTGCTTTTTATGACGACAATGGTGAGTTACTTCTCGAGATTATTTACTATGACCAGTGATTTATCTATTTATTTAATCTTTCTTTTACCAGGGTAGCACCTTATCTGGTACTGATTGATATCCAAGGGGCCCTGAACATATAATTTACAGGAAAGCAATTATATATAATTATGGGATGAGGCAAGAGCATTAAAAGTTGTTTGTATCTGAGATGAAAATTTATTCGATCTGATCTTACCTTTTATTATGTACACATAATGAACGAAATTTGGATGTGTCTGCAATCTGCATGTGGGATTGGTTGAGACGGGTTACTACGATTCATTTTAGAATGGCCCACAAAAGGGACTACCTGTATGGAAACCATTTTTGCGATATAAGCCTAGAATGAACCACCCTGGATATGTGAAACATATCTTATTATGAAAAATTATATTGATATTTGACCTTTTGGCCTATAACTCGAAAACGGTACATTACAGATAAGTCAAACAAACTTTACTTTTCCTGAATCCTTATGACATGAGGACGTGTGGCTTTTTACATAATCCAAGCACTTTTATTTTTGTGTATCTGAATGACCTTAGCCCCTCTGTTCTATGGTTTCCAGAAGTTGGTACCATACTGCAGTTACTGTCCGTTTTCCTATACACAATACACAGTGCTCTCACCATTGACGCGTGACCTCTACAAACAGTGTATGTTATAGGTATATGGGCATTGCCTAGTTAACATCACTGTGTGAAAAATAACCAGCCAATATTTAAACTATTCTCCAAACTTCTAGCAAATATATTTTTCTAACATGACCTAAAATTACAGCTAGGTTAGATGTTCAGAAGGGGTCGCACTTTCGTAGAATATGAGTGAGGGCAAAGCATAGCTAGCTCATAGCTAGCCAACTCCCCGTGTTAATTGAATGGAGATCTGACCGAAAATATTGAGCTATATTGGTAACGGACCGCTCCGTTCTGAAGGATGCCACAAAAAAACGGTACAAGCTACATTTAAACTATTCTATGAAATTCTAGAAAATATAGTTTTGTAACATGTCCTAAATTTTTAGCTAATTTAGGTGTTTGGAGAGGGTCGCACTTTTGTGTTTTAGGAAGGATATGTAAACGACAGATAACACCAAAAATATGAAGAAATTATTTCCAAACCGTGTTAAGTCAACAATCATTATGTTGCTCATTTTCAAGAATGCTGGTTTACAAAAAGCAGGCCATTGTCTCATTTCGTGAACAAAGGTACACATACCATTGTTTCCTTTCGTTTCCTTTATAATCGGTTACCCAACTGAATCTATAATACCAGCTTTATTGCGATATCGCACATGTAAAACAGACACTTGTGCACAACCAGAGAAGATCCGATTTAATCAGTTGAGCTGTTTCAATGAGTGTCATCTTGGTTTAATAGCTTTTAATGGGGTTTAAGTCCTGCAAAGGTCGAGACGAATTTTTCTGTGGACATGACTGCATCATGCAGTCAATCAAAAAGAAAGAAAAAAGAAGAACTTTGTATGAAGCTATGTATGCTAATTGGTGCTTTTGTCAAGGGTTCATACCACTAAATCCGCGTGTGAAGCGGTTTCCGGTAAAAGTTTATCACGACTATAGTCCCAACTTTGCATAAAAAATGTGCAAAATCGGTACAATATTAACAATTTTAGTGTTGCAAATCGTGTTTTGCTAGAACTTGTGAATGTGATCTCTACTAATTTGAACAGAAAACGCGAAAATTTGAGTGATGTTTACGATGATGAGCGCATGAACACACGAGTTCAAAACGCGGTTAGCAGTCAGACGTAAACACAGGGAAAATCGGGTCTTTTTATATAGCGCTATTTTTCTCAAAAGTAGACCTAAAATATGGTGTCATTTTCAGATATGTTATGCAGAATTTTGTTCTGATTAAAATGATATCAAATATATATTTCAAAGTAAGACGTAACTCGACTTATAGCCTAAAACGTGACCCCTGTTTTGCACGTAAAGTCTATGGAAAGCTATTTGGTGGCATGTACCCTTTAAGGAGCAATTCCATGCGTTTTTCGCGCGTCTTTATCTATTTAAAATGCACGCGAAGAAATGAGGAAGGACATCAACAAGCGCGTGCATGGACGCCGCCATGTTTTTCGCTGTACGTGCGTTTTCCGCGAATAGACTTACTTTTATATCCAATTTAATAAAAGTTCCAATTTTGGTAGAAGTTTGAAACCTTTTGATATGAATAATGAAGAGTTTCAAAATATTGAAAACATTATTTATTGGTGTTTTAATTACAAAGAGGTTTGTCAAATTCATTGTTATTTTTAGCTAAATTTTTGTCATTTAAACTCAAGTTTTGGCGTTCATATTTAATAAAATTGCATAAAAAATTCGATTTTAAGATATTTAAGTTTCTAGTTTGCTTTATTTATACCACTGTTCAGTATTGTAAATTGTTATAACACTCAAAGCTAAATTCATATTAATATTTAATTTGAAATAGCCATTCATTACATATGGTTTTTGGACAAAACGGGTTAAAACGGACGCTGGAGGGGGGGTAGGCCTATTTGATTGTCATTGTTTGACTTGTTAAATAGTCTGCACGTACTTATAATGTTTTATTTTTGAAGTTATGTACTTGTAGAAGATGTTCAAGTGACTTTTATTCTTAACATCAATTGATATCTGCATAAAAATTACAAATCTGCAACTATAGTGCGTTCATGTGCGTCAAAATGACGAAAAATGGCAATTGTCGGTTATCATGCTTGTATTTGAAATCGCCAGTGTGTCTAAAGTATAAAAGAAAATAACCTAAAAGTTCTTTAAATTAATTCAAAACTTAGTGAAAAAGATAACAAAATCATTTTCAAGGCCTAAAAACGATGTTTTAGCCTCTTCAAGGGTTCATACCACTAAATCCGCGTGTGAAGCGGTTTCCGGTAAAAGTTTATCACGACTATAGTCCCAACTTTGCATAAAAAATGTGCAAAATCGGTACAATATTAACAATTTTAGTGTTGCAAATCGTGTTTTGCTAGAACTTGTGAATGTGATCTCTACTAATTTGAACAGAAAACGCGAAAATTTGAGTGATGTTTACGATGATGAGCGCATGAACACACGAGTTCAAAACGCGGTTAGCAGTCAGACGTAAACACGGGAAAATCGGGTCTTTTTATATAGCGCTATTTTTCTCAAAAAGTAGACCTAAAATATGGTGTCATTTTCAGATATGTTATGCAGAATTTTGTTCTGATTAAAATGATATCAAATATATATTTCAAAGTAAGACGTAACTCGACTTATAGCCTAAAACGTGACCCCTGTTTTGCACGTAAAGTCTATGGAAAGCTATTTGGTGGCATGTACCCTCAACTCTGTCCCCATTTTGATGAAATCGGCCGTTAACCCTTCCTCTTGCACTAATTAAGTACAGGACTAAATATAATTATTTACGCGTTATATTCTATTTTCTATGCAGGATACGTCGAATCAAGAAACAGTGCCCCAAGTGAAGGGAAACGTGCCAAGAAAAAGAGACCACTTTCTGTTAAGATAAGATTAAAAAGACGAAGGTCTGGCAGAAGAACTAAATCCAAATCCAGTACTCCCATCACAAGCTCTATTAGCGAGAAAATGGGGTCTCTAGCAGTGCCAGGACTGGGTCCCATGATGATGGTAGAGCCAGCAAAAGTAGAAATATACAGCTCAAGATATAACAAAAATAAGCCAACAACTGAAGAGAAGAAAGCCAACAACAGTGGGGTTCCACAAGGATCGAGACGTCGGGCCAAGAATGACGAAAGCAACAATGGTGTGAGAAAGTCATTGGAGGCGACCGGGGTGGTGACTTTGAGAAGTCTTCAACAGGCTACCGCGTATGGACCTTCAACTTCGCAGGTAGGTCTAAGTTTAAATGTTTTATCATCAGCATAATTTTTAGTTTGAATAATTCGAGACAGAGAGATGAGACAAGTAATGAAAAGTAAAAGTGTGATGGTTTCTATGATTAATTGTTTTTCTACAAATTATTTCACTTTGTTCCGCATCCAAAGTTTTTGCTTTAATAAAACTTACAATAATTTACATAATACATTGCATTTCAGATAAAAGAGTTTCCAACCGGATTCAACAGAAGGAAAGTGATTGAAAATAAAATCAAAAAAATCTTCCTGTCTGAAAAGCAATCGTCTTCCATAAGAGATTGTGGTGTACTGATGCCATGCGCGCCGCCAGCGACACCGATGCCCGAGACACTGCAAAACACGGAGTATGTACCGTCTTTATCAGATTTAAGGGTAAGTGTATGGCCTCTTTACTAAAATCCCTATTTGTAAGGTTTTGTAAACTTGTGTCAGTATAAACAAAAATAATAGGAGCAACTTTAGGATAGTGTGTTGTCACTCCTGTCATACGCCCTCTGATTATTTTGAGAACGATGCATTTTCAGGGAACACCTCGTCGGTGGCGTGCTTTATTGTAAGACAGTAGGGTTTGGGCCAGAATTTAATACTAACAAATCATGCATGTCTTCAACTAACTAGGTCTTCATAATACTTTACCATTTATTTCCCTGACATACCCCAACCCATACAATGATCTTCATCATAAATGGTTATTTAAAACGGGAAAGTGTGTAGGATTGGGCAAAGGCTCAATATGCCGAAAAAGGTTCAACCCATGATTCCGGTCCCGGGCCTATGATATTCGGAACCTGGGAACCAAGGGAGAACAGTGCCAGTGCATTGATTGGTCACCCCAGGTTAAATAAGAAATAAATAAATAAACTGCCGAAAAGTTAATTAAAGTAAATTATCATCAAAATCAACTGTCTTAATTTTCATCATACGTTCACATTGTTTTTTGTTTCACTGTAGAGTCAACGTGCCATTAAAACTCGTCTTACCACCATGGAAAAAGAAGCTAAAGAAAAACGGCAACGGAGACTGGATGAAGCCAAGAAACAAGAGCGGCAGCTACAACGAGACCATGTCGCCTTGAAGAAGCATCGACAACGGCAAGAAATATATGCTTTGAACAAAGTCATGACTCAATTAGAACACAAAAACTTTCGCGAATTTTGTGAACAAATGAAAAATGTTCCAGAATCTGAGAACAATAGCTGACAAGAAGTTGCCAGGGGTTGCTGAACTAAGAACACAAAACTTGAAGAATTTTGTGAACAAATGAATAGGCTCAAGTTCGCTCAACGTCGCAGAGTTGGAAAAATAGTCAAAAACTTGCCAATGTTATTGTTAATTGATAAAATTTAGGCGAATATAAAGTTCTGTTTGACTTGCAGAGAGAAAACAGCTGAATTATATTTTTAAAAATCAAGGAAAGAAAGCAGTGGGCTAGACAACGGCCCCAGGACGGAATGTCCGTCGATACATCGTGACCCGTCGGGTCGGTACATGCAGTTCCCCACATGCCAGTTAATTTTTCTTGATGATGGCAAAAGTATAGATAAAACATTATGAACAAGACTCTTGATGTAAAATGGTCTGAAAATCATTGTCAAATCTACAAAATGTCTGCGTTCCCGACGTCCCAATTTTTTATAAGTTTAAATTTTGATTTGTTAACTTTTAAACTAAAAGAGTTGTATTTTTAGATCAAATTAATTATATAATAATTATGTACTAGGTTTCAAATTAATTATATAATAATTATGTACTAGGTTTTTATATAGGCGTATCATTAACTGAAATTTGCTTTAAATTACTGCATTGCAATGCGAATGTTCATTACGGGTCAGGTAAATAGATAAATGCAGGGATGAACGTACATAAATAAGTTTCCGGTGATGGATTCGTTTGCCATAATTTAATAAATAGGCTCAAAGAAAATGATTCCTCTTAATCATTGAGTCTACTATAATAACACTTTATTAGCAGGCCTGAATCCACAAAAGTTGAAGATACCATTTTTAAAAGTGCTTTTTACCATTCATAGCTGATAGCAAAGTGCTATCTTCCGTAGATAACATTTTCAAGTGCTATCTACGGAAGATAGCGCTTTCCTATATGACAAGACTTTTGTTAATATCTTACACGTGTAATAATCATGCTATATTCAGTACATGAAGATAGGTAGACTCCTGATTCCAGAAATATGCAGCACTAAGTTTTTGGAATTAAACCTTTCTTTCTGCTTTGCCAAATGAAACATATAGCTTATACATATAGCTAAATCCTAATCCTTTAGTTAGTTCTAACTGGCAACAAAAGTCAAATTTTAATTATTTTGCAATTTGAGGAGAAATGGGTCAAAGCCATGCAATTTTGACTCTTTCCTCACTATTGTTGTCAAATTCAAAATATTGAATATTATTATAGCCACAGGTTAGCTCATAATAACATAAAGTCTTTGGGTTTGATTGTCGTAGCAGGCGAAAAACACATGTTTTTAGCCCTTATTTCCAAAAAATGACTTTCATTATCCAGTTGAAAACCAACTAAATGATTAGGATTTTTTAATCCAAATATAGTGCTGTATTTTTCTGGAATAGGCCTAGAACTGACAATGGTATCGTTAAAGATGTCACTACAAATCTATGTGAAAATGATAAGTATATACTCATGATTAATTAAAAATTGACATTTTTGACATGCATTTAACAGTCCTCGGGGTATATATACATGAAGATGAAGTTTCCAAAAGACCTAAACATTTTAAATGAAAATGGTTCGTATCTTCAAATCGAAGTTTCAAAATCTTCAAATGATAGTCGACTTTTCCTCCCAGCTATTATACACTTTTAAGTTTATACCATTAGATTTATAAAGTTACCTTCGAGGATGATGTCACAAATGTCAATGTTCAATAAAATTTGTATTATGTCGCAAGCTTCAAAAATTCAAAATTATTTGATATCAGAAGGACATTCCTCGTATTCAGAATGCAGTTTGGTGTGTCTGATGTGCACTCATGTCTCACAAAAATACTGTGCAAAGGTGGGTGACCGATCCCTTAAAATGTTGTTGTAGTGTTTTTTATAACGTTTTAAATGTTTTCATTCTAATATAAACTGATGAATATATAACCTTTTGTGATATTGCTATCTACTGATGATAGCATTAACGTCATACTTGTCATAGGGCCTGCACTTTGGCTCGACATTTGAAAGGGGCGTGAATTCATTTTTGGATACGCCCTATTATAATTAGGTAATACTCGACTCACACACATTCCCTATTATGTATATACATGTACCACATGTAGTAAATCTGTCTGCTTTATCTGTATTGTGCCGTTCTTAAGCAAATAGTTAAACACGATTTCATCAAACATTATAACAATAGCTCTTTTACAGTGTGCAATCATCCCGGGCAATAATTTGGCAATAATAGAGGATGTGCGTGAAATTATTGGTTGGCTCCATACAAAGGATTTGAACCGGTGTCCTTCACCGTAATCATGGCACAATGCAGTGCATTCAATCAAACGTTGTCGTCAACCTATTTGATCATATAGTGCATTTGTTATGTGTGTGAGACGAGCTGTCGCGGTAGATTGCAATAGCTTGTAATCATGCTTTTGTTGAATGAATTTGAGTACTCCGCCATATTTACGGTATGCTTCGTCAATTTATATACTGTCTGTAATTACAGATTCACGTAATCTAGGTGATTATTTGCATTGGATGTCTTGAATACGCTGGCGAAGTTGTGTAATAAACGGACTAATGCTATAACAGTAGGTGAATACAAGTATTGAATATAGGCCTATCGCGTTGCAAAGCCCAATTCAGTGATCCCAGCGAAAAAAAAAAAAAAAATCAAATTGTTACTTTTATAAAAATTTTAATGAAAAAATTGGCAAAAACCCAAGAAGAAACGGCAGTATCGACGAAGTTGAAGCCCCTATCAAATAGGCCTACATGTAGCTAATGTATATACTGTCTGTAATTACAGATTCACGTAAATGCATTATTTTTGTCTTAAATAGGCCTACACGGCTTTTGGCTGAACCACTAGCAGAAGACACCAAATTGATGTTTTATGACCTTTGACATTCTTTTGTGGCGAGTGACATGGTCAGTTCAATTCACGCCGAGTGTCCTCGACAGGTTTGACTCTGCTTCAGTGGTCATGAAAGAATTCAAAAGATAACCTCTGCCCCAACAATCCCAAGCAATTGTCTGAAACTGCTTTTCGGATGATGTATCATAAGAACTCAGTCGTCAAATGATGATAGTTATATAATGACCAAAAGATTATTACTGACTACTATATCATTGAAGACTGAGATCAGCAGTACAAAATCTGAAATTTGATGAGTTTTACGATCGTCCGGATGAAAAAAATCACTGAATGGGCCGTTAGTTCCTCCTCTCCTTACCTTGGCAATATGAATCAAAGAAAAATAAAGAAAAAAAAATAAAACAAGAAAAAAAAAAGACAAAGAAAAGAAACTATAAAAGAAAAACAAATATGAAAAGTTCGAACAATATTTGGTTTATAAAATTAATGTGACCGTGATGAGGCTCGAACTCACCCACCTTCCGATTTAAAGTTCGAAGCGCTCGTGAACAAAATTCTGATGCCTTACCAAGTGAGCTGTGCTCCTGAGATACGAAATAAAAATAAAATAATGCACTGTATACCTGCTTGTGTCGGTAATTGATTTGCTCATATTCCATAATGGTACAGTGCAACAGAGCAAAAATGCCCATAATTTAAAAGCTATATAATTTATGAACAATATACACTACACATAAAAATATTAATACAAGGGCATTTCAACATAAGAATCCAAACAATTAAGTACCAACATGCACAGCTTTGTCCTTATATCACATTTGGGTTTTTAACAAAATGTTATCAAACCTCTACTGTGATTGGCAGCTGCACAAGGCATCTCTTTGATAGCTGATAATGTCCGTCCATTCAGCAAGTGGCTACTAACTGACCTTGACAGGCTTGAATGAGCCCTGTCATCTGCTACAAAACCATCACACTCTAGGTTTGACAATGGAGTGAAAGACTATTATTATTGATTAGGCGCGGATTTTAAAAGTACAGCTCCTATGCGTGTATAGCAAAAATAGAATGTTTGGAGTCATGTAACTAAAATACTAAATGCATTCTGCAAAATGTGCTCTATCTGACCAATTTATAAAGCATTTCATTAGCTTTAATTTGACACATTGTTTGACATGTTTGGAATTATGGTAAATCATTAAATAAAATATTTATTAATTAATCAATTATGTCAATTAATTAAAAATTTAATGCAAATATGCATATTTTCTCTGACAGAATTGTAGGATTTGAAAAGAGCCATTTTTCTTGTAAGTTTGATTCTTATAACCAGAGAAGATGTTATAACATACCGGTATCGTATTGCGTCCCATTATAGTTACAGAAAAAAATACGCGTGCAGGACACACATACGCACACCTACACACACACACACCCAAAGGATCGTACCGTTTTTCAATCGTATAACATTCTTTGGCGCTAGTAGTAGTAGTAGTAAATTCCAATTTTCTTTGCTTTACCTCACTTGTTCTGCTCAAAATTAAAAGGGGACATTTCTGACAGTAAAAGCTTACATTTTATGGAAATTATGTTTAACTATTTGTTTAAACAGCACAAAACAGATAAAGCAAAATTACTATACATAGGACTATACATGTATGGTATACCAGGGACTGTTTAAGAATATATCATTAGATTTATGATATTTACTTCGAGGACTGTTATATATCAAAAATGTGAAAAATATCAAATTTTAATAATTTGTCATAAAATTTGTATTATATCATAAATTTCAATGAAATTTATTTGATATCAGAAAGACATTCTTCGTATTCAGAATGCAATTCGATATGTCTGATGTGCTCTCATGTCCCACAAAAAATACAATCGAAACGCTCAAAACGCTCATTCCAGATCCCTTAAAGTCATAATGTACGATCTTATAATATGAATTTGGTTAATTTTTTTCAAACCTGATTTTTTAGCATATTTGTAATGTTTACAACTTGCACCTAAATGGAATCAGCCAAATTGCTTGTGTTTGTAGGTAAATAGTGCAAAGTTCGACATAAAGTCATAATGTCCTCCCATAGAACTGCGTGTTAAACGGCCAAAATAACAAGCAGTGTTTCTTTCACTTTACCTTATTATTTCAGCTCAAAATTAACAGAAACCATTCCCGATAATTATTATTAGTATTATTTCAGCATTTTGAGTAGGCCTATATAATGATCGTACATTAAGTCTTTAATTTGGTTAATTTTCTTTTTCTTTTTTTTTTTTTTTTTCTTGTTTTATTTATTTTTCTTTGATTTATATTGCCAGGGTAAGGAGAGGAGGGAACTAAAGGAATATTCAGTGATTTTTTTATTTTTTTTTCATCCCGACGATCGTAAAAATCATCAAAATTCAGATTTTGGATACTAGACTGCGGAACTCGGTCTTCAATGATAGTCAGTAATTTTTATATTTTGGACATTACTATGACTATCATTTGAGGACTGAGTGCTTATGATCCGAGGAGCAGTTTCAGACAATTGCTTGGGATTATTGGGGCAGAGGTTATCTTTTGAATTCTTTCATGACCACTGAAGCATAGTCAAACCTGTCAAGGACACTCGGCGTGAATTGAAAGACCATGTCACTCGCCACAAAAGAATGTCAAGGTCATAAAACACCAATTTGGTCATTTGGTGTCTTCTGCTATCTAAAGGCCTTATATGGCTGATTTTGTACCTTTCGTCATTGTCATAGATGTGCTAACAAAGCTTGCTAGTGCAGTGGTTCAGCCGAAAGCCGTGTGTCTAAGGCAAAACATAATGCATTTACGTGAGTCTGTAATTTATATACCGGTACTGACAGTATATAAATTAGCTACATGTATTTGAATGGGGCTTCAACTTCGTCAATACTGTCGTTTTCCTGTTTTGTTTTTTTGCCATTTGTTTATCATTAAAAAAATTATAAACGTAACGGTAACAATTTGAATTTTTTTCACTTTCGCTGGGATCACTGAATGGGACTTTGTAGCGCGGATTATTCAAAACTTGTTTTTACCTACTGCTATATAGTATTAATCCGATTATTACATAACTTTGCCAGCGTATTCAAGACATAGGTTATGTAAGGGATAAACTGCATGCTTTTATTGATTGGTTCCAAACAAAGGATTTGAAAAGTGTCCTTCACCGTAATCACGGCGCAGTAGCCTACAGTCCATTCAATCAAATGTTGTCAGTGTGCGAGACGAACGCATGTATAAATCTGGAGGTCACATCCCGGGGGCACTCCAACTTTGGAGGTGACGCGTATGTAGGGCTGTTAAGACCCCTTTTTCAGCATCGCTGTCACCCAAAGACCCCATTTTTTACGAACACATGCTCGCTCCGCGCTCTGTCACCCGAAGACCCCCTATTTTTCCATTTGATCTGTCACCCAAAGACCCTTACAAGTTCAATTTGAACAGCAACTTTCATTTATCACTAATTTTGTTACTTATTTTGAAAAAATAAAGAAATTTGAAGCCATTTAGAACTAGAAATTCGATTTTCGAGGTTTTTGTGGCGCTGTTTTGGTTCTCGCCCAAAGATTCCATTTAAAAAAAGGTCATGTTCTCACCCAATGACCCCATATTTTTACATTTTGCTCTCACCGAATGCCAAAATCATGCTCTCACCCAATGACCCCATATTTTTTACATGTTGCTCTCACCGAATGCCCCTTAGTGCGATAGCGCCAGCCCTACACCTATATCCATTTCAAATTGAAGTGCCCCCCCGGGGTCACATCATCACTTAGGCCTATCATGCTTATTGTAAAAAGTTTGTCCAATGCATATACTGTGTGTTACAGTGTGTAGGCCTATTGTTCCCGGGTATTGTCAATGCAATCAAGCAAACAGGTATTATATTTTGAAAAGGCCGCTATAGTATATTCACATGGGTGTCTTGAATGGCCAATCATATGGGACATAATCAAATTGCAGTGACTGCTTCCTTTGTTACCACATGTCAGTCATCTTGTGATTATTGGACCATGTAAACCTGCAAAAAACGAGCCAAAGTGCAGGCCCTATGATAACTGCTGCGACGTGTCTTAAGGATGCGATCAAATAAAATGTCCTATCAACATGGACAAGAAAAACACGTCCATCATGTAGTCGTTGCCTGGGTTATTGAAAATAAACAATTCAAATATTATCAAAGTAATTTGCATTGGCAGAGATATTAATAGCCCTATTATGATACTTTTCAGCTCTGGGAGTAACGATTTGAAATGTTCTTATCTCGTAACTGATTGACCGTAAACCTGATGTAGACAACAATAGAATCACCTGCCAGTGTCAATGGAACAGGTGACTCGGTTTCCTTGCTTTAAAATAGTCTCTTTTCACATCTTCCCATCATGCAATTCGAAAGAAATACCGTATAGCGAGTTGCAGCTCGCTGACATTATACCCGTTGATGGAACCATAAAATGAAAAACGGGGAAGGGGAGGGTGCAACTTTAGAACAGATAGACGCTACAACAATCCAAAACTTAACATTATCCATAATACATATCTCAATTTAATAATTTAATGCAACTGAATCCAAATTTATCGTCAATTCATTATCCAAATCAGCGGTATAATGTGCGGATCTTTTTTCAGCCTAACCTTTGTCCTAAATTTGAATTCAAATCCATTCTAGGTCAATGTTGCAGAAGAAATGCGCGATGGGAATGTTAGAAAGACGTAATGCGCTATTAATTTGAATTCATTCAATCGCTTAAAGCTATCGACCAATGATTTTAATCGTCCTTCCCAAAGCATGAAGGAAGGATGAAGCTCATTGGCAGATAAGTAACTCGCTTATAAGGCTGGCGATTATATTTTCAGTTTTAATACAGTCCACTTTCTTTTAAGAGACTACTCTATATACACACCCAAGAGTTGATATAATACCGTATGCTATTCCAATAGAAATCCACACGCCCTTATGGAACACATGACCTTAATCTCCCACACAGGTAGTGTGAATTTCAAATGGGATAGCCTGAATGCGTGACTCCATTTGAAATCTATGGGAGATTAAGGCCCTGTCTTCCATAGGTGTAGTTGGATAAGTTATTACCTCCTATGCAGCTAAAGCATTGGTAAACTATGTCAAATTGTTTAAGGTATTCTGTGGCGTAATATTATTGTGCATAATGTCCTTATTTCTCTTATTCTGGTTTTATTCGTGCAGCATACATGGAGTCATAAAATACCATGGCTTTATCTATCAAAGGCAATAGATCATCATCAATTTCATCTCGTGTTGGTGGATCGCTAGGCGGGGAGAAATGAGTGCTGCTAAATGCTGTATCATAAAATCCTCCTTCTTCTAGTTTATTCGCTTGCTCCATGATATTGGCTAGCTTCCACGTATCAACCACTCCAGCCCCTGCTTCCCATTCCAAAAGACCATCTGCGTATGGAATGCCAACAGCTTTACAATATTGGGAAAGAACAGAACCAGGATCTCTTTGGAGGTCGTCTGCGTCTATGATAATAGGATTTGTTTCAAGTCCATGAGATTGTACATACTGATACAGCTCGTATAGTTCACCAAAGGCAAGCTTTGGTGGGTTCATCAAGTAGGGCGGGAGCTCGTGGTATTGGAAGGAGTCATCTTGAAGAAGTTTGACCCACAGTTTTTTGAAGGATGAGAACACCTTTCTCGGATCACGGATTAAAAACGTATGGCGGTATCCTTCCGGTATCATTGAATAGCGTTCTCTCAAGGCAAACGCGAAGTCCTTACAGAAGACAATCTGCTTTCCTGGATAATCTGCTTCCAGCATCGTCTTCACCCAATCATAGGTGGAGATATTTACGTCATATCCATTTGATGGCGTTGCTGAAGTTTTTGCCACTTTGGCGTCAAATATGGCTTGGATCTTTGAGCCATCGTCTCGTAGCCTTTCTGGCCCACAACTATTAGCTGCGTTATGAGGTTCATTTATGATCTGGATACCATCAACGAAACTGAGACATTTTGTAAAGACTGTGGAGAGACTACGACCTACAGTCCATAGGAGCACCCTGTTGGTTGCTTGGATTGAGTTAGACATCGTATAGGCCCTGTTATATACAATGAATGTACAAAAAGTTATTTTATATACAAACCATTTTAAAATGTTCGTAACAATTTCACAAAATGATAAAGTCGAGGAGAAATAGACAAAAATATTTAAATAAATGGTAGGCCATTTGAGCTTTTTTTGCGGGGAATCCTAAGACGTCGATCTATTGAAAACAATCTTCAGCCATGCATAGGTCTCCTTAGGAAAAAAATATAGAGCTACGAATGTAAAATCGTTAAAAATATTATGGACATCAGCAAAAATCCTTTGAAAGTACCATATTTTCCCCTTAGATATGGACCCCTACACTCTTAGAAAAAGGTGCTACACTGGTTCTATAGCTGTCCTCCATGGGAATTCTCTAAAGGTTCTTGAAAGAATCATTATAGGTTTTTCCAAGGGGTCTAATAATGGTCATTGGCCCCTATTTATTATAGAAGGAACCTTTTTGGGTTCTACAATAAAAAACATTTGAGAACCCTTTTCCCTAATGGTGCTCCCTAAGGGATTATAAAAAGTTTCACTTAGAACCTTTTTGTCCCGTACGGAGCACCAATAGGAAAAAGGTTCTAAGTTGGACTTTTTTCAAAAAAGGTTCTCCAAAGAAGAAATCTTATTATAGGGTCCCTGCAGGGTAAATCCCTGTTACAAAGGGTGCCGAGCGTAAGTCATCCTTAGTAAGGTGACTTTTCGGGTTGGGGGTAACGACAATTCTCCAAAATGATAACAAAATCTAAAAGATCACGGCGGCCAGTATTCCACGGGGAGGGGAAGGGAGAGGAGGGTTAAGATGTTCCACGAGGGGTCAGCTGTCTCCCAAGTAAAAGGATAGTATCTGATCATGTTTATTTTTTATGTACGTCTAGTGTTTAAATAAAAATCCCTTTAAAAGGGAGTACCCAGGCCGTACGGAGGTCACATGACTGCACAACCCCCCCCCCGGACTGCCCCACCTTGGCTCCACATAGCTGCAAAGAGGTAGGCAGTGTATGCAGTAAGCCTATATAAAACACATGTCTTCTGATCAGTCAAGAAGGTGGTGATTCAACCAAAGAACTAGTACTCCACAACTGAGCTATGATTGCTGAATAAGTATGAACTACCTGTATGCTATACTACTAGCCTACTGGTACTACATGTAGCCCTCTGACTGCAGTCAGAGAACATCAATCCCCATTATGCCAATATGTTTGTATATAAATGTATATGAATGCATGTGGTGTTACTATGCTATGGAACATTTGGCTCAGAGGTCACAGCTAGGATATCAATTTAAAGTAAATGATTTGGTACATGAAGAACAATCAAAACTAAGAGACGGCCAGATTTGGCGACCTTCTCTGTCAAACATTGCACAGATTCTCATGTTGAGTATCTGTGATTTTTGTGAGTGAGAATGTTTCACTGGCAAATGCTTAATCAATGCTTAATTATTTTGATAAAAGTAGGCCTATATCAAACAGTCTAAGTGGAATAACTTGCATGATGGGGGCAGGAGGATTTTTTACAATTAATTTAGTGTCCGATTATATTAAATACCAGACTTTAATAGTAGTAGTTTAATAGTTCCTTCTAATTCAGTCTGTGATGAGAACAACAATGCAATTCAAATCATAGATGTTTAAGAAATAAGAAGTGTGACCTCAGACCAGCCAGCCAGCTAGCCAAGTTCATGAATTAGTGGCCATGGCCATTCACCGGTCAACTTTCATATTGCAACATCATCCCTATATGTCAAAAAATAACTTCATAGGCTACAGAACAGCTGTACGAATAATTGTCATGGGGACTTGAATGAGGTTAATATTCCATCCATTCCCTGGGTAAAGTCAAGCACTACTGAATATAGTTTTATGAATTTTGTCATGGGGAGTGAGGTTAGTTTTTTAGTAGCCTGCAGATCCATTAGATACTCTGCATTATCCTGTAAAATAATTTTAATGAGGGCGAAGCAAATGCATTTGGCTACTTCGTTTCAAAGTAGCCAATTTGGGGTCGATCCTTCATGTAATTATTTCGTGTAATCTGGTTCAAAGGACAAGGTCTAAACTGAATGTAATATCACCAGGCTGAAGCCTGGGTGAAAAAACAAAACTGCATGACTTTATATGCAACTTTATCAGACGGAAGTTAATGACCTTGCTTGGCTGTTTATTTATTACTTCGTACTGAACTAGAATTAAGGGCGTAAACCACCAAATAACTTCTCCATTGAAAAGCACGTAAAAATCACCTTTTTTAAACGGCGTTTTCTACCAGGCGTGACAATATTTTTCACTTTTTAACGTCATCCCTGTATTAATTAAGGACTGAAATTTTATTTAAGCTTCAATTTTGGGGAACTTTATAGAATCAGTTTTTTTTTTTATATTTTGAAAAGCGACGCCGCTATTTCAACGCCAAAACTAGCATTAAAACTTGTTCCGTTAGCAGTAATTCGGACAGGGCCTACTTTTCTTGTGAAATCGATTTGTATAATTTCATATCTATTTTAGTCATTAATAGGTTAGCATCTTTCATTTAAATCAGAACATGCCAACCTCACGAAGAACATGGTCCCTAAGGACACCACATTGTCTCATGTAGGCGTATACGTTTAACCGGAACTCATCACCATTGCACCTTTCGCGCAGTGATTTAGTGTAATACGCCCTTGAAAAGGTTTTCAAGTTACAGGGTGTTCCAATAGAACCTGAATTTTGCACTTGAAAAAAAAGACAAAAAATTGGACAAAAAATTGACAAATGGAGACGAAAATGTGGCTTTACCCCTCACACTCAAATTATGGCTGCGCTACTGGACATGCTGGATGACTTGATGAGTTAGTGATTTGTTTTTCTCTGCACCATTTTGCCGCTCCTAGGACAGTTTTTTATGATCTTAGCTTAGTTTCGGTTCTAACGGTCAGTGATCTTCAACCAGAATGCGTAAAAGATCCTTGATCTTGACAGATTTTAGCTCAAAAAGACTCCCTTTTTCCATTACAGATACGCCGTCCGCTTCCGAAGACCCACCAAGTTCAATTCGATGTTTTTAAGAATTGTCATTAACACAAAGTTACATAATAAGATTGCACACGAAAGTGATAGTTCTGTCCATAATTTCTGACAATTAATTGGTAACAACAATTTCAGTACATATTGTGGATTAATGATCAAAACAGCAACAACAAAACACATCTGTCAGTAACAAGAAGAAAATAATAAATGAAGCACTTTATAACGAAATTGTGTTTTTCGGTTTCAATGCTATCTACTGAAGTCGGCAATTATCAAGATACAAGATGCAAGATAATTTATTTCCCATAATTCACAACAAATCACATAATAATCAAATATAAATATACGTATAAATTTTAAAAACAAATAAACAAGGGTAATATCAAACATGTTCATGTATGTACATTTTAAATAGCTTATCCCGAAGACCTTAAAAGAAATAGATTATATCGAATGAGGCCTATTATTACCTACTTAAAGAAATAACTGCAATGCTATCTACTGAAGATAACACAGTGTCAGCTGCACTTACTACGTCGTACATCTACAATTAACTGGTTTTTAATCTAGCGCCCTCTCAGTAATAAATTTGTTGCAACACCCAAATGCTACTTATATTTTCAGCTACCCGATAGAGTTCGCATTTCGAGCTCAAGTTTTGGCGAAAATATAAATTGCATCTAAATCTCAATTAATAATATAACTCTATGCATGAGCCAATTTAAGTTTGTATTTCATGTGATAGTTGATTCTTTTCATGTGATAGTTGATTCTTGATTAAAATTTTATGATCAATGCTGGCCTTATTGGCCTTTTGGCCTCTAAATATTTTGCACTATTTTCTTTTATTTGTTTATATTTTATTTCAATGTATAGTTCGTTTTAATATTATTCAAATAAAATTTCAATGAAAAAAACCAAACAAAAAAACAACAACATTGTAACTGTTTTGTGGCAAAGAATCATGCAATATACTAGTAGCTTATGATTGATATTGATAATGGTGATGTTCATGTTGTCTTCAGTAGACATGGTAGATAATAGTTTCCCTTTCTCAATAAAAAATGTTTGTCTTCAGTAAATAACTTGATAACATCTACTTAAATGCAAATCCTTGATTGCAAATTTCTTTTGAATTTATAAATCATTATTTTTGTACTTTTATTTCATGGGACCATCTTCACCAAAAACAACCAAAAAAAAAAAAGAAGAAGAAAAAAAAAAACTCCCAAGGGCACACAAAGCTCCTTTGCATCGACCCCTTGGAATATTACCATGTCAGCTTCAGCAAGGGTTTTTTACGTGTTCTATGCTGCTATAATCAAATTGCTTTTCACTTTCATGACTTCTGGCTCATGGGGCTTTTTTTTACCCAAAATAATAATAAGAACACATTTTTATGCTTTATTAGCGTGGGTGTTCAAGCCATCTTAGGCAACACTAAATGGGTTAATCATGTCTAAAAACACGTTTTAAAACAAAGAAGAGTTTTACACAATCTGTGACGTTTTCTACATCGTATAACGTGCAAGGAATCTGGAAATTTTGTTTTTTATTTCCTACACAGATGCATTATGTTATGTCATGACATACATTGGATTCCAGCAAACACAAAACGTTTTACAGATAACGTTTTAAAGTTGGGTTATATAAAGGGTATTTTAAAAGCGTTATTAAAATAACATTCAATAAACATTTTTAAACCTTAATGCAAAACATTCCAAAAATGTCTGCCCAAAATATTTTACAATAACGTTTAAAAAACGTTTTCATGACCTTTACTAATATACCCCGACATGTGAATGTCATTAAACCGTTTTGAATAATAGTTTTAAGAACATTTATGGGTTTGCTGAGATTGTTCCTGCCATCCCACTTGCCCTAAAGTATGCAAATATCTTAACTTTCTGAAACCCCTGAAATACAGCATGTAGTGAAATTCATAAAACATGCACATTTCCTCGCTACCTGTCAATCATTAAATTCATACATAAATTCATATCAGAAAGGTGCTAAACGAAGCCAAACATTTTCGTGTTTCTCGACTCATGTTGAAATTAATCGATCATCTCATTCACCTTGCTGCCCGACCGGACAGACAACCGGGAACCTTAACCCTACCATGCAGACCACATCAAAATTACAGAAATATGGAAATGTATTCATAATTTTCCGAAACGCATGCAGAATTTTCAATGCACTAAAAGGAATACAAAACACGTTTAGGATTATTTTAGTGGTTCTTCAGAAGTTCAGATAAGGGATAATATTTTGAAAAGCGTCTTAGATTTAGGTAAAATGAGACCTACTTTATTAGCAGCGTACAGAATGTCTACCAAAGCGACGGTCCACTTGTATTTTGAGAGTTGAAATCTAACACCAAAATGGTATTGACCCAGAGGTTAGGTTGATGTCTTCCCGGCATACATCTCGCCTCGGGATCTCACCTGCAGCAGAAATTCTGTTTCTATCCCTTTTTCATCCTTAGAGCTTACAGAGAGCCTTAAACGGCATGGTTTCATAAATGCCGGGTATACATGTACTGAATATACATTTTCAAATCGTCAGTAAAATTTACTTGAATATCATTGAATAAAGTCATTGGAATTTGAACATTACATCACAAAGTCAGAAGTTCTGAAGGTGCTTTTCACAATATGATTATGATTTGAATAGGTGTTTCATAATGAGATAATCATGGAAATAATTTGACGGGTTTTTTTATAAACCCGTAAAAGTTATACTGTCTGCTCCCGTCGTGTGCTAGTTACAACTACAAGTATGTTTATGAAGTTCACACTTTCAACTATCTACCGAAGATAACACTTTAATATTTTATCTAAAAGACAATATTTCAATTTTTTTCTTCAGATAGGATTTCGCATTGCATGATGGGAACTCATGAATTATTCCCCTGGTTTGCATTAACTCAAGCCTGACAAAGCCGTGTTAGCCTAGCACGTATGGTGAGATCTAACACCCTTTCCCAAGCGGGGCATGGTGTTCACTTAAAGCTGCGCACAACTCGCGCGACTCGACACCAGCCATTTCTATGCCTTAAAAGGTGCCATTAATATTACATTTACATGCGCGGTCAACCCCGCCAATACGACATATTGGTGGCAAAACATGGAGTAAAGATTTAGAGAGTTTAATGAATATAAAAAACATAGAAAATGTTTTTTTAGAATATTATTTTGCCAACTCCAGGTTATAACGTGCACCTGTATTGCCGTAAGTGCTATCTTCAGTAGACGAAATGAACTATGAAAATTATATAACTGTTAGGCAGGAATTTGTGTTTCTTTACTTAATGATCTATTTCGAGATTTTCTTTCTGGGTAGTAGTAATAGCTGATACATTAATAAGACTTTCGATTATTTTAGAGATGTTATCTTCAAAATATGTATATTGGGCTGTTCCAGTTGTAATCCATACACCCCTATATGGAAGACATGACCTTAATCTCCCACACAGGGAGTGTGAATTTCAAACTGGTTACATGAATGAGTGACTCCATTTGAAATTCGCACTCCCTGTGTGGAATAGCTGGAATAGCCAATTGCATTGAACCAGCATATATCATCATGATCATAGTCACGTGTTTGGTGCCATCTTGGCAGATGTCACATATTATACGGATACACATGAATTGCTATCTTCAGTAGATAGCATCGAAACTCCGTCTTTTGTGCTTGATACAACGTAGGGCATTGATTAATTTTTATTTAATTTATTTGTTTTTTTCTTTCGTCTTCAGTAGATAGCAATAAATCGTAGCACTATAGTGCTTATTGCCAGAAGTGGGTAAGTGAAATAGCTGCCATAGCTGCCGTGTGTTGGATGAGTACAATATACATGATATACTGTGTGTAAATTGCCAAATGTTCACATAACAGCTAATTGCCCTTACCCACTTCTGGCACTAAGCAGTCAATTTATAGATCACTTACAGTTTAAACTAATGAATTTATTCACACTTAAAATATATTAACAGCCTCAATCAAACTCTCTTTTTAACTCGAACTCACCAACAAACCCTCACTTCTTACATGAAGGCAAGACACTCCAGCACCTTCTGCTCATCTTATAAGAAACACACATCTGCTTTTGGTGTCAACACTAAAACTTTCTCGATCTAGTGTAAAATCTCTCACATCAGTAGAATCATAGCACGTTAGTTCAACTGAGTCACATTTTTCACAACCAACATACACCAGATAATGGATGTCAGTCTTAATCTTAGCTTAACACTTTACATCGTTTATAGTGCATTGCAATGTTTAATAGCCTCAAGAACCACTGGACCAATTATAGGCACGTTTGTACTCATTTGAATGCAGTGTGTGCGCATGCGCTGACTTACAATATGTTCATTCATCAAATTTCAAAATTGTGATTTTGTGTGTGAATTTATTCAAAAAAGAGATAACTTTGAAAGTGCCATTCCAAGTTTCTAACGTAGGGTTAATAGTATAATCTAATACATGTGTCTTCTTTGTAGCCTATCTGATGATATTTTAATCAAATTTTTGAAGGTCATTCATAGAAGATTTATGAGATTATGGTTCCATGACTATATACGCCAGTATGGGACTTATGTGAGATATAACCGACAAATTGAAGCATAATTTGACGGTGTAAAGTGCAACACGTGTATGTTATTGAAGATGTGCTTTTAAGATCTTAACATACGCAATGTGGTTATTTGAAACATGACAAAAAAGCAGACATGTGGGGGCAATGACGCTGCTTTGCAAAGTTTGTGACTAATACTATGATTACTGAGTTATTTTACAAATGTTAGTAACTATAATTACATATTTATGAATTATATATGTGTGGATGGGGGTGTGTGGGTGGGGTGGTTATGGGTAGGTGTACAATATTAATGTACATAAATAAACGTAAATATATAAACCCAATCGTAAGCTTTGCTATTTTTAGAAGATAACAAAATGTTACCAACAAAGTTTAAGCAAAGAGTCGTATTTTCTTTGCTATCTTCAAGATAATAAAATGCTACCAATATCAATATACAAGGTTAAATAAACAAACAATCGTAAGCTTTGCTTTCTTCAGAAGATAACAGAATGCTGCTATTACAAGGTTTAAACAAGAAATCGTAAGCTTAGCTAAGCTATCTTCAGAAGATAGCAAAATGCCACAAATACCAGGTTTAAGCAAAGAATCGCAATCTTAGCTATCTTCAGAAGATTACAAAAATGTTCCAATACAAGAGATAGTAAGCTTTGCTATCTCCAAAAGATAACAAAATGCCACACCAAATACAAGAATTAAAGAAACAATCGTAAGCTTAGCTATCTTCAGAAGATAACAAAACGCTACCAACACAGGGTTTATACAAGCAATTGTTATAGCTTTGCTGTCTTCAGAAGATACAAAATGCTACCAATACAAGGGTCATACAAACAATTGTAATTTTTGCTATCTTCAGAAGATAACAAAATGCCACCAATACAAGGTTTATACAAGCAATTGTAAGCTTTGCTATCTTCAGAAGATAACAAAATGCCACAATTACCAGGTGTAGGCAAAGACTCGTAATCATAGCTATCTTCAGAAGATTACAAAATGCTGCAATGCAAGAGATTGTAAGCTTTGCTATCTCCAGAAGATAACAAAATGCCACTGTGACACCAAATACAAGGTTTAAGCAAATAATCGTAATCTTAGCTGTCTTCAGAAGATAACAAAATGCTACCAGTACAAGGTTTATACAAGCAATTGTAAGCTTTGGTATCTTCAGAAGATAACAAAATGCCACAATTACCAGGTGTAGGCAAAGACTCGTAATCATAGCTATCTTCAGAAGATTACAAAATACTGCAATGCAAGAGATTGTAAGCTTTCCTATCTCCAGAAGATAACAAAATGCCACTGTGACACCAAATGCAAGGTTTAAGCAAATAATCGTAATCTTAGCTGTCTTCAGAAGATAACAAAATGCTACCAGTACAAGGTTTATACAAGCAATTGTAAGCTTTGGTATCTTCAGAAGATAACAAAGTGCTACCAATACAAGGTTTATATCATACAAGCAATTGTTAAGTTTGCTATCTTCAGAAGATAACAAAATGCCACCAATACAAGGTTTATTCAAGCAATTGTAAGCTTGCTATCTTCAGAAGATAACAAAACGCTACCAATACAAGGTTTATAACAAACAACAAAGAGATCTCTCCGGAAGAATACTGCAATGTTGATATACTTTGATACATATAATATTATTATTAAAACGATTGCTTGAAGGTTAACCACATTTTCAAATCAGTCACTTCCCAGCAAACACAAAAACGTTTTAAAAACGTTTTAAATAAGTTATATTTTGGCTTTTGGTTTAGGTAAAAACGTTTTAATAACATTAAAATGTCGGGTTATATAAAGGTCATGATAACGTTTTAAAACGATTGTATGAAAACACACTACAACAATATTTTTAAATGTTTTCAAAAAATGTTATTGTAAACTATTTTTGCAAACATTTTTGCCGAATATTGTGTCAATACTTAAATAACATTATGTTAAAATATTTGAACCCAGCAAACACAGAAATGTTCTTAAAATGTTTTTTTCAAAACCTTTTAATAACATTTAAATGTTGGGTTATATAAAGGTCATGAAAACGTTTTTAAAACGTTATTGAAAATATTTTGGGCAAACATTTTTCGCAAAATATTTTTTCAACCCCAAAATAACATTTTGTTTACAATGTTTTGTATCAAGTTTTCAAGAATGTTTTTGGAATGTTATTAAAACGTTTTTATACCCTTTATATAACCCGACATTTAAACGTTTTCTATAAAACATTTTTGTTTGCTGAGCGGTGGATTATCAAAAAATGTTTTTTAAGGTTATGAAAACGTATTATACTCTTAATATACCCTTTATATAACCCGACATTTAAACGTTGTCTGACAACCTTTTATAACCTTTTGCGAATGATGTCGAAAACGTTTTGTGTTTGCTGGGTTGTACACTTGACGGGGTGCGTTGTAATGTGCAAAATTTGTAAATGTCCGATTAGGTTTCACATGTACTGCGATCATATCTTTTTTTATATAAATAGCGCTACTACATTTCTGAAATGTACGATGCCCTTGGTTTTTCATATACACACCAGTGTGTACGGGCGTAAGTGACTGAGTTCGAAAAGCACTTAACCTTTTTGCGCTCCAAAGAGTAAAAAAACAAAAAACAAAAACCGTTTCTTGTTTTTGACTTAATCTATAGTATTACGCACTCATAATGTAAACAGGGTTATGAGAAAGTGTGCTGTAACAGTATCCTCCTATAAATGTTTAAAGAGGCCCACGGATAATGTATTTACGCACAGAATTCGATGCCGATCGCAAAATATAAAATCTATAATAATTACCATTGTCATGGGCCCATTTATTTTATGAGTTGAAATTAATTACTCACAGACACGTGGATATGACATGCAGATAAAAGACGAAATCAACAACACATTGCTCATGCTTATAACTACTTTCACGATGAAAATTTCCAGGTTAATTTGAAATCAGTCGATGAAAAGCACAATAATTGATTTCAAATTATATGACTTTTATCATTCGTGCATGTTGGTAAAATATTGATGATAAAATTTAGCTCCGGGCTAACTTTTATACCGCGCGTATTGTCATGGTATTGTTGGGTTGACGAATTTGACACCGAAATGTGTGGGGCGTTATTATGCCCGGAAGCTTATCATAATTATGCTATAATTTACGTGTAACTATTACCTTTTAAATTACTATATATAAAAAGGCTTCCACGGTGTATAGGGACTAATAATCAGAGTCCCAATTTACAAATTGTCTATAAATCACAGGCATTCATTAAGGAGTGATTCATTTTTAAATATGAAGCAGTTTTTGTTGCAAATGACGAAAGGCGTATATTTATACAACTTACTTGTACTTGTCTTGGAGCATTGTTATTTTGTAATTTTTTCTCGTTAATTATTATTATTATCAGAAAAAATGGACCTGGCACGTATATTATTATTCATCTTGGGAGAGACTTATAATTTGATATTGTCTCTTTTGAGGCTAAACTAATATCATGTCCATTCTGTATGAACTTTAACAAAATTTGGTATTTACAGATTGAAGAATGTTTTCGTTGCTTCTATTTTCTTGTATTTTTATTTTTGAAGACATGTCTATTACCAAGACATGCTGACAAGACGCCAGTTTTACAGTTATCACTGGTTATGATTTGTCTCTTGGCTGAGTGTCAATGTCGTAATCTACATTTTTTTTTCAAATATTAAACTGTATGCTATTTTCAATCACATTCCATATCTCCAAGACTATTACAGCTGTAAAAGAATAACAAGCTTGTTAAGAGTTTATATTAAATTGGAAAGCATTTAAATGCTGTTCGTTCTATGATTAATAATAATAAAAAAGAATGCAATTGCAAGAAATTATAGTGTTGCCAAAAGCAAATTACAGAGAGAAACTTGTACTTAATCTTCCAACGGTAATGACTCTCTGTTGCTACAAGTCTTAGTAAGTACAATTATCATTGCCGCGACGCCCAAAATTGCACCTAAAACGCGTGTGAAAACACTTACGAACGTTTATACAAGATAGTAAAATGACTGATATCTTTCTGATGGAGCAATTAAAACTCGGGAAAAGAACATGTTTCCGCTAAAAGCTTTAGTTCATCAGCAATAACCCTTACTCTGTGTACCGAGCAATGCTATCAGGTTCACAATATTTTCCTTTTTACCCCCTAATATATCAAAATTTGGTACGATCATGTCCATATTTGTAATCCACATGAAAAATGAATCAACAAATTAAGAGCACAAACATGTCTAGTCTTTGTTCAATGGTAATACAAATTGCCCATTATTTATTTTTAAGACTTTGACATGACATTTAGTTAAATTTTGTATCTACGATAGCAAAAGTAGGCCTATCACGTGGGTGTCGACTGCAGACGACAAATTGTGTTAAAAATTTCAAAAAAATTTCAGAGTTGTAAATTTTCATGACCATATTTGGAGTCAGCATGAAAAATGCATTAAAATGAGTACAAAAAAGCCTGGTATTGGTTCAGTGATTCTTAAGATAGATCTTGATATTTTGAGAATTTTTTTGTAAAACTTGAACTTTTTATGTTGGAGCCTATGGCCATGCAGCATGCAGAGTATTAACATGAGCGGCGGCGACACTTCACCAGATGTAATATTAATTCTCTATTTATAATTGAACAATAGGTGTGTATGGCTGTTGTGTTTCAGCGGTACTCTTGAAGAACTTCATTAATCATGTATGGCGTCATTTATGTGACACAAGTTTCCTTTCTTTCTTTTCATTAGCAGAATTTTATTTAATTTTTCTTCCCATATATGTTCTCACACACGATGGTTTCTAAGTTAAACAGCTATCTTCTCCCCTTAAATTTTTTCATGTGACGTGAATTTCCCATTTCGTTTCAGTGGCATGTTTTCATTCATGTTCCTCCTGAGTATTTTCTGAAATTTAATCCCGGCATTCGATGTTTTAACTCTGACAAAACTTTTTTTTATCTGATATCATAAAAAACTCTTTTTATCGTTTTTAAAGTTCATCATAGTTGTCTCAAAATATTGGTGCCAGCGATGTTGGTGTACAATATTTTACTGAATAGATTTACTTCCGTGCAGTTTCAACCGTGACATTTGGTTCATATGAACATAAAAATATGCAGCTTTACAGTTTAAAAAAAGTCTTTAGATTTTAGTTTAATCGAACAATACAAAGTTCAGTGGCCGCTACCTTCATCAACAGTCGGAAAAGGTTGATCCATTTTTTCAGTGGTTGAAAAAGTAAAGAGCAAAAAAAAAATAAAAAAAATATAAAAAAAAAAAAAAAAAACAATTTTGATATAGTCCCATTTATTTCAAAATTTTCATACATTTTCATAATTCATCCGCCTTTTTTTCTTTAATAATTCTTTTTGCCGCCCCTTCTTCTTCCGCCGCCCCTCCTTTTGTGCCGCCCCTGCTTTTACCCCGCGTCCCCAAAGCCTCCGCCCCATACTCACATGAAGTTCAGAGTAGTCAGTCGTTACATGTACAAGCCATGCAGATTTTTATAAAGTGTTGCAACACTTTAACAATAATAACAACAATTACCCTCTATAATTTATATAAAACACTTAAACTGGGTTGTTCAATTAAAATGAAAACAACAAGTTACATTTCCCCCTTCTTTGGCGTCTGGATATGTTGTTTTTTCTTCACTTTAATTGCAGAGTGCCTTTTCAGACATGATCAATGAAATGATGAAAAACTTATGAAATTATAGAAAAAAAATGTATCACTGTGGCTTCATCCAATCATAATAGGCTACTATACTAGTAACACAAAATGACATCGAATAGCTTATCCAATGTGCCACGTGACCACGAAAGAAAAAGGTCAAGTTGATTTCGAAACGCAAACAAGAGTCATGTGCATTACCAATGATATTTATTCAAACGTATGATTGTACTTTTAGCTAAAGAAGGTCTCCAACATCCCTCTGATGGTCTAATCAAGCGGATAGACTCAGCGGTATTCGAATTGAGTTGGGCCAACTCTGTGAGCTATTTCCCAAACCGTTAACCGAGGAAGACTGATTGTGTTATATGAGGCCAACAAGCATTACCTCATTAGTGAGTGCACTCAGAAGAATAGTAATGTACAAAAACTGCACTTCCTTGTTCATTCTACGATGAACGTGATGAACATGGAGAAAGAGAGAAAGAGAGAGGAATGGACATAGTGTGGGAGGAGAGGAAGAGAGATGGAGAGATGGGGGAGATATAGAGAGAGGAGGAAAAGAGAGAAAGGAAGAACCAAGTCCATTAGTACTTTTATAGGTAAATACAATGAGATCATGCATCAAATTGCTAAATCGTCAGCTGCCGCACAGTGCACAAATTTAGTTTAAGGCACTGTGCTTTGATTTGAACCATTCAAAAATCATCCTCCAAACCATCCTCCAAATCTCAAGATCTTTCATCAGAATCACTGAACGAATACTAGGCATATTTAGTCTTTTACTGCATTGTAATTCTAACTTGAATCATGATAACCATAAAAATATCAACATTTGGTATTTTGAATTGGTAGTAAATTGTTTGAAATCGTGCATTTGCACAACTATAACCGCCCAGAATGGGATAACAAAAAAATCGCCCTTGGCATTCATTGGGTCATACGCGTAATGAATTGAATAGGCATGTGTTTGCGTTAATTGATTCGATAACAATCGAGGTGCACTAATTAATCATGATTTTCATAACAATGAACAAAGTAAATTACCCCTCATTAATGGGTAATTATTAGATTTCATCATGTCGAGTTATGACATGTCGTGATTTTTGCTATCTACTGAAGATAGCATTCCAGTTGTACGTTATCGGATTATAGATCTGGACAACTTAATAAAACATAACGAACATTATATTTAATGTGTGTATTTTTCTGAAATGTAAATATTGACAATTTGTATGATGCATTGACTTGTAAGTTTAATTACGTTTTGTTAAAGTTTTATAGTTGTTGATGTTGCAATTGGTAGCTTGTCTATTGTCGCCCAAAAAAGGACAAACTATCGGACTTATACAAAAGAAGCTGTTGGAGGATACCAACAACGATATACAACCAGATGCTATTGTCTCACTATAGCAATATGGATTGTGATGCTTGGAGAAACTTTGTAGTCACCTGCTCCACAGTCAAAAGAGATGAATAAATGAAATGAAATTATGCAGTTAGTTATACTGTCCAAAGTTGTAGAGGTTACATAAAATACCTTTCGTTACTTTTCATTAAAGATGAAAGGTCGAGAAGAAAGAAGAAAATTATGCTTTCATATATTCATATTTGTTACCTATGGTGAAAATTACGCCCAACATTTTCCCGCCAAAACCGAAACTACCCTATAGCATCATTTACGATTATGGGACTGTATCGACTGCATGGCTTCAAACTATACCTGACATAAACCAATGTGCTATTCCATTTAAAATACACACTACCCCTGTGGAAGATTTAGGAAATATCTTCCAAAGGGGGAGTATGTTTTTTAAATGTAATTAGTCATGCAGGGTTTATCATTTTGATACCCATGCTCCCCCTGTATTATGCCTTTACCTATATCTTCCATAACTGGAGCAAGACATTTCAAATGGAAGTTACCCAACTGTCTATTTTATTTGAGACTTATACTCCCTCTGTGGAAGATATTTCCAATACTGTTACAGGGGTAGTGTGGATTTTAAATGGAATGGCCCAAAGGGGCCACGTATATACGACTGTCATAACCTTTAGCCTTCTCACGAACAGACAAAAATCACCAACTAACATAACCAGATAACAGGAAATGTTACCTTTTCATATTGATAGGCCCTATTTACAGCTATTTACTATTCTATATTAAAGTGCTATTCTTGCACCCAAAACAAATAGTCCTCACAATCTGTGTTATCTTAACCTGGTTACGTGGATTTATATAGCTATTGCACCCCATGAGATGGAAACACGGTTTGCATCTGGCTTAGCTCACCTATCAAATTAAAGTCCGTCTATTTTATCAATGATTTTTTTAGAATACACTCATAATGGACAATATTTGAGATTAAGAACCATACTGCAACCTTTTAATATAGAATTAGGGTTTTGGTTAAGATTAAGGCTACAAATAGATTGATTCGTGTAAGGTTTTAAATATTGGATGTCTAGCATATACATTGTAAGATTTAGGATAAGGATGTGGTAGCAAATACGCATTAAAGGTGTTTTATTTTTAATAATCAAAGTAATAGACCAGAATAGATTCCAGATAAAATGATGGACCAGATAAAATAGATTTACCCTTAAGAACATAAAGATAAGTGTTTTAAACCCGGAACCTTCCAACTAATGTTTCGACACTCTACCACACCAGCCAATCTCACAAGCCAAACCGAAGATAATCAGATGTGGGAAGAAAACATCACCTGAAATATATATTTTGCATCCATTTAAGATTATTTCTTCTACAGGTTTAGGAATTTTTATGCAGAATTTAATTCATATTTAATTTTGTTTTTTTGTTTTGATTTGTCAAACTTATTTGTATATGTATGCTCTTCTTGATAATGAGCTTCTGCTAAAATTAAAAAGAGGAAGAAAAAATATCTTGTTCTACTACTTTTTACATTTTATATAAGTTAAACTTAATGCCATAAACGTGTTTCTATAACCATGCAATGCTAATGACGAAAAAGCGAGATTGGTTTTGCACAATCTGGTCATCGCCACCTGGTTGTATTGTCTATAGACGCGTGTGTTTATTTGTGTACATGTTAATTAGTCCGATACCAATCAAGAATTTATCATCTGTTACAATGACAGGTGAATAAAAGATGCAGTCATCTTTTATTTTATTTTAACATCCATTTTGTTTGTTATGTATGATACAGGTCTTGGTCTCAACTATTGCAAACACGATGCTGTTGATTGAAATATTGAAGTTGCTAAAAATCGAAGTTGCTGCAGTTGCTGAAGTTCAGTGCTGAAAGTTGCTGAAGTTGCTGAAAATTGAAGTTGCTGATCAAAAAGATGAAACAGTTGATCCAAACAGAATTATAACTTCTCTTGGAAATTCAATATCAAATGTAACTTTCAATTTACAAATATTCTGGTTAAATATTAAAAGACCGTTGCGCAATTAGTATGGTAGGCTTATTTATTTATATCAACACATAATGCAATATATGACATGGATGGAGGAGATGACCAAGAGTCCAGGGATGCCAGAAGCGGTCATCTCCTTAATCAAATAAAATACTACACAAAACAAACAATACAATATTAACGGAATATAAATCCATCCCCACACCACCACCAACGCACCCCCACCCTCAAACCACACCCAAATCTACACAACCCACATATGTTTGATAGGAAGGTAAATTTGACTCTATATTTTTGGTTGCAATGTATACGCTTTCCACTTTCCGCGTCCCCATGAAAGATGATTTCTCCAAATCAATAGCAAGAAAAAAGTAAGTGTTCCATAAAATCAATCCATGTTATAGGATCAATGCTAAACTAATATACTGACTGGCTAGTATCATAAAACTGGACTAATTTGAGTGCAATACTCCATTTCTAGATATTTCTGATGCTTTTATGCACTGTTTTTTAAGACAATGGTGGTCGCCACCTGTTTCCATTAAAGGCGCGTGTGCGGTTATCATGGTAATTGTACCTGTTAATTGGCCCAATACTAATCAAGAATCATGACATCAATTATCATGACAGGTCAACAATAGACAAAGTCAATTAGCCACATCATCATCGTCTTCATTAATTGATGACATCCTTATTATGCACTATTATATGAGTTCAGCCATTCATATATAGGGAAATTTGAAATGGAAGTCATTGATGAAAAATCACACCACATCAATTAACCTTTTACGACAGACCATAGATAGTGAAGCAGATCTACCGACCTTTTAAATTTTTTTGGTGCACTTGAAGTTTGATTAAAATGCTAATTGTAATAATAAACATATTTTCACCTATATACTTGATATAAATTATGATTTGGGCTTTATGTTGGTATCACATCAATTTAGCAATGACATGATCATGATGTCTATCATACCGTAGCGTAATACGCTACAGATTACGTATTTTATGTAGGGGTGGGTTTTTGTGTGTGATGTTTTATTATATGATGGCAGAAATATCCAAAGGCACGGGGGTAAGTAAAGAAGCAATACCTACACACCAACAAAAATTAAAAACCCACCAAATAACACACCTCACCCCTCCAAAAAAACACCACATACTGCCATGATCAATTCAATTGATCATGGCACCCACCCACCCCAACAACAAAAAAAAAAAAACATACACATTTGTATATCATTCTGATTCATCACCATAAGAATTTTTAATCTGGCACGATTGAAATATTTCTGATAGTTTAATTGTTTTCTCTACGAAACTAATCTCTATATCAATATCGTAAGAGAAATAAATAGAGTACGGAACTCGTTAAATTGTGCACGCATTCTTATCGGTTTCAGCTGTTAATTCATCTGCTGTCACACAATTATTACACATAATACGGTTGCGTGAGAAGGTGACATCTTTTTGCTTCATTCTCGTACTCAGATTGGGCTATTCCAGAAATTAAAGGCACCCCCTAAAGAAGACATGGGATTCCCAAAATTTTCACCATTTTTTGCTCTCGGAATCCCCAAAAAAGACACCAATTCCCAAAGATTTTGGCAAAAATTTGCCCGTCTTCTTTAGGGACACTGGGAATTCCCATTTTTTAAAATCATTTTATTGTCAAAATGGGAATTCTCATTTTTTTTTGGATACAATTTTGGTCTGAGAATTCCTAAAATGTATGGTACAAACTTACATGTCTTCTTTAGGGGGTGCCATTAATTTGTGGAATAGCCCATTTAAAGTACAATGTATATTTATGCTAAAAAGCCTACGAGTGAAATCAGTACAGCTTTCCGTTAATGTGTTTGGTCGTTTTGTATACAGTCCACAAAATATTTGTCACGTGATTTTTTACTTTATTTTAAATAATGTAGCCTTAAAAGTGAAATTAAATATATATAAACATGCCGACCATAACGTGATAGAAACAATGTCTAATAAAGACAAACTAATTAAAACTCAGTACAATGTTTTACATAATCATGAATATTCATCTATGTAAATGCATTCAAATGAGTACAAACACGCCTATTATGTATAGCATTTTCAAGATGGTCTTTTAAGATCCGAATAAGAGACTTTTGAACCGATGTGTTGTACACGTCGCTGCAAAATACTGCTTGTGTGAAAAGCAGCGTCATCTGAGATGAACCAATTTGACATGGCTGTCATCCCGACCCAAAGTGCCAATATTAGCTGATATTGAGAAGATGCCTAAAAACGGTCTTTTATAAAAAGTGATAGGCTGTCAAAAATGTCATCATATTTTTCATGAAGTTAATGTAATCCTAGATTTATATTTTCAAATAGGACACTTGGGTATTTTGTTGTCGTGAATCACTGAATTGATATTGCACATCTATATTAGACAAAACTTGCAACATCTGACATCCCAGTGACGCAGAAGTTTAATAAGCACTATATACATGATATACAATCTAGAAGTTCCTATATTCTCCCAATTCCTGAAAATCGAGGAAAGGTTTTGCGTACTATATTTATCTAGGGTTACATAATTCTAGAATTGCACATGTATTCCTTTATTGTACATTTTTCCAGCATTGCATTGCGTTGCTGAACATGTTTCCAATGCAGACACATATACTCCCTATTCCATAGCACTATTTTTTTGGAATTAAAAAAATAGTATCTTGTTTTGCTAAATGAAACATAGCTAAATCCTAATCCTTTGGTTAGTTCTAACTGGCAATAAAGGTCAACTTTTAATATTTGTACAATTTGATGGAAATGGCCCAAAAACATGCAATTTTGTATGTTTTCTTACTATTGTAGTCACAAAATTCTAAGTCTTAGCACAAGTCTGAGCATTCAAAATCTTGATTATAGGCTAAGAGTGAGCTCAAAATTGTAAGATTTTATGTTATTTTTGATACTTGGTTAAGGAAAATATTGGAATATGTGTTTTTCAAAAATTAGAATGCATATCTTGAAATTAGTCTTTGTACAAGTGTTTGGGCTTGATTGTCACAGTTTATTAAAAACATAAAAGCGCATGTTTTTGGCCCTTATTTCCAAAAATTGACCGAACATTAAAATATAACTTTCATTGCCAGTAATAACTAAATAAAGGACTAGGATTAAGCTGTGTTTTATTTGACAAAACAGGATAATATTTTCTTAATTCAAAAATATTAGTGCTGTATTTTTCTGGAATAGGGAGTAGTTTCAAGACCGATGCACTCATGTGCCTTTTGAACCATATTTGTTTGTTTGTTTATTTAAACGGATGGTCCCAGACTAAAGCAAATGCTCAAGAAAGGCTATAACAGTCTATAGGCATGCTGGCTCATATGTAAAAAAGGAAAGGAACAATATCGACGATAAAGACCGAGGAAAAGAAGACAACGCCCAACAAATCAAGTGAACAATTATTTAATATCAGCCTTTGGGCCGGACCAGGCCTTTGGGTCAAGAGAGAGTGAGAGAGGGGAAATTCTTAATTCAATCTCAACTGCCACTGATGCTATGACCCATGACATTAATGTTTCTTGAGACAAAACTTTTTGGTTGAAATGATTTCATACCTGATTAATGCTTTACTTCAAGATATACAGCAATCCATGTAAAGTTTGAGTCTACTGTCAACCATATACCCAGCAAACACAAAACGTTTTCGACATCATTCGCAAAAGGTTGTCAGAAAACGTTTAAATGTCGGGTTATATAAAGGGTATATTAAGAGTATAAAACGTTTTCATAACCTTAAAAACATTTTTGATAATCTACTGCTCAGCAAACAAAAATGTTTTACAGAAAACGTTTAAATGTCGGGTTATACAAAGGGTATAAAAACGTTTTAATAACATTCCAAAAACATTCTTGAAATCTTGATACAAAACATTCTAAACAGAATGTTATTTTGGGGAGTTGAAAAAAATATTTTGCGAAAAATGTTTGCCCAAAATATTTTCAATAACGTTTTAAAAACGTTTTCATGACCTTTATATAACCCGACATTTAAATGTTATTAAAAGGTTTTGAAAAAACATTTTAAGAACATTTCTGTGTTTGCTGGGTTCAAATATTTTAACATAATGTTATTTAAGTATTAACACAATATTTGGCAAAAATATTTGCAAAAATAGTATACAATAACATTTTTTGAAAACATTTAAATATATTGCTGTAGTGTGTTTTCATACAAAACGTTTTAAAACGTTATCATGACCTTTATATAACCCGACATTTTAATGTTATTAAAACGTTTTTACCTAAACCAAAAGCCAAAATTTAAAACTTATTTTAAACGTTTTTAAAAAGTTTTTGTGTTAGCTATAGCTTTTACTCTATTATTATCGGTATTTTTTGTATTAAATCACACATCGTGGCCAAATGGCCAAATTACATGTAAAATTACAAAGCAAATAATCATTATTAAAATATTAAAAAGATTGAACATTTTAAAAGACATCAAAAACAAATTGCACATATTAACTTTTACCAAATATTGCACATGTTTTGGAAAACATCAAAATGTACTCAATTTCAAAACAATTATAAATATAGAAAATATAAACAATTACAATTATAACAGCTGTACCAGACCATAAAAACTACATAATTATACCGGATATAATTTATGTAGTATATTGTACAATGTTGTATTTGTAGTCCAATGAGTTAGATAGGAGCAGGCATCCGAATGGCGATGTGAAATCCGCAATTTTATTGTCGCGCAGATACCAAAATTCCAGAATCCAGACTAGTAAAAATATTTCTTCACTTCCACGAGTAAAAAACTGTAAAAAATGTCTGAGTTTATCACCCTTTCCAGATAGGTCATTGAGTCGGTCTTAAAAAGAGTTCCAAAATGAGCAGTTCCATTCGATTCCGCATTCGATACTTGAAATTCACATTTTCTTCGCTATTTCATTACTAAAATATATAGAAGATAACCTCAAATATTGATAATCTTTCAGTCAGAAAGTAGCCTTTAATAATTTTTACCTAATGAAATGAATAACGCGCCTTAAGACAAAGACGTACTGTATCCATCTATACGCTTAATCAATTCTTCATCACTTAAAACCCACAGCTTCCTTCCGATAACAAAACTTACGAGTATTTTATTAATGACAAGTTTTATACAATAAATTAATAATCAAAATAAAACTGGCTAAATCCCTACTGTAATATTCCATACTGGTTCATTGATCCGATTTCACGTTTAATAAAAATTCATTACAATGTATTATATATAAAATATTGCACGAAACACAAGGCAATTTGTATTCTATGATTGACATTTTAATTTGAAATTATTGATTATACTGTAACACTTTGTCGTTAATTTCCATAAATTTTGAGCGAAAAGTGTAAAGATTATATATTTTCCTGTCAACGGATGTGGGAGAAATATCAGGGAATTGATAACCGAAGTGAAAGACGACGTATGGGGCAAATATGAATAACAAAACTGAAACCAGATCTTCAAATATTTATGCCGATGCCCCCAAACCGTCAGTATTATATGGGTTGATATTCTTATTTCCATCGCTATATAAAGATTGTAAAAAATGTTGCATGCTTATTTTGTTGTTAAAATTGACAAAATGAAAATTAATGTGAATCATGCAAAAGTTGAGTTGAAGGATTAAATTTCCCATTCCTGCTTTTGTTGTTGTATGTGATGTATATGCGACATAACGGGATTAATATAATTTGATGTGGTTGACATGAATGAATTTACGATGAAATATAAATGATGAAGAATGAGGAAAAGAAGAGGAAAACGAAGAATAGCACTAGTAGCAGGAGAAGAAGGAGGCGAAGGGAAAAGAAGAGGAAAAAGAAGAATAGCACCAGTAGCAGAAGAAGAAGGAGAAGAATGAGGCGCAGGGAACAAAGATAAAGAAGAAGAAAATGATGAGAAAGAAAATGATAAGAAAAGAAACAGATAATGAAAACGAAGTAGTAGAAGATGATATAAAAGAAAGTATTAATGAATAAAAGAAGAGGAGAAAGAGGAAAAAAGAAGATGGAGGAGGAGGATTAGGAAGAAGATGATGATGAAGGAGAATAGCGATGAAGAAGAAATAGGAGAAAGAAAAGGAGAAGAAGAAGAAGATGAAGGGGAGAAGAAGAAGAACAGGAAGAGGGAGTAAGAAGAAGAAGAAGATAAGAAGAAGAAGAAGACGAAGAAGAAGAAGAAGAAGAAGAGGAGGAGGAGGAGGAGGAGGAAGAAGAAATATTGTGAATGATAAAAAAGATAACGAATAAAAAACTGAAAACCAAGAATATGACGATGAAGAACAAACGCAGATGACGAAAACCTGTCGACTACGATGATGAAGGAGACGAAGTATGGAAAGGGTTATAGGAAAAGAAAGGGGGTGATGGAATGGATAACGCTAGGTGCAAGTGCTAATGTTATCTTTCCTGTTCTAGGGTCTTCACGCAATACTAATAGCTTCATGAAGTTTGCCCATGAGGTTTACTTTGTGAATCATGAATGATCTGTTATTTTTGTTCACATAAAAAGAGCAGACAGATGTAGTTGAAATTAAATTGTCACCCATTTACTTCTTTATGTCGCTAATTATCATGGTTTTTGTGAAAACGTCTCAACTTTGAGACATCTTGAATACGGTAATTATTATCAAAGTTGTCCAAGATGGCATGTGTTTGAATAAGATAAAAATTCTTCATGGACATGTCTTCTAACACCGCAAATAAATCCGAATTTCTTATTAGTATATGACTACTGGTATATGTTAAAATCACGTATTGTTATAGCTATAAAGAATATTGAATTATTAAATCTTGTTATTTTGAAATTTCGAAAAGTGTTTTGAATAATCTTCTAAATTTACACTGTCTTGCACATTTTAGGTACTTCAGCCAGTAAAACATTTGAGGAATTATGTATAAAGCCGAGAAATTAGCAAATAATTTTTGTCTCTGTGTTAATAAAATGTAGTTATTACAATTTTATGTGTATGCGTAACCAATAGGTCACACAAGTAAAGCTAGTAAAGTTATCTTTCCTGCAAACGGATGCCCACGAAAAAAATAATTAACGAGATTAATAATTTGTATCAAATGTTGTTTTTTCCTGAGAAGTGAATGCAAATAAACTGGCATTTAGGAAGAAAAATCAGCCTAACGTTTATAAATCTATCTCTAATTTAAAACTACATTTTGCGCGGCCATCCAAAGATAACTTATACTAATGACCATTAATTTTGTGTATTATTGTTGTAGCTGTGACTGTGTTAAAATCCTTTAATATCTATGTAACCATGTAACCGCTTGTAATTTTAGTTGGAATTATCGGACTTAAGGGCTGGGGTATGAACGTTTGGACAGTATTTATTGTGGGACATTAGAGCACATCAGACATATTGCATTCTGAATACGAAGAATGTCATTCTGATATCAAATAATTTTGATTTTTGAAATTCGCAATTTAATACACATTTTATGGCAAATCATTAAAATTGATATTTTTGATATTTAACAGTACTTGAAGTAAACTTTATAAATCTGATGATTTATACTTAAAGTGTATGTAGGTGGGATGAAAAGCCGACGATTAATTGAAAATTTTGACCTTTCGTATTGAAGATATGGATTTTTTTCCCCAAAACACAAAAAACATTAGGTCTTTTTGGGAAAAAAAAATCCATATCTTCAATATGAAAGGTCAAAATTTTCAATTGACCGTCGGCTTTTCCTCCCTGCTACATACACTTTAAGAATATGTCATTAGATTTATATAATTTACTTCGAGGACTGTTATATATCCAAAATTTGAAAAATATCAAATTTTTATAATTTGTCATAAAATGAAAATTATTTGATATCAGAAAGACATGCTTCGTATTCAGAATGCAATTCGATAGGTCTGAGGTGCTCTCATTTCCCACAAAAAATACTGTCGAAACGCAATAAACGATCATTTTGGATCCCTTAATTGTGTAAAATTAATACAATGAACCATGCAGTTGAAGGAGAGGGACACGTTCGTTCAAAGAATGAGAAAATCGTTAAATTTGTATGACAAATAATGATGAAATTTTTGACGCTATCTACAGAACCGTTATACAGATCATCATTTCTATTCTATAATACCAAAATACCAATTTTTTTTCAAAATGTTAACGTGTATGCATGTACATATTGTTAATGTTTCATTTTTGGATGTGTGATTTTCTCACAAAAATGCTGCCATTGTTGCCTTATTTAATTTAAAAAGCTGGAAAGATTCTTCTTTGTTTAACATTGCAAGGTATACAGTGAATTAAACATATTTCGTGCATTCTTAAGCGGTAATTAAAATAAAACTTATTCAAAATATTCATGGGTAAAACTAAAACTATATTCATCAGAGTGACAAAATCAGACAAAGAAATGGTAAAATTGAGCACAGTTCTTTTTTCTTCATCACAAGTCCCTAACGACCATATCATGTGAGTTCGTGTCTTAACGAGGTAATGTGAATGTACTAAGGGAGAACCTAATGAATAAATTGATACCAGGGCTTTGTTTGTGTTCGATGTAATTTAAACATTAGATTTATTAGCTAATCATGTTAATTGAAACATGTTACGCAAAGTAAATTTGAATTTCAAATGATGGTGCTGAATAAGTAATGATGTACCTAGTTGCCTGCATTTGTTCTATCCATAGTAATCAAATTGATCAAATGAATGAATGAATGACTTGACTTGGAATTTCATGAGCAATGGACCATAAAAATCAATCAAATGAATCACATTTTCAACGCTTGATCTTTTAATATTTTATGCGTATCATCCAAAAGAGATAATTCCCTGCAAAGAGGACTTCCTTCAATTGAATTAGTGCTGAGACATGCAATTTAAACTAGTTCTCAAGCTGACGTTGTTGTTCACTTTTAAGTGAACAACAAAGTCAGCTTTTAAAAAAGCTTTCGCTGACGGTATAGCACATGCAATAAGCTGAATAGTGATGTTACAATCTTTAGTAGATAGCACACGTCCAGCTGAATGGTAATGTTGTTATCTCCAGTGGATAGCACATGCATCCAGCTGAATGGAAATGTTGCTATCTTCAGTAAACGTGCATCCTGCTGAATGGAAATGTTGCTATCTTCAGTAGATAGCACACATCCTGCTGAATGGTAATGTTGTTATCTTCAGTAGATATATAGTACACGCATCCAGTTGAAAGGTAATGCTGATATCATCAGTAGATATCACATGTATCCGTCTGAATGGGAATGTTACTATCTTCAGTAGATAGCTCAGTAGATAGCTCAATGACTGGGATGAAATGGGCATGTTATTGAATCATTTAAATTTTCAAACAAGATATTGCATAAAGAGAGCAAACCAAGCGAACAGCGAAAACGAAAGCAAACGTATAAACAAACAACAAATAACTTTAAAAAAAACCAAACAAACAAACAAACAAACAAACAAACAAACAAACAAGCAGTTCCTATCACAGACACTAACACAATATGAATATAAACTGATATTAAACTCACAGATTTAAATAACTGAACATTATAATCTTTTCAATCAATCTCTCCAATCTCATTCTCTTTTTCGATACAAAATGCCGTCTATCACGATCATAAACCCGATCTCTATTTGGGGGGAAATCCCTGGATTAGGTATTATTAAAAAACCGCGGCAGATAATTCATGTCTATTTTTGTGGTTGTGGAGAAATAACATTACCAGCCATTATGGAAATTGAATTACAAATCTGAACGGACCCATTTAATCATCGGGCGATGATAATAAAGATGAAAGCGGGTCACTAACATCTTTTTATTACTCAGGTAATGTAACTAAAAAGCGAGACATTTATTGCTTGTCTTACTGGCTGAGCGATGTATGAAACATCAGCCATCAACATTGAAATATCAAACATGTGATCAAACACTCGTCGCGGAGTAGAGAGCTTGAATTTAATCAATGCTATAGGTAATTATTTTTACAAAATGGAATTGCTTTTACAATCCCAAAAACCAATCTGTGTAGTTTAGTAATTGCAAATTAAATGGGCCCCCTTTTTGCCGTAGGATTCTTAAAAACAGTTGACCTCGCTCGCTGAGAAAAATATGCCTGTTCTCTCTAGCTACGGGCATTTCTTTACCTATCATTGTGCAGAACACATTAAGACCATCTGTTTTCAGTTGAGGTATAGTCTTAAGGATTTTTTTCTTTTTCTTAATCAAAAGAACTAGGGTTGTCATGTTTTGTCGTAGTGTCTTCTTAGTTTCAATGTAATTCATCAATTTGTATTTTCCCGTGACATTGATGTCGGCATAATTGAACGAAGGCATTCAGCTGCAATCTATCAGGACACAATTTGTTTTGATTTCTTTGTTTGGTAATGTTTTTGATCATGTTTATCCAAAGAAGGTCCATGTAATGCAATTTGTACATGCTGATTTAAAGCTGAATTTATACTTACAATCGCTAGCGACAAGATACATGTTAGCCAATAAAAAAGGATTTTGTTTATCCAAAGCAACATTACGATCCAGCCCTTTGATCCCATTTCAGTCGCTTGTCGCAAGCAAGTATAGAGTATTTGTCTCGGTCCCAGCCGGTTTGTGTTCCTGAGGAGCACAAATCGGCTGGGACCGAGACTAGTAGAGTATAAATTCAGTATTAGACTATGCAATTGATACAGTCATGGACGATTTAGAGAATTTAAAAGTCATTAAGAAGATAATGATAGGGTAGTGGAAATTAACGCTCCTTAAATCCATTTATCGCTTCTTTCAATCCCAATCTTCGCGTCAACTCAATCATGACCAAATCAATCTAAAATGACGATATTCAGAAATGTTTGTCTAAAATCACGCATATTAATCTGATGTTTTATTCTCAATGTCCGCAATAACTTAATTTCATTAATCAAAATTTCATGTCAATTTGCAATGAGTCCACTCAATGCAATTGTATCCCTCAGTTTTAGGATCGACTGAACTAAAACAGTGAATTTCTGTTTGGCATTATAATGTTTCTTTGTTTTACATTAATATTTTACAACATACATGCAGCAGATTGTACTTTTTACCAAGGGTCAAACATTAAGAATTTGTTAATTATTCTAATTGACTTATAGCGTTGATTATAAATTGCATAGAGTATAAATACAGGTTTCCAGTGTTTGTTGCAATTTTTGATTGCTTTGAAAAATATTGTATTGATTTTGATGAGTTTATGGATGAAAAGAATTACAAAATGACTAATCTCTCTATGATTTGCATCATTAACCTTATTCATGACATTGCACATCATAAAGCAATGAGACGCTTATAGCTTTCGCGTTCCTTTCTTTCATCACTGCTTAGGCATGAAATAATTATCAGACACACAACTGATTTGATTGCACTTTGGAATGATATTCCTTTTCAACAAATCATTGATTTATATACGCAATAAGTAACTATATAAACAATGTAAACAGATCAGCGTTAAAGAAACCAAAAACAGTGGAAAAATAAGAAAAGAGAAAGGTAAATTTGTGAATATTCTCAGTCATCCAGGTAGATAAACATAATAAAATGAATATTAAATCTGTTCATCTTGACTTACTATTTTTGATAGCGACAGTTATCAAAAGAGAACGGTACTTTTTTTGTAAAAGAGTGAATTTCCACTCTCTCAAGGAGTTGAACGAAGGACAACCTGTTTTTGAGTGGGAAACACTCTAAAATGAAAGAAAGTACATTTTCTTTAAGCTATATTCACTCTTTTGAGAGTATACAGACTACTGTTTTTAATCCTTTTGGAGTTAAATTTTTCCACTCAAAAAAGGGTTGTCCTCCATTTCACTCTCTCACTCTTTTTTCCCACTCTTTCTATTCGGTGCACATTTAGAGAGTAACCATCATGTAAAAAAGACCGTTGGATTATGAAAATAAAATGAGAAACCTGAGAAGAAGACGAAGATGGAACAGTAAACTAAGACTGATGACATTTATAAAGATGAATGAGGAATGAGGATATCTAGTATGGCTGATACAAGTTTACAGCTCAATAACAATCTCATCCAGAAACGAGAAAACGGTGTTATGGTTCTAATCATCACCTATGGAAGATGAAGATCGAGAAAGGACGATGAAAAGGAAGCTTTCCCAGAAAGACCTCTATAGCTGTTTTTGGAAAAAGAAAGATCGACTCTTAGATTTTTAATAATTACAGCTCTAAAAGCCCCACAGATTGCTACTTTGGGGTCTCATTTATGACCTTTTCCAGGTAATTTGTAACCTGAACGCCAAACAAGACCCTTGGTTTTGCATGTTTTGATGATTCGCAGCTCCGAAAGACTAACTTTTAACCTTACGTCGTTAGCTTCGAAAGTTCCACCATTTCCACTTCTACCTTCCAAAATATGATGTGTCTCCAATCCAGGACTCACGACCCCTACATTGTTTTGTTTACAAAGCCTAGAATTTGAAAGGGTAAGAACTACACTGCAAAAACAAGTGTTAATACATTAACACTATTTGAGCAACACTTTTTAAACATGTTAAACCGTTAATGTATTAAAATATTAACATTTGTGTTAAAATATTAACAATTGTGTGTTAAAATATTAACACTTTTACACTTTTATTAACACATTAACACTATGATTATAAATGAGGATGTTCATTTAAATGCTTTAACACGTTAACACCACTTTCCAAAAACAAGTGTTAATATATTATGTTACTTTTTAAACACGTTAAACTGTTAATGTGTTCAAATATTAACATTTGTGTTTATATTTTAACACACAATTGTTAATATTTTAACATAAATGTTAATACATTAACGGTTTAACATGTTTAAAAAGTGTTGCTCAAATAGTGTTAATCTATTAACACTTGTTTTTGCAGTGTAAGAAGGAAAATTAGAAAAAGGGAAGGAAAGCAAAAGAAGATACAAATGAAGATGAAGAAAATAGAATACGAAGAAAAAGTTGAGAGAAAATGGAGGAGATGGGGAGGATCGGATTAAAAGAAATAAGAAAAGGAGATGGATAGGAAAATGGGCTATTCCAGTTGAAATCCACACTCCACCTGCGGAAGATTTTGGAAATATCTTCCATAGGGGAGTGTGTTTTTCAAATGGAATTGGTCAGGGTTAATCATTTTGAAACTCAAACTCCCCCTGTATTATAGCTTTACCTTTATCTTCCACAACTGGAGTGAGTATTTCAAATGGAAGCTATACCCAATTCTATTTGAAACTATTACTCCTCTAGGCTATATATATATGGAAGACTTATGCTAAATTTTCCACAGGGGTAGTGTGGATTTTAAATGGAATAGCCCAATATGACAGATAATTATATCAGAAAAGATATATTGTCATAATGGTTTACTTAATTGTTTGTCTAAACTGCTAGATAATTAACAAGTCAATAAAGAAGAATAATAATAAAAAAGGACAAGTTCTTACAAAATAATCTCATAAAGTAACACATTACTTTTCCAAGGGCATCCGTTTGCAGGAAAGATAACCTTATGACCACTTTTGTATTAATGTCGCAGTGTGTCAAAATGTAACGGTTGAGATTTTAGTTGGATTTATTATGGTGTAAATTGTGAATACGGAAATATTTACTGTATTTCAACATAAAACAGGAGTAACTGAGAGGCATAGGGATCAGTGGCGTAGCCTAGGGGGGGGGGGGCCGGGGTAGCTGCCTGTGTAATTTTTAGCTCATTTTTGTCAAAGTTTGCCCCCATGGAAATATGCCTTTGCCCCAGCCCCTCTGAAAAAGTCCTAGCTACACCACTGATATGATGAAAGAAGAGGAGGCGAGGTAAGGTGAGGAAATTTCATTTTAATGTTCTATCAATTATAATAGTCAGAAAACATGTTAAAAACCCATTACTGCCGGTTAAATATTATTCCAAAAATGGGAGTTCCCAGTGTATGTTTAATTACAACCTACAGCCCCTGTACTAGCCATGCAGTTATTTTTGCGTGTAGCGCCAGGACCATGTAAGATAACATTCGTATCTATTGGGACTAATGAAAAGTGTTCAAAATATACTGCACTTGATATAAGTCATATTAGTGGTAATAAAGTTGCTTCAATTATTAGAAGTGACACCCAAAAAACATAAAATAACAGTCAGACATAATATCAGTACTTTCATATTTTATTTTCAGAACCTTTTAAACACATGTAAATACAAAGTCAGTATTTCAAGAAAATCTTCACCTTTTTGTATTTGCTAAGGAAAAAATGTTGGATACAATATTTGAATTGCCTAAGAGTAAATAATATGATAAAATCATTTCATCGTTTGGAGGCAATGTGGAGTAGTTGTATAAAAATATATAAATTTTCTGTTTTTGTGTTGGACATTTCAATTATTTTAGAGGCGCTTTACTCATGTCGGCAATATTGGGATAATGTGAGACTTGAGCAGAGATAAATTATCAAAATATAGGGTTTAATACTTCAGATTAAAATACCCTGTACAAAATTATATAGGTGCCCATCAGGTTTCACTGTTTATTGAATACAAAAGCACTTCCAAATGCGACATTTGATCATAGATCATTTAAATTTAAGTATGAACCTTATGAGATTCATATACTACACATCAAGATTCCTATTGCACAGGTCCCCGGGGCACATGTACACCATCGTCAAGGTACCTGACTGGTACTGGTATACACAGAGTACCTACACAGTACCAATGCTACTTTACATACGAATCACCAGCAGTGGTGTTGCACTGGTACTCCCCTGGTACTGCACAGTACCATACAAAGTACCGACCAAGTACCTTGGCGATGATGTATGTGCAGGTAGCCGCAATAGGAATCTGGTAGTGTAAGTTATTCAAAAATGGATCCAATGTTACATATTGATGAATAAAGAGGTACTCTTGTTGCCTAAAAACTGATGAGTACCAATACATTTCATGGCGGATGTGTCCTTACTTTGGCAATAACATGAATCTTGCCAATGTCTTCTAAAATGTGCGATTTATTTCGCATTCGGTCACGTGATAAAGATTTAGGGGATCAGAGCAAGATCCTGTTTACTGCCTTATTTATAATCAACCTGTAGGCACAAGTAGTAGGATACAGCAACCAAATTAATGTATTGTATAATAATTTAATACTCTTTTTGTACTGCAAAAAGTAACAACTTAACCTTTTTAATTTGCATTTTAAGAACTCTCCAATCGCTACCGGTATCTTTGTTTACAAGGACAAGTTGGACAAAATTTTAGGATCCTGAAGGGAGCGAAATGTACCCTGGAACAAATATAGCATCACATCATACTATAAAGTTGAATCAGCCAACTCAGCTCTTTATCCGTTCTTAAGATAACACAACAAAAACGTATACCACGATACATAGGCGCTTTGTTGTTTATCAATTTCCTGGATTAATTTCCATAAAAATAATATTTACAGAGTAACACTGACATGTCCATGATTTATGATCATAATGTTGTTTCATAATGGAAAGAAGCATTGTCTCATCATCTTTCATATCAAAGAATCGCAGTATAATTTACCATATACTGAGAAAACTAGATGCACTGCGTGTCAGGTTTAATACAAGGTACCCGCACCAACCTTACACTCATCATGCAATGCACCGATTACAATATGATGAATGGGTGTCCCATGTGGTATATGGTGGTTTTACGACGTATTTGCTAAGGCTAATGATGAACCGTAAGATCATAAATCATATTACACATTATAGTGGCTATAGGATTTGGGATAACTGAAAACGTAAGGATGAGGATACTTTTCAAAATCCGGCTTAAAATCGCTCCCATCAGTCACTCTGGGTTTAGAGTGCATTACACTTTCAATACATAATAAACACCGCTCTGTTAACGCGTTTAGCAACGTAATGCCTTTTTTAAACACGTCTTTTTTAAACAAAACAGGCGTGTTAAGACGTATTTAGAAAACGGATGTTGTTTAGACGCTTTTATATGATATTATGTATAGATTTATCGCTAAACACCATTTGTCAACATATACCTATACACTTTTTACAATATATTTATACATGATAAGTTACAAAAAATTCATATTGTTATATAAAAATCCTATAAAGTTTTAAAGTCATTCATTAACGGATTTTACTCTCGTTAAGTCAGTCTGATTTGCATGGTTTTCTCTTCTTTCAAGTGACATATAGACACAGCTTCCAATGTTCTCGGTGTTCGGCACACCTCGTTTACTGTCTAATTCGGTATAAATATATTCTCTTGTCGGATGAGCCGGAAATGGCTTTGCACTAGTGGCGTAATAAGTTTGTTGTTGCGCATGCGCTTGACGATATTTCCATAGCAATGATGCGCCCATGATAAAGAAAACAAAAGCTAAAATACAGGCCACGACAGTTGCGACGACCCAGAAAAACTTGGGTGACGAGAATGAGGAGCAAACTTCCCTACAGTCTGCGACTTCATTATTGTTTTTTACTTTGTCCTTTTGTGTGTCAAGTTCTATTGAAGTTGTAGCTGGTTCAACTGGAAACGGTGGATTAATGATTGGCGGAAGATCACTATTCAAGTCATTATCATTTTTGGGGTCGTTAGGGTTAGGCAAAACACTTATCGGCCCCACGTGACACGATTTGGTTTTCCCAGGGAACGCAGGACTCTGTAACTCACACAAAAACACCGCACCTTCATCGCTTAATGATGCTCGTAATCTAAGTTCCTTGAAACTGACACCGTTGCGTTTTACAATGCTGTTGGTATTAGGAACGCTACCTGCCCCGTGCGTCTCCAATCTAAGCTGATTTCAGGAAAACCTGTTTCTGAGCTGCAATTTAAAGTTATCAAAGTTCCCGCGTAAACTGTTAAACCTTGTGTTTTAGGAGTGCACAACGGGTTGGGATCCCTGGGAAAGTATTGGATCTTAATATCAGTTGAATCCATGGCAATGATTGAATCTTGCGTTGAAGGCATCACTTTGCACACATATTCTCCTTGATCGCGGATCGTTACACCAATGATCGATAGAAAATAGATTGTCGATCCATCGTTCAATTGTCGCACTGCGAGGAAAACATTATCCAAGATGCTTCCCAGTATGTCCTCTCCCCATGACAGAATCTCTGAACCTTCAGCTTTGTCTAACTGACGAGATATAGTCACATATTGATTGGGTCCAAGATTGAATACCTGGCAGTGTAGGGAAAGGATCGCGCCTTCCTTGACAGGATGAACGGGTGCCGATGTCACCACCCTGGCCTGAGATGTCGCTTTGATGGTGGTCGGTATTAGAGTTACAAGCACAACTATGATCAAAAACATTATGGACAAGAGTTTGCTACAAATAATCTCCATTTTCAAAACAAGTTCTCCGATCAAATATGCGTTGTGCGTAGTTTATCGTAGATTCATGAAGAAAAACTTACTTTAATTATAGTAAACAATCAGTTGATGTTAGAGAATAGTACATAAATGTCTCTTCACCAACCAGAGCTGTAGTAAGTAGATTCGGCGTGGCTTAATTTGAAGAGTAATAATTTTTATTCAGCAAAAGACACCACTTGACGATTGATGACAATTGGACCGAAGCTGATTAAGCCAATATCCCTTCCTTCTGAGGAATAAGACTGTTACTAGAGTAGTTCACAAGTAGTTATTTGCAGAGTCCACATCATATGAATTGCCGATATCGTCTTCATAAAGTTCTGATCACAACGTGTTTAAACAGCTGATACACTACTCCTAGCAACAGTGTTGATAAATCGTGACTGATAGGCGTTCGTATGAAAGATTAACAAAAGCTGCACCAAGTAAATTTGCCTGGAACTTGATGACCAAATACTAGAACGTCAGTTTTCTGCAAAACGAACTCGTCACATGAATCAGACGTTTACTTCCTGAGTTCTATTCAAATCTGTAAGTTGTGAGGCGGGAAAAATGCACATCATGCTCAGTCGAGTGCTCAATGCAATCTGATTTGCTCTCAGGCTAGTGAAGCAGCAGCTCAGCGGGCCGCGGAAACTGAGGCAGTTGATTTGAGTGAGCGAATGTGAGATGGATGGCGAAAAGCCTGGTAGAGCGAACGAGTGAGCACGCTAAATCGACTGAGCGCCACTTATTGTCCACACGTGATTTGATGTGAAGGGAATGACGTCACGTAGTTAGTTGTGAAGACCGAACTAAGCTGGCTTCAGCATTGATGTTTCCTCTTGTCTCATGTGAATTTTTTTGTGTATGCTTAAGATGGTACATGATATTGGCAATGTTTTGTTTTCTTGTTTATCATTTGGTATTATATACAAAAGCAAAGCATTCTCAGGTTTTAAAGATATAATGTAGTAAGATGAAAATATGTAACATGATTCTGTTTTAAACCGATGGCAAAATGCAATAAAAATATACAACAAAGCCAATTGACACGTGATGCCTATTGTAAAATTTGACAGGCAATTATTGGCAGGTGTTTTTATTCTTTTTCCCTCACAATATTTGACACATTTTTATGAGTATTGTATGAAAAATAGGATTTTGGGTAAAAAATGCATGACGTCGTATATATTGACCTTATTAACGTCTTGATTAATTTTAATATTTTAGAGACACAATGAGGATATTTATTACTAAATAATATTCGAACGAATGAAATATTTGTAACTGACGAGTTTGATAATAGCAGAATTAATAACATATTTATGGCCATGCTATTTGTTCCTCAAATCACTGTCCGCTGCCGATACCAATAAAATTATAAGGTGTGTGTGTGTCTTATAGTGTCATAATATGTACCAGTGTTATCTACTGCTGATAGTAAATATATTGTATTCAGTTCAATTTGAAAGCGATGTACAATACTATATTGAGTATTACTATCTACTGCTGATAGCAAGTTTCTAATGTTATGTTTAGGCTACGAACATGCTTTCTACTGCTGATAGTAATTATGCCTACTACTTCTCAGTGCTATCTGCCTCTGCTACCAATGTACAAGGCTATATTGAATCTGCTATCTACTGCTGATGGCAGATGGGTGCTGTTGTGGGATCCAGCCCTTTCTACTGTTGATAGTAATACTATTATTTGTTGCTAATAGTAATATATATTATAGCGTTATCTACTACTGATAGCAATTTATTGACAGTACTACTACTGCTGGTAGCAATATTTAGACAATTGCTATCTACTGCTGATAGCAAAATATAGACTAGTATTATCTACTGCTGATAGTAATTTATAAACAGTGCTATCTGTGGCCGATAGCAATATGTACACCAGTGCTATCTACTGCTGATAGCAATAGACCAGTGCTATCTACTAATTATAGTAATATATAGACTAGTGCTATTTAATGCAAATAACATTATATAGACTAGTGCTATCTACTGCTGATAGCAACATTTAGACAAGTGCTATATACTGCTGATAACAAATTATAGACAGTGATATCATGCTGACAGCAAACTACTAGTGTTATCTACTGCTGTTATAGACCAGCGCTATATCTACTGTTGATAGAAATATATAGATCAGTGCTATCTACTGATGATAGCAATATCAGACCAGTGCTATCTACTGCTGATAGCAAAATAGACCTGTGTTATCTACTGCTGATAGCATTATATAGACCAGTGCTATCTACTGCATGCTGATAGCAATATATAGACCAATGTTATCTACTGCTGATAGCAAATTATAGACCAATGCTATCTACTGATGATAGCAATATATAGACCAGTACTATCTACTGCTGAGAGCAATTTATAGACCAGTATTATCTACTGCTGATAGCAATATGTTCACCAGTGATATACTGCTGATAGCAATATATAAACCAGTGCTATCTACTGCTGATAGCAATATAGTGCTATTTTATAATGTTATTCACCATATATAGTAATTATATGGATAAATGCCTTCGACCTATCTGGGAGATGTCAAAAAGTATTATAATCACATTCAAATGGTAACGATGTTTAAATAGTTAATCCGTTAACACCTGAAAATGACAATAATGAACTGGAATGTGTGTCAAGTATGTCATTAGCACTCACGTATACGTGCCGAAATAAAATCACCATAAAAAATCTGCCAATAGAATACAGACCCTAAACAAAGATCGCATAAAAGCCACGCATGCACTCTATACGAACAGGCAAATAGAAATCAAAAGCTGAAAACATCTTTTACAAAGTGGTATTCAATCAGTGCAATAATAGTCAAACAATTAATAAACTAAATTACCAAAGTTCAAATTTTACTCATACTATAGAGTAACCCTAACCAGGTAAAAGCCATGCACTCTGAGACCAGACAACGGAAACCAAAGCTCAAAATTCGTTCTTCAATTACCAACTACTTAACTGAATGAGAGAATTACATTACACGCATGTACGAATGCCTTACATGGTCCAAATTTCACGCTCAATCACGCATGCATTGTCGTAGTAACGTAGATCTTTAATATACATGATAAACTATATAGTATAGATCACCTTTTTAACTTAAGCGAGGCACGACCACAATTTAAGCGTGCTGTGGTGTATAAGAAAATAGGCATACACAAAACCCAGTGTAAGTAATAGGTATAATAGGCAATCGTTGAAAGTGGAAGAGCTCTTCGTTGCTTGTGGCTTAAACACATTCCCACTGTGTATATCGATACTAACTCAATGTAAACTCGTATTTACAAGCCTCTAGGCTCTCCAATAATACGTTTCTGGTAATGATTGCCAATGAACATATGGAAAAAATCCTGGCTACGATTATGCCATTGCACTCCACGATTCACCCGTATTATATCCCCGGCGGCTATTTGATGATGATTTTGGCGCTTTTATATAAGGCATTCGGCTATTGTTGTACGAGAGCTGTCGAAATGTAGAGCGCTTTATTCACTGGACCAATAATAGGCATGTTTGAACTTATTAGAATGCAATAAAGTTCATTCTTGATATGTCATAAAATACATAAATATTTAACTTGGTCAAAATCATTTAAAAATTGGATTATAGTTTGCAGTAGATCCGTCTTAGAGTGGGTTAATAGGTCTTATCTATTGGAGAAACCTTATAGTATTTTACGTCGCAAAGGAACGATAAAAAAGCTATACAGCGTTGCGATGTAATTTGAGTCATACTTTAGAAATCGACATAAAAAGTTAAGTGGATTTTGACAAAATTTAGAAAGGTTATCCTCAAGTGGGCTCGTCTATGACCTCGATGCTTTCATATCCGTTTTTGTAGCGTGACAAGCACCAATATCCTATAAAATATTATTACCAAACGTAATATCAAAAGATTAAATGCCAGGTTGTTATAAAACTTGGATGACATGTTAGAACTCATTTTGCGAATTAAAAAAAAATCAGGTTTTTATACTAGTTTTCCCTTATGAATATACATCACTAGTGTACAAAAATATCACTAATGCTTAGACTAGAACAACCTATTTGTATTAAAACCATAAGGCATCTGAAATCTAAATATTTGTCGATATAAGAGGCATTTCCCAAGATGATTCGTGTTAAGTTAGGAACATAATATGATATTAGTCAGATAGTACACACCCTCAAGCCAAAACAGGTCAGTTTCATAAACAGGGATGGTAAATATGATCCTCCCTTATATCATGGATATGAATAGAGGTCGCAGAGGTTCAGTACACGAATGGTTTGAAGAAGACCAACGATTTACTCATGGCTCTAACCATTATCAAAACATAATTGAAGTTTCTTGATATATTGAGAGGAAGAAAGGTCAAGAGACGACAAAGAATATGTTTTCTTTGTCATCTCTTGACTTGCTTTATAAAGTATTTGGATTACATGGGTCTTCTTGTCGAAACATAAATTGACTTTTTGGTAAGTTCAAGGGGCAGAAGTGGAGTGGAGAAAAATCAAACAATATTTAAAATGAAGATGAATATCGGGAAAGATATGTAAAAAAAACCCCCAAAACATGAACATTATGTCTAGAGTTTGCAAGAACTTAAACTGGGCCTTATGGAAGAACAGTGGATACCTTAAAACATCCACTGAGTGCCCCAGGTAAAAGAAGAAATAAAACAAACAAAAACAGATAAACAAATTAAAATTGTTCTTTCGATATTGCCAAAATAAAATTTGAGGGTTTCTCCAAAATGAATGGATGTGCCAGAGATCTCCAATTCTGCAATAAGAAGTAGATAGCATTGGACTATAGATTGATTATCATTGCTATCAGCAGTAGATAGCACTGTCTGTATTATCATTGCTACCAGCAGTAGATATATCACTGTCTGTATTATCATTGCTATCAGCAGTAGATAGCACTGTCTGTATTATCATTGCTACCAGCAGTAGATATAGCACTGTATGTATTATCATTGCTACCAGCAGTAGATAGCACTGTCTGTATTATCATTGCTACCAGCAGTAGATATAGCACTGTTTCTGTATTATCATTACCAGCAGTAGATATAGCACTGTATGTATTATCATTGCTATCAGCAGTAGATAGCACTGTCTGTATTATCATTGCTACCAGCAGTAGATATAGCACTGTATGTATTATCATTGATATCAGCAGTAGATAGCACGTCTGTATTATCATTGCTATCAGTAGTTGATAACGCCGGTATTTAATATTGCTATCAGCAGTAGATTGCACTATATCTGTATTATTATTGCTATCAGCAGTAGATACCACTGTCTGTATGTATCATTGCTATCAGCAGTAGGTAGCACTCTCTGTATTACCATTGCTATCAGCAGTAGATAGCACCGGTATTTGATATTGCTATCGGCAGTAGATAGCACTGTCTGTATTATCATTGCTATCAGCAGTAGATAGCGTCGGTATTTAATATTGCTATCAGCAGTAGATAGCACCGGTATTTGATATTGCTATCAGCAGTAGATAGCACCAGCCAATAACTTGCTATCAGTAGAACACCGCACAATGGTCAATATATTGCTATCAGCAGTAGATAGCACTTATTTATATACACTATTATTGCTATCAGCAGTAGATACTTATAATAAAAATACAGAAAACTCGAGGATACTATACCTATACGAATCTTGTAACGATTTACAAAATCCAAGTCGAGTTTGGGGGTTTATTTTCTATACCTATTTTTATTATAATAAAAAATATTTACAATATCCGCGAACTAAAATACATCTATTAAAAATTATTTTCTTTTTGCACGTGGTGTTGATGATATAGTCAACTAACTCAAGTGTGTTCCTGGCAAAAGACCCAAGATGATAATTGCATGATTTGTTTTTTTGTCTTTTGACACACTTGAGTATATTACATGGTTGATGGTGGTTCGAATAATTTTATGTTATAATAAGATATTTCTTTTTTGTACTTTATTTCATTTATAAATACTAATTCTATTTTACAACTTCTGTAAATTGATATTAAGCCATTACAACATCTATTTAAAAAATAATGATAATGCATAACAAAAGCATAGACGACGAGTCTAATACGTCTGTCTGTTTTGTATTTTGTTTTTACATTTTCTAAATGTTCATCTCATGTCACAACTTCTGTAAATGGATATTTAATCCATTATGGCATCTAAAACCTGGTATTAAAATATATAATAATACATATTCAAAAAATCTGGCAGCACGATTTGCGAAACAATAGCTAATGCGGCGTCACGTTAAGTATTGCATTGACAATGGGATGTTTGTTTTCTTTTAGTTTGAAAAAATGTATTTTGAACAACAAGGGGAGGTAATTAGCTAATGTATGCAATTACGTTTGTGAAGCGTATTTATTCGTCCGGGTAGTAGAAACTATTTTTAAGGTTGTAACATGTTCTACTGGACTTACTTTGTATGAGTGGCAATATTTCACATCCTATCCTGGATACACGTCAAATAGGCAATAACGTTAAACTTCATAACGTATGAAATTACACTATGTTGTAAAGCATTTTCATTTAATTGGGCTACTCCAATTGAAATTCATATACCCCCTGGCAGACATGACCTTATGTTCCGTCACAGGGGTGTAGATTTCAAACGGAGTCCCCTATTCAGGTAACCACATTTGAAATTCACACTCCCTATGTACAAGGTTAATGGTTAAGGTTATTTCTTCCATAGGGGTGCATGGATTTCAAGTCGAATATTCCATTGGCTAAGTGGTTTACCCATGAATTTGTAACATAGATAATATTATATCAAAACCAAAAGTACGTCAATAAAATTGCAAAGAAAGCTTAGCATCAGCATCTTTTCACAAGTTAATGTTTTGTAAATGGTTCATTTGAATAGGCCCTGCTTTCGAATTCTATTAGATTTATGTTGGGTCGCCATATTATATTAAAATTCCACATGTTATTGTTCGTGTGTTAACAATGACTAACAACATATTATGTTTGCTTTTGTACATGTACTCTTGGGTTGCTTAGCTTCAGGCGTTTCCTTCATATTTCATACGCATGATCCAAGATTATTACCGTACCAGCTCACTCTCCACCCTTAACCAGTTACCACATACATAATATAGTTTAGTGATCTCAATTAAAGGCCCATTCAGTGATTTGCTCACCCGGACGATCATAAAAATCATCAAAATTCAAATTTTGGTACCTTTGTCATTGTCATAGATGTGCTAACATAGCCTGCTAGTGGTTCAGCCGAAAGCCATGTATTTAAGACAAAATAAGACATTTTACATGAATCTGTAATTTATATACTGACAATATATAAATTAGCTACATGTATTTGAATGGGGCTTCAACTGTGTCAATACTGCTGTTTTCTTCGTTTTTTGCCCAATTTCTCGTTTCAAAAATACTAAATGACAATCTGAATGACTTATCCTTCACTTTTAAGCAATTCATAAACAATTTTATTTTTTTTACACTTGCGCTGGGATCACTGAATGGGTCTTTAACATTACGTATTATAGTGCATTTTGAAATAAGATAAAAAGACAGTTGAACTATTACATAGTTTAGTGATCTTAATTAACAGCGTATTGTTGTGGGTTTTTGAAATAAAAGAGAACAAAGAGATGAACTTTTACACAGTTTAGCACTGGGATGAAAAATTAACAATTACTCTAATATATCACTTTTGACTTGACTTCTACTCGTGCCACATCCTCATCTAATGTATTTCTCTAATGCATCTTTGTGCATTTAACTTCAAAATGCATTTGGAATTATGAAAGAAAAATAACGAATAAAAAACAGTTAATTTCAGTACATTTTAGCACTATGAAAATGAGTAAGAAAAAACAATTGCATCCATGAATGAGCACTGACAGCTTACAAATTACATAATCTCTTCCCGACTCCAACATTAATTCAACTATACTTTGGAAAATTATTGTTATTAAGATCATATGTCGTATATGATCGTTTTACCGTTGAGGTTAAAATGCTTAAAAAGATTATGTTTCAATTATTCTAACCTTTTAAGTTATTTCCCTTGCGCAGTGCAAATTTATTAAGTTCGAGAAAGGAAAATAGATTAAATTCAGCAAAATAAAAGGAAAAGAAGACAATTTTGAAGGTAAGTATACAGAATATGGATGAGGATATATGTCGTTGTGTCTTATTTGATTGATAAATAATTTACAGAACTAATATCATTAGATGAACTTGCAACATCACCGATGAGTAGCATTAATGCTCTTCGCGCTAGCCATATATTATATAAAAAGTTCAAGTTTTGAGATATTTTCTCAAAATATCAAGTACTATTTTAAGAACTACTGAACCAATGCTAGGCTTGTTTGTACTCATTTTAATACATTTCTCATGCTCATTCCAAATATGGTCATGAAATTATACAATTCTGAAATTTTTGAATTTTTGATTAAAAAAAAAAAAAATTTATAAAAATTGTCGTCTGCAGTCGACACCAGCGTGGAGAGAGTTACAAGTCTGTTTGTATCAGATCTTTGTTGACTGTAAATGATACGATAGAAAATATTTTCTCTAAATATTGTATATAGGATCTTTTTTTTTGAAATAAAAAGACAAAAGAGAACGGCGCAATGAAAGAAGAAAGTATGTTATGACAATACAAGAGAAATATCATACCGCAACTATAATAATATACATCATTTTGTTTTAACAGGACTGATACCATCTAATGAATAATGATGACTACAAGTTTCTTTCAAATGCGCAGTATAATGATCCAAGCCCTATTGAAGGTCAATACAATATGGAGTAATGATAACAAAGAATGAATAAAATAGATAAGAAGATTCCAATTCCTTTTATTTAAATCCATTTCGAAATCAATGCCTCAAACATTTTTTCGAAAGATATAGAAAATAAGAAAAGGAAGTACAAAAGCACACATCAAAAAGTGGTTTTTCCGATCGCATAAAAACTCGCCCGAAGGGTATACGGCTTTCTATACCACACAAGCGAAACAAGGCGTAAATGGAAGCATATGACAACTAAGATTGAACGCTAAAGACCTATATGCATTAGTAAAACGTGTACGGCGGTGAAATGAATTGGTGGAAACCATGAAGAAAAAAGATACAGCGCAAGAAACCTGTTAATGGAAGGTACCCATTAGAGGCATAGCAATGAAAGCCAGAACCTAATTTTGTACTTTTCATCAATCAATGCAATTTATTTTGGAATTACTTTATTTGTATCAACCGCGCGTGTTGTTATTGTGGTGGTGGTGCCACTACGGAAAAGGAGGGATTCAAACAGTATTGCAAATCAAAGGATCAGTATGTCAGACGCGTTAAGTAGATTGATGAGAAAGTAGCCAGATTACAACACATGAAGCGAAACATTAGTAAAAGATGTGAAATAAAGCTAGAGAAATGATTAAAAAAATAAGAAAAAGTGTATCAATGTCATTCTGACCCCTTTTAATCCAATGTTTTGTTATAATTTTGTGCTCGCAGTTGACGTATAAGTGGATAATGTGATATTGAGTCATGTGGGGATAGGAATATCATTCTCATGAGAGTAAGAAAAGGGGATTGGTTTAATTTTTAATTGTCATGTAATGTGGTGGTAGTGAAAACCTGAATGTTTCAACATGTGCTATAAATGATGAACTAGAGAAGCGGTATGGTTGGTAATGCATGTGATTTTGACTTGGCAAAAACGTCTGCTGTAAATCAAACTAAATATCAAATTTAGCGCTAATTCTTGTATAGGCCTATCTATCTTTGGCGCTGATGGAATTACCAATTTGGCTCCAAAATCCACATTAGTTTGGAAAACGAGCGTTATTCTGTTAATTATACGTGTGAATGTTTGAAATGATGGTAATGCCCTTGACGAAGTGGTAACTATAAAATGTTGGCGGCCTATTGAATATATTTCTTTGATTAAAAAAGAACTAACTTATGTCATTTGCTTAATAATATCTTATAATGAGTGAATGTTCTTAGTCATCCAGTAGTTTCAAACAGAGTTTTGGAATTAAATCTAATACTAGAACTTGCTTTTTGCAACTATTGCGACATTGCGTCTGGAACCACCAGACTTCATCAGGCAACTGACCCACTGGGCTCAACAGCTCCAGTATTAGATTTAATTCCAGAACTCAATATCTTATAATATAATATAATATAATATAATATAATATAATATAATATAATATAATATAATATAATATAATATAATATAATATAATATAATATAATATAATATAATATAATATAATATAATATAATACCGCACTGATCATTGGCAACCTATACAATCGATCTTGAACCCCCGCTTGAACCAGGAGTGTCAGACAAAAGAAAGAAAGAAAGAAAGAAAAAAAAAAAACAATGAAAAAAATAAACTTGTATACCTGTAACACACCCGTTGCAAACTTTTTGCATTTGGATCTTTATGTGTCACAATTTCTTAAGGGGAGTTAGCAAAACAGCTTAAATCCTAATGATAGATAGAACCCGTTAAAAGCTAGTCGACTTGACTTTTATATGATATTGGGGAATTGTAGTAATTTCCTTGCCGTGAAACTGTTTTTATGCCCCTGGTCTATTACGTTTCTTTTTGTTTGTGACAATTATATGTGATCTATATATATACAACAAGGTGATGAAAAAGAAAAATGACGATATTCCTGCCAAAAATTTCTTTCGCACTTGCTGACTCGCGAACACTGAATATTTATTCCCCAAAAATTATCTTTCGCACTTGCCGACGTACGAACACTGATTATTTTTTGTAAAAAAGAGCAATGGTCACGTGATGAGAATTTTATGGTTATTCATATATTTAGCCAATGAAATGTCGATGTTTTTAGGCTTGATTCCATTAGCCAATGCAGGATTGAGCTAACGCGCTATTTATATCGGCAAACAACTAATAATAAAAAATTAAATGAGATAAGGAATCTATCGGTAGACTGTTTGATTATAATTCTTTTTAATTGAATAATTAAGCACATTCCCTGCAAAACGTTAAAAAAAATTGTAAGTTGTACGTTTTAGAAGTGATCTTAAAAAAACCCCACTATTTTGAACATGAATGTTATGATAGTTTATCTACGTATGATCCAATTATATGTGAGACAGGCAACATGTGCTGTTAATGGTGTAACCAAACGCAGTTGTGTTTTAGTCTATTACAAACAATAGGAAGGGTAGGGTTTTATGTGAGTTCAATGATTCACTGGTAATAAGCTGTTGCAATTTGTAGGTTAATTAGTGAAATTCTCATCATTATCTAAAGCGTCGTTAATATACATACTACCCTGGTAATTGATAGTTTTGTTTAAAGCTAGATTTAAAAATAATTATTATTCTCATATTATCTCCCCTGATTTTCACATAGACATGTGCTGTGTTGAACCTTTTTAGTTATATGAAATTTAAAGAGCAACCTTTTCCCGATATTTTTGTGTGGCGTTCCGGAGTATGGAAAGTCGATGTTATTATTATAATGAAAATCACAAAATGGACAATGATATGATTGTGACGTGAGTTGGGTGGAAGCATTGGTGATTTGGGTGTGTGTGTGTGTGCGCTTATATTTATGGTGTTTGTGTTAGGGGTGTGGAGTGTGGGGTGTGGTGTGGGGGAGTGCTCGGAAGAGGTGGGCCGAGTGCACGCGGATTTGATTTGATTTGATTTTATTCGGTACTCAGAAATTACAATGTTTATATATAAATAGACAATTAACAATAATATAAGATGCACACATTTTTTAAAACAACACATTAGGATGATAAAACATTATAAAAACATTATAAAACAGAAGAGCACCAAGGATAGCCAAAAAAGCTTTTCAAAAGAAAAGCTTATTTCCATTGGGGTCCTTAAACATAAATGGGAGGAGGGGGAATGCAAAGAACACTGAAGACAAAAAAATATGAAACACCAACACAAAATATTGCACATGAAGTGAGACCAGCTCACATTAAATAGCGGGTGGTTGTTTATTGCGTTGTGTGCATGTATATAGGGTGGCGGTGTGTAAGTTGAGTGTGTGGCGGTGGGGTGTGTTGGGGTGAGTTGGTGGGCGGAACTTCGTGTTATAACAGTATTTCAGATCCATCAACACGCCTTACGATTAATGCATTTGGCAACAAAATTTGAATTATGTAGAATTCCAAGTAAGTGCAAGATTTTATAACTTGCAGAACTTGGGTGAATGCTCATCATATATATGTATACTCTAGATTAATGCTGCATGGACAAGGCCTTGCTATCAATTATATGTAAACAGACAGTATATTGAAATGTTGAAACACTTGTTCATAAACAGACGGTATATACAGCAATCATACAACCCCGTCTAATACATAAACTAGACGAAATTCATATCCTGCAAAGTAGAACTAAAATAAAGAAGCAAATGTAGTCAAGTAAATTCAACGACATACTGGAGATTAAACAATAAAGTACACTTCACCGAATTCGATATCTGAAAACCCGGTTGAAAACCTGTAACTGTATACGGCCATGTCAACTGAATTATTGTTTCTACATGTAGAGTTTAACATTGAATAAAACATGCCGGCTGTTAACCCATATATTCAGGATGTTTGAACATGTTAGCCCGGTTATGTGTGTTAAGACGATGTATCTGTTACACGGAGAGAGGCAAGTGGTGGATTTCGTTATTCTGACTGTGTATAGTATAGAGCACCTTTAAGAAGCAACATATTGATACCACGGATTGCAGCCTTTCGTTATCTCATTGCTACAGTATTTTTTAAATCCGGAGGTGGGGTGTTGGGAGTTCTTCGAAAAATTTTCTGGGATATTGACTTGGAAAAAAAAGTCTGAAATTAGTTGGCAACCTCTGTAGATTAAATTCAGACTTCCGCTCTCCCCATGGTTCATTAGAATTGGGTAAATGAATCATGAAAGTACTCCGTCCTTCGGAGGGGACGTTAAGCCGTCGGTCCCGTGTGCAGAGAGCCATACCTGTACATGTATCTCGCAACCAGTTTCGAAAAGAGTAGGGTAACCCCTGACTGTTCCCAATCCGTCCCGGTGTTCAAATGGACCCCAATGGAAATAAGCTCCAATAGAGGCTTTCTTGGGTTATCCAGGGTTGTCAAATCCCGAACAAATCAAATCAAATCAAATTAAGTTCACTTTTGCTCTGATGAGCCCAATTGGGCGCATTGGTCTCCACTGAAAATCCGCCATTCGATATATCAAAATCGCTGAAAAGGGCCCCCACAAATCGTGGCATATCCCTGTACATTCAACTGGGAAGAACCACCGGGTTTTATGTCTGTCTCATTGCCTTATCATCTTTCCTGTCTCTTCCCTTCTTTCTCTCTCTCTCCATCTCCCCCATTTCTCTCTATTTTTTTTCTTCAAAAGGGCACTCACGTAAATGCCTTTTTTGTAACCCTATGCATGTTGTCATAACTCAGTGCGCGCATTATGTTATCAATTCTTAACACGATATTTTTGTGTGGATTCCCGGGGGCGAACTTTTTTTCCGTAGTTAACATTTGAATAGGAAAAATATTGCTTCCCGGGGACCGGAAAGTCAACTCTGTTGCTATCATGAAAATGGGACATACGTGGTGAGGATGTAAAACGGTGTGTGTGGGGGTGTGTGTGTGTGGGGGGGGGGGGTGTATGTAAACAGGTTGTTGGAGGGTGTTCGTGTGCGTTTTTATAAATGGGCGTGTCATATACATGTGTATTTGTGATCTGACAAGACAAAGTACCAATTACATCGCTTGATTTGCCTTTCGACATAACTTGATTACTTGATCACTCTATAATTGGTGTTGTTTAAACACAGCTCTCACGACCCTGTAGAGGACTTTAGCAGTTGTATGCCCCAGGAAATTACACTGATCGACACGGCCAGTGAACCACAACCATTCTTTTTTCCCATCCAATCCCACCCTATTCCAGCCTACGGGCCTATTATTAAACGTATTACAACAGACCCATCCCCATTATCCAACCCTACAGCAATTAAAGCATAGCTATAACTGCTTTACGCAAAATTTGAGTTTTTAAATCTTCTCCAAATATTATCTCGAGAAACTAATACTAGGCATTGTTACACTCATTTCATAATATGAGTCTGATTTAAAATATTTTCATGAGAATTTGATTTTTCCTTCAATGTAACTGCCGTTAATGCTCTTCATCTGTGTTAGGCAACGCAGAGGAGGGGTTAACCCATGAGAACAATGTCCTCAAATCACAGAGAACAATTTAATGCATTGAATATTCACATAAACATTACGTTGTCTAGGGCTATTTTATAAACATTTGTGAAATGATATTGATCTGGGTAATTATAAGGTCGAATTTATTTCATAAAACTGTAGGATTTTGTTAAAAGAGAAAAATAATTATTCAAAAGTTGATTAATTAATACAAGAAATGTGACAATGACGATTAACGTTGTTAAGCATCTAATTAAGATTCAAAGCACGGGGGATTTTAACATCAAGTTTGACTGGACTGTTTTGCGTTTGAATAAGATATGTATGGTTAACATATTAGACTCCACTTAACACGGAGACTTAGATTGAAAAAAAAAAAGCTCGTAGAAAAAAACAAGATTAAAAGTTGAACTGTGAAGGAAATTGATTATGAGAAAGGTTTTTAACACAATTCACAGGATTTGAACCTGAGACCTTCGGATCACCCAGCTGAAGGTCTTAGATAATAAGGGATGAAATCAAAACTCGACCGCCAACCGGACGGAACCGCCCGGAACCGGCGGTCGACCGCTGGTCGAGTTTTGATGTCATCCCTAACATCACTGCCCTGCTCCATCTGAATCATCAGCTTATAGTTAATTAATAGAGCATCGGTCTGCTAATCCGAAGGTCCCAGATTCAAATCCTGGATGGTCAGTGATTTTTTTATTTATCTTTCCACTGGTCAGTGATTTTTTTCACTGGCTGTCATGCATGTGTTGGAGACTTGAAAAAACTTTTATCATAATTTGAAAGTGTTCAAGCAAAACTAAAATACCCATATCGTGCATAGTGTTATTTTACTTTGTTGTTTGGTTTCAGTTTAAAACCTTTAAAACCTACAATTATTTATATTTTTTTATATTAATAACGTATATGCATGGTTGAAAAATTAATGAGGTTAAGAGCAGTAGTACTAGAGCAGTAAAGTAAAAAGTAAAGTAGTACTCAGAGAAGTAAAGTAAAGTAAAGTAAAGTAAAGTAAAGTAAAGTAAAGTAAAGTAAAGTAAAGTAAAGTAAAGTAAAGTAAAGTAAAGTAAAGTAAAGTAAAGTAAAGTAAAGTAAAGTAAAGTAAAGTAAAGTAAAGTAAAGTAAAGTAAAGTAAAGTAAAGTAAAGTAAAGTAAAGTAAAGAGTAAAAAGTAAAATATTGGTTATGAAAATATTGGTTATTTTGTACTGTTTCCTTCTATATTTAATGCTTTCAAAAAACACCCATGAACCGTGACAACTTGCAGCGTAAGAACACTGTTGCGGTGTGAAAATTGATTGCTTTTGCACGAACAGTTTAAAATCTCTGTTAATTAGTGCAATATCACATAGGTCAACCTCGGGCCAGAATAGTAAAATACATACATGTCCTCAATGAATACTATAATAGCTGAGATAACTGGCTATTATAGCATCCTCAATTGATGCAAATCCAATTCACTTTGACCACCTTTGAGACGAACTCATCTGTGGTATTAAATCAGAAATTATTTGTGAAATGAATTATACAATATCACAGTCACTAGTATAATTAGCAACAACAAACTCGTCCCAAAGGCATAGTTCATCACCTCAATGTAACAAGCATAGCTTCATACCTGACCTCAAGTTGTGGAGTATGGGTTTTTGCACCCAATATATCCAAAGGTCATTCTGATAGATTGCAAAGTTTGTGGATCCAAGTGTGTAGGATCCAAGTATGCCCTGATGATATCAAATGATTCAAGTTTATTCCCAAAATAGTGGTGCAACGTGTTTGTGTGTTTGTGATAGGAGAGCAATTCCCTCAAGTAACTGGGACCAGCATTTCGCCATCAGCGTCCAGATAAAATATTTTATATGAATATAAATTATCACCAGAGCTTTAAATCGATGTGTTAATTCAAAGAGCAACCCATGAATAAAAATGTGTTGTCCATGGCTGAATAAATATTTCACTTTTCTAATTTCTAGTTGATATGATCATGAACTTGCACCCACTAATTATTTACGCTAGCAGCCACTTTTGTCAAATATGGAGAAGTTCTGAGCATATTACCGGTTATTATTATTGTAGATCAGTTACCGGTCATTAGTATTCTATGTAATACCAATCATTAAGATGTTATATAAAAGCTAAATGGGTTGATGCAATGTCTATCAAAAGTAAATTTACAAAGATTTGATCGGAAAGCACTCATGTTCATTGTTCCCTTACCAATAAATACAAATGACCAATATATTAAAAGCATCAATTGGCAATATTAAGTTCTTTCTGAAAGGTAAATATTAATAATCATGTTATTATAATAAACAAAAACTTGTTTTGTTTTCACACTTTTGAAATATTGAAATGAGGGGGAGATGCGAGACACTCTATTTCATTTTGTATCATAACTTTATCCCGATCTTAATAGTATATATCATAATCATAATTCCACCATTATGATTGTGTATTAAAAATCACTACCCTTTTATCACATTATTTCATTCCACATCACCAATCTCTGACATTAAATCAAAATATTTGACGGATACAATGTTGCATTTAATACCTTGCATATAAAAGCCAATTGCAATAAGTGTTTACTTTCTCCCCTTGTTAATAACTAAAGGTTATATTAGGTCTATTTTCTCGCGTCTACGTAACGTTTTCATGGATCGTAGTTCGATTGCAAAAAGGGGATAACTGAATAAAAAATTTATAGCTGCCACAGAAATTTAAGAAATTTAACTGTGATATTTGTACTACATATTTGAACCAATAATGAGGTTTCAGTTATGTCATATGTACACCCCTCACATGTACATCAATTCCACACACACCTACACACACCCCTTCATGCACGCACAAACACCCACCCACCCTATACTCTAAGAAATAAGAACCTTTTTTTGTCCTCTCAGGAGAAACCTCCCTCTCGAACCTCTAAAAAAAGTTCTTTAATTTGGGAGAACCCTTAAAGGTTCTCTAAAGAAACAAAAACGGTTCTGTATCATATTTTGGGGCCATTTGCGATGGTTTTGGAACCATTTTTGGTTCTCTAGAAAACCTCAAAGGGTTCACTTGAGAGGACAACTTTAGAACCTTTTTAGAACCTTTATTTGTTATATACTCTCCCCACGCACACCCCTAAACAAATACACCCCACACATTCGCACCCATGCACCACATACTCCCATTGGGTGTGTTTTCACGATAATAATAACGTCGATCGACTTTCCATGCCCCGGATAACCGCGCAAAAATACCGCGATGATAAATCAAAGAATTAATCGTTTCTTTGAACAGGGAAGGGCCATTGAATGTATCCTGTGCATAAAGAAGTTCAATTGGAAGCAGCTATCACTTTTAGCAAGATGGATATTTTTCTTCCTATAACGCGATAGACTATTTTCCATCACCTGGGATAATGGAATTACAGTAACTCCGCCACCTCGCCATAAATCATCGCAATATGCATGTAAAATGATACAAAATTGCTATTTTCTTATGGAACAACAGATGAAATTTCACACGTATACGACTAATAGAATTATGATGTTATTTAGTGAAAAGTGTCAAGCATGTGAACCCACTCAAGTGTCTGGCATTCAGGCATTGTTTTCAGTTCGCTATATACTAATATTTTTTACAGCGAATCAAAGAGTGGTTTATATTTTTATTGTCTTTTTGTTCTCCTTCAATTTCTCACTTCTTACGATTATATGACAATAATGTCTTAAAGCATAAATTAAAGTTATTGTTATTTTGTGGAGAATCGAGCATTTTTAATAGATTCTATTGTATTCAGGCTGCAGCTGACAACATATACTACAGGGAAACGAACGGTTATGTTTTGTTTTTATTAAATCATTGTTATAATTCATATTATATTCTCTTTCATCCATAATGTAACCAAAATATATTGCTTTTTGAATTTGTTGCGAAAAGTTATATTTTTCAATATTTCTTCTTTAATATTTCACAAAACTTAAATCTTAAGAAATATTGAAGTAAACATATAACAACAAACTGGAATAAAATCTTTGAATATTTGACGCCATATTTATCTTCGGGGGAAAGTGTCATCCACGATGCAACCAAGATATATTGCTATTTGCATTTGTTGCGAAAAGTTATATTTTTCAATATTTTTTCTTTAATATTTCACAAAACTTTGATCTTAAGAAATATTGAAGTAAACACAACAACACACTTGAATACAATCTTTGCATATTTGACGCCATATTTATCTTCAGGGGAAAGTGCCATAACGTTTTCTCAAATCAAATCTTAAAAAAGATTGATATCCTTTAAGAAGTCGTGATTTGTCCCTCATACACGACATAATGAACCAAGTTTAGACATGTTTGCTTCATACCTATTATAGTTTACCATAATTTGCATAAATTCACACATTGAGCATATCACCATAAGTATACTCCATCTATACCCAAACCACGTATATATTGGTGAGAAACAAAAAACAGAATATCTATAAAAATAAAAAATCTCTCCATGTCTCCAGAGTGACATTTCTACTGCAGTAATCAGCACATTAATCTTTATGGTGTGTGTGTCATACACCCTGAACTCGTTAACTGTAATTGAAGATCATTGGAAGGAAATGAGGCCAATCCATGAGAACAATATAAAAGAACTTCATAAGGCTATTCCAGTTGAAATCCATACACTCCCTGTGGAAGACATGATCTTTATATCCCACACAGGGGGTGTGGATTTCAAAAGGAGTCACACATTCAGGTAACCCCATTTGAAATTCACACTCCCTGTTTTGGATGATTAAGGTCATGTCTTCCATAGGGTGTGTGGATTTTAAATGGAATAGCCCATTAATGCATTACATGGGAATAGTATATGGAACACAATGGCCTCTCCCTAATGGCATAGTTCAATAACCTTAATGAAACAATCATAGTGTAAAAATTTGACCTCAAGTTGAAGAGTATGAGTTTTTGTACCCAAATTGTCAAAGGTCATTCAATGAATGTGCAAATGTATTGGGGTTATAGAACTGAGCCCTGATAGATGAACATGTTGTGGATCCTAGTGATCTTGTAATTTGGTCGAATCGGTGACCTTTTTCTTGAACTAAAGGTAATAAAGATTAATCCAGACCCAATACTTGGGCTGTTTGTACTAGTTTTATAGCATTTTATTGCAATTTACGTGATATAAATATGAAACGGACAAGTTGTTGAAAATGTTACAACTTTCTGGTCAAATTTTGTGCACGCGTCTTCCACACGATGAAAAGAGAATAAGCATGCAAAATTAACACCCGGGCCCATATAATGTTGATAAGTCACGCAACATTGAGTGTTCTCACGATAACATGCAGAATTATTCTTTTATGTCGTAAACGTGACTGAATGTGTTTCTTATATTAATCTATTGTTTGAAATAGGTTAAACTGTTAAAAGAATCAGAAAAGTAAGGGTATTTTCGGTGAGTAACATTATAAGATGGGTAGAAATGGCATTAGGTGAATGAACTTCGGTACCTCGATAACTTGCAAATTTTACTTTGTTATATTGGCTTTAACATAGGACTATCAGCATTAGATAGCACCGTTCAGCATAAAATCGTTATTTTTAAGCATATTGTATGTATTTCCACATTCCACAAAAATGGCAAAGGCATACTCCATGACCACAGTATAGTTATACTCTCAGCAGTAGATAGCAACTGTTATATTTATATTATGAATGGTACCTTTTCAATTTTTGACAAATGAAACCATAGTTAGTAGCACATTTCCGCAAATATGGCAAAGGCATATCCCCCATTGTCCACAGATCAGGCTATGCTATCAGCAGTAGATGGCAAATGTTCTATTTATATTATTAGTGGTGCTTTTGTGATTTGAAAAAATGAACGCATGACTCCACCATTGTCCAATGTATTATGCTATCAGCAGTAGACAGCAACTGAAATTTATATTATTAGGTACCTTTGCCATTTGAGAAATAAAACATAGTTTAGTAGCACATTTCCGCAAATATGGCAAAGGCATGTCCACAATTGTCCACAGAATATGATATGCTATCAGCAGTAGATAGCAACTGGTATGTTTATATTATGAATGGTACCTTTGCAATTTGAAAAATGAGCGCTTAATTCACCATTGTCCAAAGTATTATGCTATCAGCAGTAGACAGCAACTGATATATTTATATTATATATTAGGTATTTGCAATTTGACAAATAAAACAATAGTTATTTCCACTTTTTCACAAACATGGCAACGGCATACTCCACCACTGTCCTCAATAGGTTATCCTATCAGCAGTAGATAGCAACTGTTGTATTTATATTATTAGTGGTCGCTTTGCAATTTGACAAATGAAAATATAGTTGGCAATTAAAGTTCAAACAGTCATTCAAGTGATTCAACGTAAAATTTAATTGAGACTAACCTCAATATTTCGACGCATACGTCCTCATTAGGAGAACTCCTGAAATGTATTATATACTAGAGTGGGAAACCATAGTTATTTTCACATTTCCAAACATGTGCAAATGCATACTCATTAAGTTTTGATGAATAAAAAAAAATCGATCCAAAACATAATAATGATAAAATGATGAGTTTTAAGATATTGGACCCGACTTTTACGTCTTGTCCAATACCGTATTTCAAAACTCATAGCTCGATCCAATTTTATATCACAGTAGGATATGCTATCAGTAGTAGATAGCAACTGCTATATAATATCAAATTCGTGGTGCCTTCGCAATTTAGCAAAAGAAACATGAGAATGCCTTGTTTTGAGCTACTCCTTTAATACACCGCTCCACATGTCCATAAATTTGCAAAAAATATAAAACAATGCTCAGAATTTATTTATCTTATACGAAATTCAAAATTTACAGAGTTTACCTTTTAAATTTTGCTTAAAACAATTCTCAAATCGAGTGGCTTCTGTGCTTGGAAACCCAATAGTTAATTGCAAACTGATAAGTATTCGTGACAAATAGTGTTTTTAAATCTTACTGCCAATGGGGAGAGACCTATTTCAGATTACCGTGCTTAGAAATTGAGTAACTATAATTACAGTTAGATATACAAGTGTGGAAATGTAATATTGCAATATTCCCCAACCATAGAGTCTATCGTATTATGAGTTATCACACGCTATATCATAATACATAGTGTTGTATTACTGATTTGTTGTTTGATAGTTTGACAGGGGGACCAGCCACAGGACCATATGAATCCAGATCTCTCTCTAGATCGTTGGGACTGATCTGGATCAGGTACGTAAACACAATAAAACCGTGCGTTAACAGTTTGCGGAGTATCAAATCATGTTTGTCAAAATGCAGATCTACCTTCAGCGTTCCCTGTTTAGGGGGAGGGCAAGGGACAGCTGCCCGCTGTGAGAAGTCTTGAACCCTTTCCCCCTGTGGGATGATCCCCGCCCTGATATATAAGATTTTAAGGCCTTTTTTGTACTTTTTTAAAGCCCATTTTGACCATTTTCGTCAAAGTTTGCCCACCCCCTTGAAATTTACATTGTCCCTTATTTAGGCATATCCGATACCCAATGACCCCTTTTCATGAATTTATCACCCAACGACCCAAATACTTCACCAAATGACCACCTTTTCATTTTTGGTAGACCTTATCAATCAACAAATGTGTTGACAAATTGTTTATAAAAATCGATTCACGATATTACTGTATGTAGCTGGCAATAGGCATAAAAACCCAGCTTATCACAATTTGTCACCAAATGACCCTTCTTCTGTTTTGGCAGACCTATCACCGAATAACCTCTTTTGTTCTATAAGATATCACAAAAGAACCTTAATGTACCAGAAGTGTGCAACTTCGTTCTATGCGAGTGCTTCTAGGAGTTTTACGCACTTATTTTTTTATAGCTCAGAGGAGTGCAATCCTACTTTAATCTAATCCGATCCGCACCAATCAGCGTCATCTGGATAACCACCTTTACAATATTTGCATTTGGGAAATGAGATGGGATGCGATAGGAAAACCAAACATAAATCACAACGATTTAAATAGATATGAAAACAGTTATCTATGTCGCTTAATCTTTGTTTTCTATACCCCAGTTAGCTCAACTTTCACATAATCTTAATAAATAATAATCAGTATTATCCGTTCCATTCATTATATTGCATGTTATTAGTATTATCAGCATTTTGATAGTAATACTATAGTTAATTGGAATCAAATGGGGAATGTTGGTGTATTTTAAATGAAAGTAGCTCGTCATTTTGGTGCCAATTATCACTTGAATAACAAAATAATTCCTAATCATATATATTCTATTTTAACTATGCCAGTAAAATATCTATATCTTAACATGTTGAAAGAATTTCTTTGCAAAGTATACCATGATTACGAAAGAAGATACAATATATAATCAGAGAGGAAAAGTTTCAAATAAACTTCGACTGTGTTTTCCCTCGCATGTTATCATGGTTAAGTTAGGCTATTTTCTTTCTTGAAACTAACTTTGTGTTTTTGATGTTGTCGTCTAGAACATGTAGAATATCAAACATTAGGCCTACATGAGTGAGGAAAACATCTTGATTATGTTCAACGGAGATAGAATACCAGTATATATACGTCTTGATCATGTTGTTAAAAAAGGTAACAATTTTGTGTGACCGACTCAAATTGCGAAGAAACAAAATACAGAATAAAATTATTGTACGAAAAGAATACAGACCATATTGTTATATTTTTAGGTGTATTTTTTCTTTGTTAAAATTCTTAACCCTCTCCATGCGTGTGTCGAATGCAGATGACAAGATTCAAATTTTTGTTAAAAATCCAAAAATTTCAGAATTGTAAGTGTAAAATTTACATGACCATAATTATTTGGAATCAGCATGAAAAATGCATTAAAATGAAAACCAACAAGCCTATAGTATTGGTTCAAGTAGCTCTTGATATTTTGAGAAAATATCTCAAAATTGGGAAATTTTATATTGAATCCTCTCATTTTTATGTTGAATGGCTAGCATCTGGTATGCAAATGTTGGCCTAATTTTACACTTCTGAACATTTTTAAAACATTTGATTAATGTAACATTAACAGTCTTTCACCTCACAATTAATGTAAATGTTATGTGATCGATCGATGTTCAGTCAACTAAAAATATCTGAAAACAAAAATCCGACCGACCGACCTGTCTATTGTCCCCATTTAACAATGTTTAAGGGCAAAGCAATGATTTGTTTATCCGAGTGGATAGGATATAGTGTTTTCCCATTAAACCATTATAAAAATATAAATTGATCTTAATTGCTGATATTACAATAATAAAATCTCAGTATAACATATCATAACAAAATATGCCCAGATATACACATTTAGGTACTTTGAACCAGTAAAAAAAAATTTGTTCGTAATTGCACACTTCAAAGATCACTAGAACAACAATAATTATTTTAAGTAGAAGTGAGTTTCTTTTGATTTTGTCTCATTTTGTCTGCAGTGTGATGTAGCTCCTGCATGAAGTAGCTCTGGCCTTAAAAAGAGCTAAAGGGTTGTGTTTGTGTGTGGTTTCGTCTAAGCATTTGAAATTGTTTTTTAAGATTAAAAAGCCTTAATTGTTTTCCTTTCTTTAATATTAAAAAAAAAATACATATTGATTTATTTTCTAAATAATCTGTGACTGGGTTGTGCCATAAATATTATGATATATATGTGTGGGATAAAGCATGAAGAACATACATCTACAACTCGTTAACTTGGTGTTTTGTGAAGGAAGTGGTATTATTATTTTCTGAACCTTATTTGAAACGCGAAGAACGTGCTTTACCATGTTTATGGGTGTAATTCATGATATAAATAATTAGTGCTGCTGAAATCGAGACTTCTAACATTTTTTATAGCTCGTTTTGTATAAAACAGTTAAAACAGTTGTATTGCGTAATACTGGATATGAAATTAAATGTTTATATATTTTCAAATGTGAAAAAGACATTGCTTATCAATTAAAAATAAAAGAAGATGATATACATGAAATTATCACAAAAACACTGAACAGTTTGAAAATATAAACACTTTGCAAATATCGATAACCACTCTGTGCCATCCATCTGATAACGATTATAATCATTCGCCACAGTAAATGCATGGTCATATGGATGAGCGCTTGAGCAGTGTGTGTTATCTATCCAGCGTATAGATGTCATTTCATGAATGTGCGAAAACTCACTCGATCGTAGTAAATCAAATTACAGATTCAATTTCACCCGAATTAATTCACACTGGTACTAATCTTTTCCATATTAATCCAAATTAATCCCAAATGTGCACTAGTGTGCGGTATATCATTACCATGATTACAGATAACAAGAAGTCACAATGCTAGGCATGAATATTGTATTGTATGAATATAGTCTTGTTGTAGTGATTTGGTTATTATGCAGAGTGTGATATCTGATATCAGGTTCATCATCTATTTGCATAATCACTTGTAATCCTATTGTTACAAGATATTTTTCTTTTTTTGTTCTTTCTCGACGTCTTTGTTTTGTCCGTTAGTCCATTTTTTATTTTATTATTTTTTTTGCTTAACGACAGTTTTTTTGTCAAGTAGCTATAGAATATTATTCATTTATTCACTTGTAATCTTCATTTATTCTGGATAATTCTTTCAATACAATATATCCCAAGAGATCCAGATGTAGCCTTCAATCTCATGACCTTTATTTGTAGGGAAAATATACTTAAAATCACCATCTACCATGTCTACAGCTATCAGGAGAATTTAACAGTATGTCAAGAAAAGATGTTAACTCAGCATTTATTACATCAACGAGTTTACGTAAGCCTATTATTATAATCCCAATTACCTTATAAGACTAACCTTAGAACCATAATATTTGTCACAAGGCATTCCATACTATGATTATTACCATGAGTATGTTATGACGACTTTCATGCTATCTTCAGTAGATAGCAATTAATTGCTATCTGCAGTAGAAATTATTGCTATCTACTGAAGATAGCAATTAATTGCTATATACCGGGTGTCCCAAAAAAAAGGTTACATGTAGATTTCTGAAAGTAATATAAGTTAATGTTAACAAATCTTAATGTCCTTTTCATGACATAATCTATGTAACCTCTACTAGTACCCATGTGAATGTCAAGTTCACAACGTGCGTATTTTGCCCGCATTCCACGCATTCCTGAACAAGCTGTTTACCAAATTTATGTGACATAATGCAACACGAGGTCACTGCCCGCACACGGCGCATAGTGCATTTGGCGGGTCATTTGAGTAGGTCCAGCTATAGCATGGCAGACGCAGTATATTATTCTATTGAACAGGTAATTAAACTTGTTCAGTTTTATTTCGAGAGTTCAGTTAGAAAATGATTTTTACAGTACATAACCCAGCAGCGATTTCAACTCAACTAAACCCAATTAACAAAGCCTAAATATGCATTTTTTTTATTAATTTCATTATGTTCATGGCAGAAATGCCTTCACCCAAAAACTGTCCCTCTCTAATAACAATCTTCCTTTTTGTTAACCACCAAGGTTCAAGAAGCTCTAAAATGTGCAATATTTATTTTGTCAATATGGTTCTTTAGTGCAATTAGCTTTTCAAGCATGAAAAAAAAAATAAGAGAAAAATCATAATTAATAAGAAAAAAGGTTAAAACAAAGATGTGCTTGTGTTCAACTTTCTTTGTACGATATTATGATGATTAGTCACTCTTGACACCCCTGTCATCTTGCGCTCATAAGTTAAGTTGCTCTTAAGATACGGAGTTGAAACTTAGCAAACAATTAAAAGAAGGATGAATAAAGAATACCTGAAAAAATGACATTGTTTTGTTGTACCATCGCTAAACACGGTTCATTTTCTACATGTAACCTTTTTATGGGACACCTTGTACTTAAGATAGACTGCACTCTCTTAAAAACGGCCCATTCTTTCTTTCTTTCTTTCTTTCTTTCTTTCTTTCTTTCTTTCTTTCTTTCTTTCTTTCTTTCTTTCTTTCTTTCTTTCTTTCTTTCTTTCTTTCTTTCTTTCTTTCTTTCTTTCTTTCTTTCTTTCTTTCTTTCTTTCTTTCTTTCTTTCTTTCTTTCTTTTTTTTCTTTCTTTCTTTCTTTCTTTCTTTCTTTCTTTCTTTCTTTTCTTTCTTTCTTTCTTTCTTTCTTTCTTTCTTTCTTTCTTTCTTTCTTTCTTTCTTTCTTTCTTTCTTTCTTTCTTTCTTTCTTTCTTTCTTTCTTTCTTTCTTTCTTTCTTTCTTTCTTTCTTTCTTTCTTTCTTTCTTTCTTTCTTTCTTTCTTTCTTTCTTTCTCCCACCTCTTTATCTCCATCTCTACCTTCTCTCTCTATTTCCACACCTTAACTCAGCTCGCATGCAGTATTATATGTTATCAATTTTTAACACGATATTTTTGTGTGGATTCCCGGGGACAGGATAATCGACTTTGCTTCATTTCCTTGTTTGCATTACTTTTAAAGAGCAATAAAAGTAAAGATTGATAATTTCTTAAAACATTACAGGAACCAGAAGTAGGTTATACAGCCCTACGGTCACACTCATCCCAACGGCATAGTTCAATAACCTCAATTCAACAATCATAGTGCAAAATTTGACCTCAAGTTACCGAGTATGAGTTTTTGTATCCACATTTTCAAAGGTCATTCAATGAATGTGCAAATGTATTGGGGTTAAAGACATGTGCCTTGATAGATGCGCATGTTGTGGATCCTAGTGTCAGTATGAAATAGGCATGTTACACACAAATTAATCTTCTTAATCAATTCGGGCAGATATTACATTGTGCATGTCAAAATACGCATGCATGAGGATACATTAACTTTCATATCCAAATTGCCCGTCGCATATTCATGACACTATAGCGTATGGTCTTGATGATAAACAATATGCAAGCGCACAAAATAGGATAACATTAAATGATGTATCGTTTATAATCTCATATCATTTGTTGATTGTCTCATATCGTCAAACCATAAAATCCTCATCCGAGTTGATCATTCATGCTCCATACGCCGAACAAAGGTGAGACCGACACGGAAATCGGCAATTTTCAAAGACGAATGGGACACCAAGCAATTTGTTTCAAGACTCCGTAGTTTTAAGGCAAGTTTGAGCCAGAATTTCCGGGGGACACTCCCATGCATATTTTTAGGTATATGTTTGGTGGTTAAAACGTAAAATAATTTTTGTTTTGTTCACGCGTCGCGACCCGGGCATGCGAGGGAACTGTTTAACATTACTTTATGGACTGGTATACTAAAAAATCAAAAAGACGCGAATATAAGGATGAGTTTATGGATAACTAAAATTTAAATCATATATGAAAAATAAGAGACCCAAGGTTGTGCCACGAAAGTGAATGTTGACGACCGGTTCCATTCTTCTGGCATCGCTCAAATAGAGACCCATGTTTTGCCTGTCATGTATTGCAAGGACCCGAATATGTATATCAGTGTCGTTACTCGATATTATATTCATGTTGTTGTATTTTTGTGTGCACCTAATACATTGGTGTGAGTGCCCCCGGGATTCAGACCCTTTAAATGGCTAACGAACCATGTGTACGTTCTTCTTATGGTCTAGTCTCCTATTGATATACACAAATTATTATTCAACTAATCAGAACTTTATCTTCAAATCATTTAATTTGAATACGTAAGTGGCAGATACAAATCACGATGGCAAAGATAGAGTTACTAATCTACGCATCGTATGTAGCCGGCGTTTAAGGCGGCAGGTTTTAACTTGTGGAGACGGTGTATTTTATCGAGTATAATTCTGGCGAGTTAGATCTTATTCACATTGAATACATCAGCATTACAGGCATAACGGCATTTTGCTATACGTTAGAAATGAATCGCTGTCCTATTTAAAGAGATATTTTGCTATCTTCGGTAGACTGCCTTATCGAGTAGCCTACAATTCTTGCAAGTTGAATTATAATCCGTTAATTTGTCAAAATGAGTCGCTTTTTAAAGTGCGTGTAGTCTATCTTCAGTAGATAGCAATTAATTGCTATCTTCAGTAGATAGCAATAATTTCTACTGCATATAGCAATTAATTGCTATCTACCGCAGATAGCAATTGCTATCTACTGAAGATAGCAATTAAATGTTATCTAATGAGGATAGAAATTATAGTAGGAATAATTGGTATCTTCAGTAGATAGCAAGTCATTGTTATCTTCTATAGAACTGAGAACTGAGTTTCTATCAATTTACACTGGTAGCCTCATGTATAATTGACACTTCAGAAATGATTTGCGATAATCACTCTTTGAAGAGCGTACTCGCTATCTTCAGTAGATAGCAATATTTTCTACTTTAGCAATTGCTATCTATTGAAGATAGCAATTGCAATTGCTATCTACTGAAGATAGCCCAACTACTATCTACTGAAGATAACAATTGCTATCTACTGAAGATAGCAATTAAATGTTATCTAATGAGGATAGAAATTATAGTAGAAATAATTGCTATCTTCAGTAGATAGCAAGTAATTGCTATCTTCTATAGAAGCAATTAAAAAACACATTCAATTTGTATTTTCATCAAATCGAGTTTGATTCTTGAGAATTGGGTTTCTATCAACTTACAAAGACAACACCGGTAGCCTCACGTATAATTGACACTTCAGAAAAGAATTGCGATACTCTTTGAAAAGCGTACTCGCTATCTTCTGTACTATCTTTGGTAAATAGCAACTAGGCAATATATTGCACTTGTGTGGACGGTATGTTTTATCAATCCTGCGATTTGAGTTCACTATCTATGCGGTATATACATTATACACAAGTAGCATTGGTAACTACATTTCGTAGAAACGTCAGAGAGCGTATACTTGCTATCTTCAGTAGATAGCAAATAGAACAATATATGTTATACTTGCTATCGTCAGTAGATAGCAAATAGAACAATATATGTTATACTTGCTATCTTCAGTAGATAGCAAATAGAGCAATATACGTTATACTTGCTATATTCAGTAGATAGCAAATAGAACAATATACGTTATACTTGCTATCTTCAGTAGATAGCAAATAGAATAATATATGGTATACTTGCTATCTTCAGTAGATAGCAAATAGAGCAATATACGTTATACTTGCTATCTTCAGTAGATAGCACATAGAACAATATATGTTATACTTGCTATCTTCAGTAGATAACAAATATAACAATATATGTTATACTTGCTATCTTCAGTAGATAGCAAATAGAACAATATATGTTATACTTGCTATCTTCAGTAGATAGCAAATAGAACAATATACGTTATACTTGCTATCTTCAGTAGATAGCAAATAGAGCAATAAATTAGAGGCTTATATTTCAAAATGTGGGCACAAATTATCATGACTGTGTGTACTGAAACAGACTAAACAAGCTATAATTACAAATGTATTGTTGAGTTGAGAATGGGTTCATGAATGTGACATCATTTTAATACATTTGAACATGGAATTCATGGTCTGGAAGCTTTATCGTTAAATTAAACTTGAAAAACTTCAGAAGTTTGTTACATGTAATGTTGGAAATGACGAGTTTCATCAACGCCGAATACAATATTCGAGACCATGGTAAATTGTTCCATTAAAAGTAACATTACCAAATAATTTCGTACCTGAAGTTATAATTGTTCACATTGAATCAAAATCAGTGCTCTGCAAGTTGATATAATGATTTTATCGCGACATTTATATAATAGGCAACATTTTATTACGGCACTGAGCCCTGCATTTCTATTGAATAACATCACATCGTATGCCCGGGATCGTATGTAGATGGCAATTGATAAACAGAACTTATATGGTCACGCACTTTGATACATAAATGAAGAGCATCAAATAACACAGAACGCTAAAATAATGATTTCTAACGCGTACATATTGCTGCTACTACTGAAGAAAGCAGTCTGCTACAGTAACGGGACTCTAGCTCCCTTCAAAAATAACTCGATACGATTTTACTCTTCATATTTGAGACTCCATAATATTTCTATTCCTCGTTGTTGCCTACAATGAATTCATAGTTGAGCAGAGACACGGGGGCAAATGAGCTGCTTGCAGTTCAACTACCTATGAACTACACATAATGATATAACACTTGTAAACTAAGCTGCAAGATATGATACACCAAGTGCATATTATAAGGTTTACTATACAGAATTATTCATTAGAGATAGCTGCTTATAAAAATGAAACAAGTTGATGAATGTATATAATTAACTTAGTGTTTTTACAGAATAAATATAAGCACAACAAATCGTGTTTTGATATACAGGTATTGTATGTTTAAGCTATAATAATAATAATAAAGACAGATTTAATAAATACAGTAAATAAAAAGTGCAAACTTAGGTAAAAGGATTGTATAACAATTATAATATTACGTTACGCGTTTGAATTCTAATTAATGATAAGTAACTCGACATTTCCTGCTGTGGGATGCTTTGACAATAATCTTTCAAGAAAACTTGCTTTACTTTGTTTTAGGACATAATCATGTATCTGTTTTAGGACATAGGCCTAATCATACGATGAAAATGTTAATAATCTTATAGTTATTTAAATTTGAAAAAATCATACGCTTTCTTCTGAGGATAAGACTTAAAGAGGGGGGGGGGGGATTTAACAAAATAGTCAAAAATTGTCAAGAAAAGTCCTATAAAAATCTAAGATATCACGGCGGCCAGCATATCCTACAAGAAAAGGGGAGGACAAGAACGTGTCCTCTTGCCTATATCACTGCTTCTTCTTGCCTGGGGAATTTTTAGTAAATATGAACATTCATGGTACATAATTGCTCTTGAACTATAAACGGAAACTTTTCAGCAAACTAGCTTTTGACCCCGTGATCGGATCGGACTGTAAGGGGTCCAACTTATGTTCATTTCAACAGTTGCAATGAGTCAATGGTTCTTGAGACGGATGGTTCGATATGATGCACATTTGCTCTCGAATCCAAACGAATATCAGAACCAAAAACAAACAGATAAACAAACAAACGACCGAGCAAACATACGAAAGTACATCCTAACACACATGCAGAGAAACAGGAAATGGACCAACACTCCAACAAACAAACAAACAAACAGACAAACAAACAAACAAACAAACAAACAAACAAACAAACATACAAACATACAAGCATGCAAAGAATCAGCGAAACAAACCAATGAGTTAATACGTCCACAAAATGTAGGCCAAAATATAACCGTGTCAAAGGTCAGCATGTCAACCAATTTTTTAATACTTAAATCTTCAGGGTTAATAGCACGAATCAAAACAATATTTGAGAAGAAAGTTTTATTAAAACTACTATTTTACTCAGTATGTTGAAACAGTATATAGTCAAAGTGTATAAGCACTGAAGCCAAATCCTCCCAACTTTGTTACTCCGGGTTGTTATACATGCAGTTTAGCATTCATGACCGGGGCGACAGTTCGTATGAATGATAGAAATAATTACAGAATCTAGCCCCAAGAAGTTTTCATTTAAAAACATTGTATTCAACATTACTGAGTATATGTACAACAACCTTTGGAAATCAAATTGGGACAGAATCCTCGAGATTTCTGAAAAGTTGTCAACTCCTAGGGTTTATCCGTACATATTGCATGCCAAGACACGAACGAACTAAAAGCGCCCAGCGCTATAACTGCTCCAAAACATGACTCACTGACGCACATGGCTCTGTCACTACACATTCATAGTTCAATTTCAATTGGAATGGTAAAAGAAGAAAAATAGCGCCGGAGTACAAATACGAGAGATGAAAAAACTCAACAATACCACTGGTTTGTATAGTTTTCTTATCCTATTGTCATCTGCTGGAAAAGGCCGCGTTCTTAGGTCAAATCAAAATTACCAAGTTTCTTTAGATTGCCTCAAATCTTATGTTTAATTTTTGGTGAAGACTGGAACAACTTCGTTTGTTCATGTATACAACCACTGGGAGCGACAACAATTGTACCGATCGCGCGATAGATGTATTCATTCTAATCAAATTTCAGATTTACTTCAAAAAACTAAAACATTTTGGTCTTAACCTGGTGTTTTATTTAAATCATTGACACTGCCTAATTGGTAAGATAATTAAAGCGAAGTCTTCTAATCAGATATATACACAACACCGTATCGAGTTTGCTATTTTAAACCATTTATAGTTTAGAAATTAATTAAATTGTGGATTTAGAATCTAGAAATAACCCATTCAAAAAATCTTAGTGTTAAAGTTGGCCATCAAAGGGCATGCTCCGGGTTAGACGTTATGACAGTAGATGACACGGAAAACCCCGTGACATGTTGATTATAGCGGGGCTGCTCACAAGAGGTGAATGGAGTAGTTCTATGGTATTAGCAAAACGGTTAATTCAGCCTCACATCCGATATCCGATTTCTCGCTAGTATTTGTGCACGAATTCTAAACCGTTATTTCTGATAACAAGTCTCAGCTTTTGAATGTAAACTCACGCATGAGATTGAAGTGTTTTGTATACTCATGGCCAGAAATAGCTCAGTCTTATTTTGTGTCTTAGATTGAAGTTTTGTTAAGTATGTCAAAGGCCATTAGCTTTTTGTCGTTCGTATTGTGAAGTAGAAATCAAAGGTGGAACTACTAAATTTCACAATTTCGTAATATACGATTGATTTGGAAATTATGAAAGTGAATACAAAACCATCGGCTTTTAATAATTTTTCTTATACATTTATTTTATCAAGCGTGAGCTGACATGGAGCAATATTGCCGATGTTAGCAGTTTCAGTGCAGCGTACCGTACCTTCGTTTTGGCCGCCCCTGCTTTTACCCCGGGGGGCTCGCCCCCCCAAAGCCCCCCCCAAATACGCGCATGAGTTTGGTAGGAATGTCAAATGGCTGACTGTGCTATCTACTGAAGATAGCTATATCTGATATGCAACTTTCATCACAACTTACAACTACAGGTCCTCATTTATCTCTTCACGTATCGGACTTTAAATTGGCTATTCCGGTTGAAATCCACACACCCCAATGGAATACATGACTTAGATTTAAAATGGAGCCCCATTCAGATAACCTCCATACATGAGAACACATCAGACACATCAAATTGCATTCTGAATACGAGGAAAATGTCCTTCATACTGCAGTTACTGTCCGTTTTCCTATACACAATACACAGTGCTCTCACCATTGACGCGTGACCCCTACAAATGATGTATGTTGGGAGAACGGACACTTGCCTAGTTAACATCACTGTGTGAAAAATAACCAGCCAATATTTTATTTATTCTCCAAAACTTCTAGCAAATATATTTCTCTAACATGACCTAAAATTACAGCTAGGTTAGATGTTCAGAAATGGTCGTACTTTTGTAAAATATGAGTGAGGGCAAGGCATAGCTAGCCAACTCCCCGTGTTATTTGAATGGAGATTTGACCGAAAATATTGGTATCGGACCGCTCACTTCTGAAGGATGCCAAAAAAAAACCGGTAAAAGCTACATTTAAATTATTCTAAATAGGTTCTAGAAAATAAAGTTTTGTAACATGTCCTAAATTTTAGCTAATTTAGGTGTTTGGAGAGGTCGTACTTTTGTGTTTTAGGAAGGACATGTAAACGACAGATAACACCAAAAATATGAAGAAATTATTTCTAAACCGTGTTAAGTCAAAAATCATTATGTTGCTCATTTTCAAGAATGCTGGTTTACAAAAAGCACGACATTGTCTGATTTCGTGAACAAAGCCACACATAACATTGTTTCCTTTCGTTTCCTTTATAATCGGTTACCCAACTGAAGCTATGAATACCAGCTTTATTGCGATATCGCACATGAAAACAGTCACTTGTGCACAACCAGAGAAGATCCGATTTAATCAGTTGAGCTGTTTCAATGAGTGTTATCTTGGTTTAATAGCTTTTAATGGGGTTAAGTCCTGCAAAGGTCGAGATGAATTCTACTGTAGACATGACTGCATCATGTCTGATATCAAATAATTTTGATTTTTTGAAATTCGCGATATAATACAAATTTTATGGCAAATTATTAAAAATTGATATTTTCCTCGAAGTAAACTTTATCAATCTAATGACATGTACTTAAAGTATATGTAGCTGAGAGGTGAAGCCGTCCATCATTTGAAAATTCTGACCTTCCGTATTGAAGATATACATTTTTCCCCCAAAAGACCTAAAAAATTGTGCATTAATTGTGATTCTTTTTAGGAAAAATCACTTATGTACCGTATATTTTATGCAGAAGATGCTGTTTTTTGTGAAAAATAAGTGCACACCCATATAGAGGAGTGACTTTACAATAAAAGAAATGCCTGGATTTCCATGTTTGCTTTCTGAACACGACTGGAATTCCAGTTGCCAATGTTACTGAAAAACGCTTGGAATTGCAATTAAATGAATGCAATACCCCGGAATTGTCCAAAATGAGCTCTCAAATTGACGACTTCCGATTTTGAACTATTTTTGTGTTGAATTGTTTCACCTTTGAAAATCTGGATTTCCCAACAACCACCACTGAACAAAAAGTCCGGAAATCTGAACTCCTCTATAGTGGGTGTGCATCTATTTTCAGGAATAGGGGCCTAGTACACGTCTCATTTGCAGACTTGTAGTCGAGTCACTGAAAGTCGAGTCCGAGTCGAGTCGAGTCATCGAGCCCTCGAGTCTCGAGTCGAGTCGAGTCATGAAGGCTTCGAGTCCGAGTCGAGTCGAGTCATTTGAAGTTTTCAGTCGAGTCGAGTCGAGTCGAGTCAGGCCATTCTGTCGAGTCGAGTCGAGTCGAGTCGGATATATTTTGTCGAGTCATTTCGAGTCACTTCACGTTTTATATGCTCATGATACCAGCTGTCAACTTGATAGCCCAATTTGCATGAATTTGTACTTTTTTGAAATTAAAATCCCAGTGAGAGTACATAATATTAATTTATGAATCCAGTGCATTGTGGAAATCAGTAATCAGTCATACTTGTAGTATTGCCATTAGGACCCGCCATGAGTATGGGTACGGGTGCGTGTCCCGGACCACGAGTACTTACGGGTACGGGTCCCAGGCCATGGGTACGGATTTCAGGTCATGGGTAAGGATACGGGTACGGATCCCTAGCCATGAGTATTCAGTACGGGTCCATTCCAAAATAGGGTGCGAGTACGGGTACGGAGCCATGGGTACGGGTACGAGTATAGGTACGGAAATTGGGACTCGAGTACGGGTACTGGTCCAGTAGTGGTATGGAAATTGGGACTTCAAGTACTTGTATGGGTCCTATTATGGGTATAAACAAATTAATTAATCAAGTACAAAAAGAGATCAAATATTTGGTGGTCATAGTGAATCTAGCCTAAAGGTGGCATATTTTGGGATGCAAGTGAAAAAACTATGTCTATGTACAGTATGGACAGCCAGACTGTGCAATACTAATTTCAACATATATTTAGCAATGATTTAGCTTTCGAGTCTTATTATGCACATCTGGATAATTATATCCATGTTTTATTAATATTTCAAAATTCATATACATCCCAAATTTCTGTATATGGTAAGAACCTCTCTATTCATTTGACTCAGATGCACAAGCCCAAGCCTGGGCACAAGAAGTACATGTGGCTGGTGGAAATGCTCACACCAGTCAGTCACATATTGCAATGTAGTTCTTCATGTGTGCAGCATGTAGAGGAGTGTATTTGGATGGGGAATAAAGTGATCAGTCATTGTGTGAATGAGACATGTAGCATACATGTAGGGGTGTGTGCACAGGCTGTTACAGTGACATGTGTGTAGCATTCATGTACATTTTTAACACACAAATAAATTAGAAGTACCGGTATTTGCAAAACATTACACTGTAGTGCCAGGATAGTGAGGATATACACTCAAATAACACACTGCACACAACTGTTACCATGGTTACAACAGACTTGAGAAAAAAGCTAAGATTTTCTGTAGAACTGAAGTATGTGTACTACTACAATTGACCTACATGTACTTATGAGTGATGACCACTTTTGACAATCAACTCAAAACACTTCTGACAATGATCAATAATAATCTTTGATCAATTTTTTTAACATTGATGTGTTTTAAGATGATGTACAAATGTATAACAATGTTGATTGATTGAATCTCAGACCATTCATGTTACCATGTAAATTGTTTGTTGTTTGATGTAATAATGTTTGTAATATAGCTACATAAAAGGCAAACATGTAGGCATTGACATGTACTTTTAAGTGTAGGTAATCCAAAATGAAATAATTATATATTAATTATTAACCAGTTACATCAAAAGGTACACAGTAATCAAAGAAAGAATTAACTTACAAAGTTGGATGTTTGGTTCTGTAGTGTGAGTGTCTATTAAAGTTGGATGTTACACCAATTGGGTTTGAGGCACTACTGTTGCACACTTTGCAGATTGCTTCATGTTTGTTTGGCCCTTTCCCCGGGGGGGGGGGGTCACTCCCATTGTGGCATGTACACCATCCGCGATAATCAACTTTTGAAAAGCACCCTAAACAAGGATTTAACCCTTGGCTAAAACGACACCCTAAACAGGGATTTCATTCCTAACATCAAATTTCATACCCTAAATTTCATTTCCGCGTATTTAGAAATTGCAATTTTGCTACCCTTTTTCCCAATTTTTTTTGTTTTTGACACCCTAAACGCGATACGCGCGGATCGTGCCTACCCACGAAAAACGACCCTTTTTACGCGTTTTCATTATCGCGGATGGTGTACAGGCCACAATGGGAGTGACCCCCCTGGGGCCCTTTCTTATAACTTTTGTAGCCAAATTCCACAATCCCAGGTTCATCTTTCATCATCTTGCTTTCTGATTCTGATGTGCACACAGGGTTGCCAAAACTTTTCAGCCCAAGTCGCGGGTATTAGCCGTGAAATGTCGCCCAAATAGCCAAAAAATCGCCCAAAATTTTAAAGTCGATTTAGGGGTTCTACACCCCGTTTTATTTTGAAATTTTGGAAAATGTTGAAATAAATTCTAAAAAACAACAAAAACTGAAAAATTGAAAAAAAAAAAAAAAAAAAAGCTGAAGATAAATTTAAAGTCGATTTGAGGGGGTTCTACACCCCCTTTATTTTGGAAGCTTTGGGAAAAGCTGAAATAAATTATAAAAAAACTAAAAAAAATGAAAAAAGTTTTAAAAAAAAAGAAAAATTAAAAAGACGGCTGGGGGTCTACACCCTTTCTTTCTATTTTTTAAATGCTGAAATAAATTATAAAAAACTAACAAAAACTGATTTTTTTTGTTGTAGGCTTAGGCTTAGGCCTACTGTAAGGAAAATTTATTTGTGAATTTTTGTGGAAATAATTATTGAAATAAATTAAAGTAAAAAAAATAAAATTGAAGAAAAAAAATGTTAAAACTGCAAATTGAAATAATGAAAAATTAACAAACATTTTCAAAAATTTAAGAAAAAAATAAACTGCAAGGAAAATAAAATGTTGACTTTTGACGGGGTTCTGCACAGTGCACTATCTTTTTAATTTTGGGGAAATGCTGAAACAAATTATAAACAAACGAACAAAAATTATCTTAATAGACAAGCCATTCATTGCAATATGGGGGGGTAGGCCTACAAAATTTCCCTTCAGCTGAGTACTATTTTTAATCAAATTCAAAACGGCTGGTACTTTTGATCATCATGCCGTTTCAAAAGAAAATGTGCGGTATCGGTACTAGGTGTTTACACATTTTTATTTCAAAAGAACCGCCAACGGGAAAAAAAACCTTATGTTGAAGTAGAAATTTCAAACTTGGCACCCCGCTGCCACTAAGAAGCAACTTAAGTCGTCTAAACCACTTGTAAGTATTTAGATGGGAATATTCTAAGGATAATCCTCCAGCTCAAGTGGTCTTTAGCAACAACATGTGATGCGATTAACCAGCCCCCTCCCTGTGCGTGCCATTGTTATGGGAAGCACACTGACCACAGAGTGTTTTGTAACTAGTTGCTTATTGAATTACTTGTTTGGTGCTTTTGTTGAATGACCATTGAAAGAATTGGCAATCATGATCAAAAAATAAGTTTTGAAGTCGGCTTTGTCACAAATCGCCCAACATTTAATACATTTCGCGGGTGAGATTTTCAAAGTAGCCCAAATGTCGCGAAATCGCGGGAGCACTTTCTTTGTCGCGGGACGGAAGTCGGAAATCGCCCAATTGGGCGCCCAAATCGCGGGTTTGGCAACCCTGTGTGCACAAACAGTTACACTGCACTGCACAGCAATGATGTGTGATGATTGACTGATGACACTTTATTGATTGAACACCACTTGAAAGTTGACCTATTCACTTGTGTGTTTTATGAATGGGGAAGTTCAGTTGCTCATTTGCATAACAGTAACAGACACAATTAATGGGTACAGTTTTGATCAAGTCCTGAAATTATGCTCAACTTGGTAGTTCTATAATTAATGTTGTATAGGTGGAAGGGTTTGGAGCTAGACTACTTTTCAATATACCTCCATGCACCAAGTACATGTATGTAGGGATGTGAGAGGCTCCCAGCTGGTATAGTAAGAGCCCACTTTGTAAAATATAAGAATCATTCACACACTGAGATATGTGGAAGAATACATGCAGATATTATTAGAAATATTAAGGTATAATTTATATTTTCGAGTCATTTTTAAAAGTCGATTCAGCCATACTGACTCGAGTCACAAGCCTCGAGTCATCGAGTCGAGTCATCAAATTTCGAGTCGAGTCGAGTCATCGAGTCATCAACCCTCGAGTCGAGTCGAGTCGTCGAGTCGCCTTGCCTCGAGTCGAGTCATCGAGTCACCAAAACTCGAGTCGAGTCGAGTCGAGTCGAGTCATTTCGAGTCGAGTCACTACAAGTCTGCTCATTTGTAGATTTTTTGCAATTATCGGTGCTATCTATTGAAGATAGCTTGAATTAGCTTCAATTCTGACACACGAAGCTACCATTAGTGATATCTACTGAAGATGAACTGAAATCAACGCTTTTAGCCCTATCCTATCTTACTACAACATAGAACAATAACCATTCTTTTACTTTTAGTAGCAGAAAAAACATGCAGTGGCCCCAATCGTCGCACTAGAACTTCAGTGCATGTATTTTGTAGTTTTATCATAAAGAAGTATAATATTAACATAGCATAATAATGTCACTTTTCATTGTAATTTTTATGTCCTGTTTTCTAACGTTCAACAACAACAAAACTAACAAAATATTCAGAAGTAACTAAGATTTCTTCTGTAATATATATCTTATATTCTATTTTAAACTGTAATGTAAAAGTTTAGCAGTAAATTTAAAGATTCCCACTTTTCCGTTGTTGGTTTTTGTACATACTTGTTTGTTTTTGTAATAAGCAATTTTACACCTCCATTTGTTTTCAGCGCGAATAAAATATATTATGAGCTGTGTTTTCAAAATTCTTCCATTCATTTTCCTATCAAATACACGATACCGGCAACCGAGATTCACATTAAACAGAATGAATGGATAATTATTTTGCTCATGAGTACACAAAGTGGCAAGCACGTCGTAGGTCCCATATTGCGCATTTGGCAGCGTGATTTTGAGGACTATTCAAGTGCTTACAACACTGCACAGCCTTTAGAAGCTAAGGAAGCATTTGGTTTCACCGCACGCCCCGGATCAAGTTTCAAGTTTCTTAATTCTTATATTGCTTGTGTTTTATCTAGCCAAGCTGTGATTTGTGATTAGTAAGCTGTTAGGGCATATATGTCTTGACTTCATGTCCCATGGTTTGGATTAGAGATATCAATTGCAAGAAAATCTTGCTTGGATTATTTTTTTGATGAAAAGCGAAAACAAAATTGATTTGGAATACTCAACTATCGTCAGAGCAGAGAATTATGTATAAAATGTGGTAAACATTAAAAAAAGAAATTCGTTGTCATCGTCCTCCTCCATCTTCTTCTCCTCCACCTGCTCATCGTCCTCATCATCAGCATCAACAGCATCGTCATCATCATCATCATCATCATCATCAACATCATCATCATCATCATCATCATCATCAGCAACAGCAGCAGCAGCAGCAGCAGCAGCATAGTCATCATCGTCATCATTATCATCCACATCCTCATCATCATCCTCATCATCATCATCATCATCATCATCATCATCATCATCATCGTCATCGTCATCATCATCATCATCATCATCATCATCGTCGTCGTCATTATCATATCATATCATCATCATCATCAACACCATCATCGTCATCGTCATCGTCATCGTCATCATCATCATCGTCGTCGTCGTCGTCCTCATCCTCATCATCATCATCGTTGCATCATCATTATCGTCCTCCTCCTCCTCCTCCTCATCATCGTCATCATCGTCATCATCATCGTCATCATCATCATCATCATCATCATCATCATCATCATCATCATCATCATCACCACCACCATCGTCGTCATTATCATCATCATCATCATCGTTGTAGCAGCATCAGTATCAGCATCATCGGCATCGTCATCATCATCGTCTGGACGCCTTTCTTCGAACCGCCTCTCTCTTTCTGGTTATTCAGTCTTAGTCTGCTCTTTTCTTAAAGCCCGTCTAATGTCCTGAGTTCATAAAATGCTCTCCCCATTTTCTTAATCCACTCTGTGGTGTTTTCGACAAAAATTACTTTCTTATACTAAAGAAGACCATCAAATGTTTTCATACAAAGTGCATTATCTATGTGTCACTTTATGAACACAACCACAGATGGAAGTGAAAGCAAATGTAAGAATTCATGTAAAACCAAGATTATCGCGATTGTTCTTTCATTCAGGTGTTGAATCATCAAGCAGCATTACTCTACTAATGGTTTTATTCATGAATATATACGTATCCGAAGTATAAAAACAATGTAAAATAGAAAGAAAGAGAATGCACTTTTTACTTGTCTCCTGGTGAAGACAAAAGGACACTTTAACAATGATGTGTTAAAACTCTTGTGACTAAATTACATAAGTGGTTTACCAAATCGCACTATTCAAATGGCCGAAAACATTGACGAGGAGGCGAGTATTATTTTCTTGTTGAAGTGCTTGGTCAGTACGCTACTCGTAAAACAATAAACAATTAATGTTGTCACTGTATTATACCGAAGAACAGAAGAAACTACTCATGAATGATGAATATCAAAAAGAAATTAAACGTTGAAATGTATGATAATTGAAACCTTTTAGTATCCTCGAACTTTAATCAAAGATTTATAAATATTATACTACCGGTCGATCAAAAAAATTCTTATTTCAATGTTCTGTTTAAATAACTTTTAAGCCTACCTATAAGGTTCTTTCGTGGCATTATTTTCTAAAGTAAAATTTCAAAATCTTTATAATTGGGCCTAAAAAAAATAGTTTGATTGGCGTAACCCGACCTACCCTAAAATTAAGCCCGACCCTAACTTTATTTATTTATTTTTGCAAAAAAAAAAAAAAATTTAAAAAATAAATTAAAATAAATAAATTAAAAAAAAAAGAAGAAAAAAGTTCCAAAGCCTTTATCAAACGAAATTTACAGCTTAAAAAGTAAAAAAAAAAATAAAAAAAATCCCGACCTACCTACCCTAATTTTTTTTTTTAAGTTAGGCCAATCAAACAATTTTTTTAGGCCTTGCTGTGAAATATCGACACGTGTTTTGGTTCTTGAGTAATGATCAAAATGTGAAAGACTTAGGGGGCCTACTTTTACTTTTACTAAAGCTAGTCACTAATGGCTTTTGATACTAGGCTGGTGATGCTTCGGTACCAAGTAGCGGGACCGTGATTTCCCGGGAGGGGGATAGTGGATGTGCTACATGGGGGGGGGGGGCAAGGGGGATTTTCCTACAATCAATTTGTTCATTTCTCCTCCGTTTGCCTCCTGTCAGGAAAAAAAACACAGAAAATGTTCTCTATTATGGGAGAGAATTACCATACATTGGGCGACAATAGCAGTATTTGGGGCAAAGATAGCCGGGGTCACCCTATTTTGGGGAAAAATGCCAATTTTAGGAACATTTTCCTTATTTTTGCCTGCCCCATTGCCCCCTACTCAGAAAACCCCTGGCGCTACTGGATAGAGAGTGAAGGGGGGGGGGGGTGGAAATCAAATACTAAATAAGCCATTTATTTTTTACCCCAAAAATGCAAAACTAAGTGGATGCCCGTGTCCCCTGATCTGCTGATGCCATTCCCTCCATATAGCACTACCAAGAGAGCTCAATCATGCTTTAAAACTGATGAAATTACATAACGAAGATTTTTTTCTTGGTGTCGTTATATATAGCAAAAGAACATCCACACACGTTCCCAATTAACACAGCGAAGTATTTGTCACCGTACAACGTGAATGTCATTTCACGGTCCTTGATTGCACTTTGAAATATTCAATGACATTTTGTTTTGACTAAATCAAAGCCAATGTTTTCTCTAATCACACCTTGCTTTGTTATTTTCTATGGTGAAGTGTGGGTAAAAAGTACGTTTTATTGTAATATCAACACACCCCGGTTTATGAAGTGTATGAGTTTTGTATTTTAATTTAAAAAATGCAAAGAAGAAAAAAACTGTTGGGTGTGTATTGAATGACAATGTGCTATTCCGATTGATATACACACTACCCCTGTGGAAGATTTTGGAACTATCTTCCACAGGGGGATTATGTTTTTCAAATGTAATTGGTCAGGGTTAACCATTTTGAAACACGTACTCCCCCTGTATTATGGCTTTACCTATATCTTCCACAACTGGAGTGAGTATTTCAAATGGAAGCTACCCAACTGTCTATTCTATTCGAAACTTATGCTCCCCCTGTGGCAGACTTGAGCTAAATCTTCCACAGGGGGAGTGTGGATTTCAAGTTGAATAGTCCAATAAGTGATGATGTCAATATGATTATCATTTTGTTTTGTTAAATCGGTAATATTAAACCACGAAATTTTTTGTTAAACTGTAACAACAAAATTCGAGTGGCACTTATGCATATTTTTACATGTGTTGTTTCAAGAGGGTGGTAAATTATACAATACATGAAGGTTGTTAGAAATAAACATATCCAAAGTTATTATACAAAATTGTTAAAAATTGTCTTGACTTGAAAGTTATCAGGATATTTTTTAATTTTCGATTCAATTCCTTTCACATGTTACAGGTATAAAATAGCAATTTTTGGTCTGGTTGTCAGGACGTCAAACGCAAAGTCGGTCTTCAATTATACTTTGCTGTCTTTCATTTGACACCACTCGGGGGTAGGCCTACATACCTTCTTGGCATTTTGATATATGAAAAGGACCCATATGAATATTGATCCACACTGTTAAAATAAAAAATGTAAAAAAACAGCGTTTATCGCTGGCAGCTGGGATTCAAAATATGTCCCGCTGTTAAATCACGATGGGGTGTAAACATACAAAAATACCGAATAACTGTTAATTTACAGTAAAACCCTGTGAAAAATAAAACTACTGAAAAACTGTATTTTTACAGGCGGCTAATAAAACCGTAAAAAACAGCGTTTATCGCTGGCAGCTGGGATTCACAATACGACTCGCTGTTAAATCACGATGGGGTGTAAATTATATAAAAATACTGAATAACTGTTAATTTACAGTAAAACTGTGAAAAATAAAACTACTGAACAACGGTATTTTTACAGGCGGCTAATAAAACTGTAAGAAAAAAACCCGTCCCGAACCGTTAAATAACAGTTGGCAATAAAATACAATAACCACAGGGTTACTGTTAATTTACAGTAAAACCTTGTTAAAAAAACAAAGCAGTAAGAAAACGGTTTTGGGACTGTTAAATAACGGTGTTTGGGACTGTTAAATAACGGTCGGCGTTTTTGGGACTGTTAAATAATGGTGTTTGGGACTGTTAAATAACGGTACGAGGTGTTTTTGAGACTGTTAAATAACGGTGTTTGGGACTGTTAAATAACGGTTTTTGGGACTGTTAAATAACGGTAGGTGTTTTTGAGACTGTTAAATAACGGTGTTTGGGACTGTTAAATAACGGTAGGCGTTTTTGGGACTGTTAAATAACGGTGTTTGGGACTGTTAAATACTTGTCACTTACCTTAGGGTACCTACCGGGAATCGAACCGGGACCTCTATGTCATTAGTCTGATGCTCTACCGACTGAGCTAACGGGGTTTCTATATTTGATGAAGTATTTTAAGTTAATATAAGCAATATTTTTATAACTAAACCTGCTAAAGTGCATCTTTTGAGGGATATTGATCAAATTTACTGTAAATATTGATAACATTATTTTGCTATAAATATTAATTCTATTTATTACATTTATTAGGGTTATATTATTATTATTATTTTTAGGGCTACTAAGCATTGTCATTGTTATTATTATTATTATTATTATTATTATTATTATTATTATTATTATTATTATTATTATTATTATTATTATTATTATTATTAATATTATTATTATTAATTAGTGTTATTATTATTGTTATCATTTAATAGGCCTATTAGTATTGTTTTTATTATTTATTATTATTATTTTTTTAATTTATAATAATTATTATTACTATTATTAGTTTATCTACTGGGCTATTATAGTCTTTATTTGATGTCACATGTCGGCATTCCGACCGCCATATTAAAGTTGGTCCAACTTAACATGAAAATCTTCGTAAAATTACAAACAGAAGCACTTATTATTACGAGAGATATACTACGGTCAACGTAAAATCACGATCTATTCTCAAATACGATGGTATTTTTACCGACAGAATTTTATTTTACTTTATTTTACATTTAAATTGTAATTATACCGCATATATCAAAAAACCCCGTTCGGTTTGTTTAATTAACCCTATCGGCTGTTGTTTGACACCAAACTTACTATAAAGTTACGATTTCACTTAGTAAAATTACATGCATTTTTAACAGTTACGGTATTCTTCGTAAAATTACCGCCCAAAACAGTATAAATAGTATCTTCTTTATCGTAACATGAAAATTTCTGTAAAATTACAAACAGAAGCACTTATTATTACGAGAGATACACTACGGTCAACGTAAAATCACGATCTATTCTCAAATACGATGGTAATTTTACCGACATTTTTTTTTACTTTGTTTTACATTTAAATTGTAATTATTCCGCATATATCACTGCAAAAAAAACACGTTCGCTTGTTTAATTAATCCTGTCGGCTGTTGTTTGACACCAAACTTACTATAAAGTTACGATTTCAGTAATAGTAAAATTACATGCATTTTTACCGGGCATTTTTAACAGTTACGGTATTCTTCGTAAAATTACCGCCCAAAAATAGTAGGCCTATAGTATCTTCTTTATCCTAACATAAAAATCTCTGTAAAATTACAAATAGAAGCACTTATATCGGTCAACGTAAAATCACGATCTATTCTCAAATACGATGGTATTTTTACCGACATATTTTTTTTTACTTTGTTTTACATTTAAATTATAATTATACCGCATATATCACTGCAAAACAAAACGTTCGGTTTGTTTAATTAATCCTGTCGGCTGTTGTTTGACACCAAACTTATTATAAAGTTACGATTTCACTTAGTAAAATTACATGCATTTTAAACAGTTACGGTATTCTTCGTAAAATTATCGCCCAAAAATAGTATAAATAGTATCTTCTTTATCGTAACATGAAAATTTCTGTAAAATTACAAACAGAAGCACTTATTATTACGAGAGATACACTACGGTCAACGTAAAATCACGATCTATTCTCAAATACGATGGTAATTTTACCGACATATTTTTTTACTTTGTTTTACATTTAAATTGTAATTATACCGCATATATCACTGCAAAAAAACAAAACAAAAGAAAACAAAAAACGTTCGGCTTGTTTAATTAATCCTGTCGGCTGTTGTTTGACACCGAACTTACTATAAATTTACGATTTCAGTAATAAATTACAGGCATTTTTACCGGGCATTTTTAACAGTTACGGTATTCTTCGTAAAATTACCGCCCAAAAATATTATAGTATCTTCTTTATCCTAACATGAAAATCTCTGTAAAATTACAAATAGAAGCACTTATTATTACGAGAAATATACTACGGTCAACGTAAAATCACGATCTATTCTCAAATACGATGGTATTTTTACCGACACATTTTTTTTACTTTGTTTTACATTGAAATTATAATTATACCGCATATATCACTGCCAAAAAAACGTTCGGTTTGTTTAATTAATCCTGTCGGCTGTTTTTTGACACCAAACTTACTGTAAAGTTACGATTTCACTTAGTAATATTACATGCGTTTTTAACAGTTACGGTATTCTTCGTAAAATTACCGCCCAAAAATAGTATAAATAGTATCTTCTTTATCCTAACATGAAAATCTCTGTAAAATTACAAATAGAAGCACTTATTATTACGAGAGATATACTACGGTCAACGTAGAATCACGATCTATTCTCAAATACGATGGTATTTTTACCGACATATTTTTTTTTACATTTAAATTGTAATTATACCGCATATATCACTGCAAAAAAACGTTCGGTTTGTTTAATTAATCCTGTCGGCTGTTTTTTGACACCAAACTTACTGTAAAGTTACGATTTCACTTGGTAATATTACATGCATTTTTAACAGTGCAGGGCTTATTATGAGTGCCACCTCCGGGTGGGAAAATATTATTACTATATTCCTTATTTTTTTCTCTTTTATTTGACACTGGGGATCATACCTTTTAGACCAAAAGGTTAGTCAGTCTGTAAGTAAGTAAGCAATTAAGTAAGGAAGTAAGTATGCATCATAGATAGTGAAGGAGATGTGGTATGATACACTTAAGCTGATACCATTTCGTGGTTCAGCAAAAACATAAGAGAATGTAAAAGGTGCCCAACAGCAGACGCGGATTGGGCTATTCCAGTTTAAATCCATACAACCCCTGTGGAAGACATGACCTTAATCTCCCACACAGGGGGCGTAGATTTCAAATGGAATCACCCATTCAGGTAACCCCATTTGAAAGTCACACCCCTAAGGTCATGTCTTCCACAGGTGGTGTATGGGTTTCAGATGGAATAGCCCATTTAAGGACAAGACACCTGTCAGCAAGGAACCAGGGAGCCCGAACAGAGGAGGATCCAAGCGAGATACTTCAAGAAATTTTTTCCAACCCCATCCACCCAAATGTCATAAAGAAATCTACGCCACTGGTTTTCTCTGAAGAAACTTCTCCTATCATGTAGATGGCGGCTATCGGATCTGTGTTGAGGTCTTTTATGATATTCGCCCGGGGGCTATCGTCGATAAAATATGAAAATACTATAGCGGGTCGTCGAGCGTGTAAGTTTGTCCCCAGTACCTCAGGAAATCTGTGCAGAGTCATACTGATCGTATTTCAGTCTTATTGATTCGTGTATCCTGTTTATTTGTCATTTGCATATTTTAAAGGAATATTTGCACATTTTAAAGGAAAATTAGCATATAAAGCGGTGTCTTATAATAATTACGTGTTATCCACAAGTTGAATAGCCTCTTTCCCGGGCCTCTTTCAGAACAAAAGTTGAAAGAACGTAATGTGATCATGATGTAAAATAATTGGTTCGTCTGAACAAAGATTTACTGTTCATGATTCGAAAAAGTAAAATATTCGTGCTCTATTATACGTCCATGGTAAAATGCTTTACTGTTTAAAAATTCACCTAAGGTTATTAATTATTTTAAACTGTTGTGATTTCGTAGTTCACAGCATCTTACGAATGGTAGTGAGCTTTGGCAAAAACTGTATTGCTCAATTCATAGCGAGTGTGTAAGAATTAAAATATCACAGATATACTTTTATAGGTGCTGCGGTTCTTGAGTTACGTTGTAAAGAGGGCTGAAACAACAACACTTTTGTAAAACGTACATAACTCATTAACAACAATAAATTAAGCAAGTCTGCAAAGTATACGATTTGTAGAATGAACTTTTGCAAAACATCAAGGTGTTAATTTTCAATAATATATTGATCTAGATAATGATAATCGATTTTTAGGTTGCTTCGACCAACAATACCTTGTCTACCCTTAAAGATGGGTGACATGATCGACAGCCTCATCCCCCACTTTCTCTATCAAAATGGCGATTTTGGCATCAGAAGAAAGCTCATATTTTTCTCATTAATCCCGGTGAAATTTTAAAAATATATTCCGATTAGATGTTATGAACGAAAAAATGATAGCTTCATCCCTAATTGTGACCCGTTATGACAAAACCAGGAACATGTCACATTAATTTTACATCTCATTATTTGAATAAAAATGTAACCAATAGACAAGCTTTAAAATAATACCAAAATTAAATAAATAGCATCAATACATTTCAAGATATGGATAATTTTGTAAGTAATAGGCTACCTTGATATTTTTCCAAATTGCTATTCTGAGTAATGGGCCAAATAATTATTAGTTTCCTGCCTTACACATGATTGAATAGGGATTATCATAGTTCAACAGTAATTACTTATTGATTAAATAAACCTCTTTTAAATAAGTACTAGTATCCCCACAAAAAGTTTTCAGGGGTGAAATGGGGACGGCAAAGAGTAAAATGTCATTAATATGACTAAAACAGGGACGAAAAACTAACAAACGGGGACAAAAATTTGGCTTTGCCCCCTCACACTAAAAAGCTGGCTACGCCTCTGATTGGACGAGATACTGTGACCGGTGTACACGTAGAAGTATAAGCATTGACATAAAATATCACAACCTCTCAACCTCTCAAAAATTGAGACGCAATCCGGACAAAAACCTAGATCGGCCTAAATTATAATTTCTACACTGCAAAAACAGTGTTTAAAAATTAAACACTTTTCTAAACACTTTGTAAACACGTTTAGAAGCTAAACATCATGTGTCAAATTTTTGAACATTGGTCAGTGATGGTGCTCAATATCTTTATTTTATTATTTAAACATCTGGCATCCGTATTCTAAACATAACGTTTCTAAACACATTCTTGCCTTTTTTTTATAAACACTGTTTTTGCTGTGTAGTTTATTTGGTTTTTGTCCGTATATTGTGGATAAAACAAAGCAACAAAGCAAAACAGTTTTCATAATACTCCATATTATTTATTCACACATACAAACCAAAAACCAAAACAAAACACAGTCCAAAATATTTTAAAGCTATAGTGAGAAATGTAGAGATAAATACTGTTGAAAACCTGGGGTTTCTATGATTTTGGGCTTTTCTGCAGAAGTTGATGCAACATCAAATACATTGATATAGAGTCAATAGAGGGCATTCTACAATAACATGCACTTGCGCAGGCGGCATAGGACACGCAACACGGACGTACGAGGCTGGCGAAGATACAGGGCTGACAGCCCCATTCACAATACACGGTTAGCGATTATAAATGGACAATTAACATACTTGCAGTGGGGTACTTTGCAGAACCCCAACGGTTTTAGAGTAAGATAATTTTGCTTTGACACCACATAACAAATTTAGAATTGTTTGTGAAGATTTCATGATTATGTGTTAATCCAATGGCGACGTCAAAAATAGCGATATCGCATCCACCATCATCTGCACTTGCGAGTCAGGGTGAACACGCAGCTGGCACCATAATATTGGGATGATCGAAGATTGTGGCCACAAAAAGGGAAATAATTAGGCCTAGTGTCATTGCTGTGTATATTGAGATAATATCTTCAAAATCAACATAGAAAAGCTAATTTTTAAGTATATTTCCTCATGAAAAATTGTCCCCGTCTTTTGCCCTTTGAAGTCCTAAGTTGATCAAGAAGTAGGCTCCTACTTTCAAGCTCCGGTCTTTTATCGAGCACCATAAAGTCAGAATTGTTTTATTTATCTTAAGATATCGGTTTTCCATCTTTGCACAGTATTTTTTTGTGGGGCCTGAGATCATCAGACACATCAAATTACATTCTGAATACGAGGAATGTCCTTCTGATATCAAATAATTCTGATTGTTTGAAATTCACGACTATGGCAAATTATTAAAAATTGATATATTTGATATTTAACAGTCCTCGAAGTAAACTTTGGCTATTCCAGTTTAAATTCATATGTCCCCTATGGAAGGAATTATAAATCTAATGATAAATATATCCAAGTAAGGTAAATCATCTTCATAATAGCTTAAAGTTAAAGAAGACATGTATATCAATAATATAAAGTGTAATTTAAACTTTTATAATGCAAGAAATTTCTAAAAATAGTGAAAAAGGATCCATTTTTGGCCACAATTACCAAGAATACTAAATATGTGCAGTTTTTCCAAAGTTCATAGGTCCCCCTTAAAGTTAATTAACATTTGAACCAATAGAGTCTATAAAGTAACAAGAAGGTTATTACAGGTTTACAGTATCGATGATTACATAGTCTTAATGGTATTAAAACATTTATATATTTATGTAATGTTGAGTTAAGATACTTTAATAATTAAAATTATTATCATTATACATAGATAATCTCAGTCATGACGCTATCCCAATCCATCTCCAACGTTAATGGTCAAGGGTGCCTTCTCACTCTTCCTCCGATCAAAAGCTTCCACTGCCAGCGTTCAGCAACATATTTCCCCCTTCTTGCAGGAGCACCGCTTTGACTTCCTTCAACAGTTCGTCGTCTGCGACTTCTTGCGCGTTGCCACCCTCAAGGTTGTTCAAAACTTCTTGTGCGCGGGTAATATCCTCAATACATGCACTCCCTGTATATCTCTCTATACAGGTATAAAATTAAACAAAGATTACACGAAGTTTTAAATTGAAAGTCGTTACTCGGAATTTGAATGAGCAAAATACTATATGCATAAGATTATATACACCGTCGTTTTATCTTTTCAGTTTCTGTTTCCGTATCCGTACCCGTATTCCATAAGTGGTAGCCTCCCAGGTGTGACCAGTCTTTTATTCTAGCCTTTTGAATTGTTACTAATAATTTGAAGCAAGTGAATTTCAGTTTTCGTTTTGGTAAGTTATGTTAATTTCTGACATGAAACCTTGAGATGAGAGGGTTGGTGCTAATCTATATCTAGACAAAAGAAGAGTCTAAATTTTACGGTCCTAAGTTGTACGGCTTTAATTAACTTGCGTTTGGTGCATATGTACTTACGCCTAGGCGTGAGTGGCTCGTAAAAATAGTCTAGCATTGAAATAATACCATGTTGCCAAGTTATAAGCAAAGTCTTTCATATTGGCGATGAAACGAGCGTCTGAAATAGCCAAATATCTCCCAATGAGGCGCGTACAAGTGGCGATTTGGTAATCATGTTTTATATTGAAATTCAATGCTAACGAATTGCATTGGAGCAAAAATAGTTTATTCTATTCATTCGTAACAATGGCAAGCTAATCTGATAATTGGTTGGGCCTATATACAAGACTCGGGTTTATTTTAAATGTTTATTTTTGCAGAGCTTATTTTCAGTCATGGATCATACTGATAAATTTCGCAAAGAGATAGGGGGATACTTGAAACTGAATAAGTGAGAGTTGGGGCGAGGAAGAAAGAGAGGAGATGGAGAGACGGAAAGACTAGAAAGAGAAGAACTCGAGAGGAGATAGAAGGGACCGGGAGGCTGTGGGGAGGCTGATAATTCGGAGGAGGAGGAGGAAGCAAAATAGGGAGATAGACATTGATACGAGGGAAGGGCGACACTGCGGCCCTGCACATGCCCGTAGCCAGGATTTAATGGGGTGCGACAGGCTCATAAGCGGACCTTTTGTGATTTAAGGGAGTAGTAAATAAGCTTTTAGGGCCTACTTAATATTCATGAGGTCACGAGGTCAAAGGTCAACGCATGTCAAAGGTTAAAGGTCATTTCCGGGTCATGGGTCATTAGGTCAACCGGAAGTGATCAAAGGTCAACCGGAAGTACCGCCATTTTGAAAAAGTCAACCGGAAATACCGCCATTTTGAGTCGACGTTAATATTTAGGGACGTGTATCTTGTCTTGTCTTGTCTGCTACTGCACAAAACGCCTGGTGTGGCTATCAGCGTACAGATCATGCATCGATTCGCTGATTCGTGTATATTTAGGGACATTAATATTTAGGGTTGTTAATATTTAGGGACGTTTGTATTTTGGGAATAACTCTCAACGATGCACAACGATGTTCAACTTTGGGATGTACGAAAATATATAAATAAAGATTGCGACTTACTTGCCAAAGACGAGAGGGCGCTAGGCCATTAAAAACACCGGTGTTCCATAATCTTGTCTCTCCAGCCATTATTGACACAGGCATTCACCTCTATTGAAAACAGCTGATTGGTACTTCAGCTGATTGGTACCGCCACAGCTAAGAAAAGGTTTACAGTCAGAAAGAAACTAAAGCAAACGTGCCTTTGGGGCACTAAAAGAAGCAAAGTGCACAGAATCTACGAACCTGGAGCAGATCGCCAAACTTACAATGAAATGCAAGACAGCTAAGAAGTATCTCCGTGTAGCCCAAAGACCATAAAGAGCAAAGGACAGGCAGAAGGCAACGAGATCGTGGAACCAACCAACCTTGAATCAGTGGCGTAGCGTCATAGGGTCACGGGAGGGGGAGGGGCACGTGCCCCCAATCGATCTGACATTTTTAAAAATCCCATAGGAAAATTGACGAAAAACGGCTTGTGCCCCCAATCAGATCCGGTGCCCCCCAATCATGGTCGGTGCCCCCTCATGTGATGACTCACGCTACGCCACTGTCTTGAATCACTGAAATTCCAGTGAAGTAATTGGATTCCTTGACCCTATAATATACATAACTTTTGTTACCACTGTGTAGTTATATTTTGGGAAAATGCAAAATTAATCACAAAATTTACCAGGGGGTGTAGTACCACCTTAATGAGCTATGTGTAAAGATTATTGAATATAATGTTAGACAATCCTTGACGAAAGTCTATTATAATATAATAGAGAGATTGCGATGTCCCAAACGCAGCACGTGGACCGTACGTTTTCACGTACGTTTTTACGTACGTTAATACGGTGTTAAATATTGCTAGTCTCGGTTCCAAACTGGATTGTGCTCATTCGTCACGAAGGAGAACAAGTCGGCTGGAATAAAGACTATAAATCTAATCTAATCTAATCTATGTCGATAGAGGGCATAGTGATTGAAAAATTAATAGTAAGCGCAGGCTACTGAGTATCTGCCTAATTCAAACAGCGCGCTTTTGATTTTGATTAAAATTTTGACTTCACATGCTGCTTAAACTTGTATTTTTGTCCTCCCCAAATATTATAGTTGCACCAAAACATATATTTTGGTAGATTAAAGATCTACGTTGGAATTCAAAATGGGAAATAGCAATGTCATTTTTTGTACGCAAAGTATCACACACATTTCAATGGGCAATCTCTGCGTATGGATATCGCGTATAAATTTAGTCGATTTTCAACACATCGCTGTACCTTTATTATAATGATTTGTTACAAACAAAAAGGATCATAATAGTAATTAGACTTTCCTTCGTATGTTCATTGACATTATGTATCATTGACTGTCTTTAACATATTGTGAAGTGGACAAATTTTACATTTTCAACGATGTATCTACGTTTATTTCGCACGTGGAAAATCTTAAAAAACTGGGTAAATACGTGACCTCGCTTCGATACAGGAGAGTGGTTTTGAATAGATCAAAGTACGTCCGATACGTACGTTTTGGAATCGCAATCTCTTTAAGGGTAGACGAGGTATTGTTGGTCGAAGCAACCTAAAAATCGATTTTCGTTTATCTAGATTAATATATTATTGAAAATTAACACCTTGATGTTTTGCAAAAGTTCATTCTACAAATCGTATACTTTGAAAACTTGCTTAATTTATTGTTGTTAATGAGTTATGTACATTTTACAAAAGTGTTGTTGTTTCAGCCCTCTTTACAACATAACTCAAGAACCACAGGACCTATAAAAGCATTTCTGTGATATTTGAATTCTTCTACATGCTCGCAAGGAAATGAGCAATACAATTTTTCCGAAGCTCACTACCATTCGCAAGATGTTGTGAACTACCAAATCGCAACACTTTAAAATTGTGTATTACCTTAATGTCTTTCTCAAGAAGGATGAGTAATGTTAAAAGTTAAAAAAAAATATGCAAGATGGCAAATAGATACCCTTTTTATCTCTTCGTCTTCCTGATGAACTCCCGGATGAACTGTCCCCATTGTGACATAAACCTAAGAAAATAAACAACAAAGAAATACAATTAATGTTAGCATTTTCTTTATTCATTTCTAGACTTGTCATTTTCATGATCACAATTGCGTTGAAGGAATTTATTACTAAATTGATGAAAACCCTTTCATTGGCCCATGCATGTTAACCAAGATACATTCGCACATCAGTAATTGTTTTATACATCTATTCAGCTTCTTTTGTAAATGGAAACATAAAAATCAAACCGTTTTTGGCAGGGGCGTAGCCAGCTTTTTTGGTCAGGGGGAGCAAAATAAAAATGTTGGGGCACAGACGAAAAAAATTACAGTTGCACCATACAATACATAGAGACAAAGGGCATTACTTTCAGGAAATGTAACAAACAACTCTTGATTAAAAATTGTATTCATTTAAAAAAACTAGATATCACCAACTTTGTGAGAAATTGTCACCATTTGTTGCAAAATTGTGCAAAACAAATCATAAAAACCTGATTTCAAAAATTAAAAAAAGAAGGGTCCTAGATATTTATATCTACTTTTTAAAAATTAATAAAAAAATTTCACTCAAGATTTTTTTATTTGTTACGTTGCCCGAAACAATTTTTAAACCGTCCTTTACTCTCATTATGTTTACATTCAATTTTCTTTTGTATCATTAAATTGATCCCAATATGTTTGTTTGATCCAGTACAACATGCGTAACTCTATTTCTTACTTTCAAAAATACCTTACTATAATGATATTCATATTTTTAAATGTATTATCATTTATACGTAATAAAAATAATAGAGGTCAAAGAATTTACCCTTGGGGTACACCACAACTAGTTTTAAAACTTAAATGTTAATTCTCATTTACAATTGTTTAAAATGTTGACGTGTTGTTGTTTCTAAGAATATTTACACGATTGGTCACGCGATTAAGAAACATGTTAACCTAATTATTCATAAGACCATTATTATTATCATTATTATTATTATTATTATTATTATTATTATTATTATTATTATTATTATTATTATAATTAATAGTAGTGTTATTATTATTATTATTATTATTATTATTATTATTATTAGGTTTTCATTTAAAGGTCCATGGCCCGATCGACAGCATGCCATCATCCCCCCGATATTTTTCATTGTTGATGAGGTTTTGGTATCACATAATAGATACTAGTTTTCTCATTACTATCCTGAAATTTGACGCCCCAAGTCGATGTATTTCCGGAGAAATCATGCAAAACAGCGGCCTTTAGAGGCTACCAATTTCTAAATACAAAAAAGTACTTCGGATTTCTGGGCAGGGAATTATGAATGAATCATCAGTCTCCTCAACAGCTCCTTTGGTTTCGCGTCATTCACATTCTGTGAAAAGAGCGAACCACACTAACTGCTGAGGAGACTCCAGCTTTACGGCCATAGTATATAGACGAATCCAAATACACGCATTCCTACACCTGACTAGCAGCCTTTAGTTGGGTCCCCGTCGGCTACAATGCATCCAAAATGTGAAATGATTCGGCTTTGGCGGAAATTTTAAACTGCATTCCATCACCCGGTTTACACCTTCCGCGAAAACACAGGTAGACAAACGAAGTTTACAACACAATACAGTTCCAACAGTTGTGCAAATAAAAGCCGCCTTACACCTAGAAAAGGTCGAGGAGGGTTAATAGAATAATACAATAGAGATAATTCCGCAGGTAATCCCGTCGCATTTATTCATAGATGTACAAATGGATGAACAAAAGGACTATGTATAAATAGATGCGACAGGATTACCTCTATTGTATATTATTATTCTATTAACCCTCGTCTTTGCATCTTCTCTGGGTGTTAGGTGGCTTTTATTTGCACAATCGGGTGCTCAAAACCCCAGGTTGGTGCTAGCGGGAAACCGAAGATGGCCGACCAAATCCTGACCATGACTTGGCTCGTTGGATTCGTCTATAGCTTTAAAAATTCCATCATGGCTGCATGGCGCAATTGGTTAGCGCGTTATGTTTTTACCCGAGAGGTACCCGGTCCAATACCCGGTAGTGGTTTTCTTTTTCCTCTCCATTTTTAACCCAAAGTTTTTACATTCATTTGAAATGTACATATTGCAAGGGGAAATATATTTTGTTTCCTTTTTCTGAAACGGTACGAAAAAGAGTTACAAAACAATCCGCTCAATACGTGCATTTGCAGCATTGTCGTCAGGTACGTCTGTTTTGCTTTCGTCGATAATGGCTATTGCCATAATTTATACACAAAAATCTATCATGAACGATATAAAGACGAAACTGGTTATGGTGAGTGGTAGGCCTATTATAATTATTAAAACTAGTGTCACAACTTTTCGGAACGTGTACTAGTGGAACTTGATTGTTGGCCAGTGCAACCACGCACGCACGGCACATGACGAACGGGAATATTTTAAGCACGGATTTTTAATTCTCTTTGCACGGATATTTATTCTCACTGCACGAACATGCCAGGACACACGTTAAAATAGCCACTGCGAGTAAAAACAGCCATTGTAAGGAGTAAGAAAAAGTATGTTTTCAAAAACATTTCAGATTTGTGCAACTTTCTATGATTTTTAGCATTATTTTGCTTGTTCCAGAAAATATCACCACCATCTGCCCGTATACATTAGAACAGGTATTATTTCTTTATCTTAGACCTAATGGCCTATTCAAGCCTATTAGGCCTATTCAAGTTAAAAACAAACACTTGAAAACAATACTCACATAACACCACCGCAACGAGAAATAAAATTTTCGTCATCATAATTGCTAAAAGATATTTTTCCAAGCAGGTACGATGCAATATAGTATACGCTTTAGCTTCAAATTGTTATAGCAAACGTTCTAATCTAAAACTCTATTTATACGGATTGGGTGGTACCACAATAAGGTAAGTCAAAACAAATAGTTGCATCTGACGATTCTGTCAATCAAACTCACCACGGCTCGTGATTGGTTATTATCATACCATCAAGTAGTTTCCTGTGTTTTCATTGGATATATAAAATAGACTTTGAAAGTGCATTTTTGCTGTTATTTTTTGAACCTATATACCTACAGCTCGATGAAAGTACACACCTGGTTCTCTTATGTTAAGTTAACGGCATTATGTTTTATAAAATGTTAATCAGAAAAGATTGGTTGAAGTTATTTAAAATGGTAGGTTTTAAAAAAAAAAGAATGTAAATCCATTAAAATGTAAATCCATTTAATTAACTTGTCATTATTTTTACTTAGCTACAGCTCGATGAAAGTACACACCTGGCTTGCTAATGTCAAGGTAACGATATTATGTTTAAAAATGTTAAAAAACGGTATTATCGTTGAATAAGTTCATCAGGTTTGTTGGTTAAATAAACGAGCTGACATTTTTGCTTGACAAAACCAAGCGAAATTATAACTCACTACAATATTTCGTCCTACGCATCGGAGGACTTCATCAGGTATGACTGGTCTGGTCATCTGATCCACTTGAGACTGGTTTCCGGTGTTGCTTAGACTCATTTCCAGTTTTTAAAAATGGGTCGTAAAAGTGAGTCTTAAAAACTGTGGCTACCCACAATGGACGATGGACAAAGATCAAATGCAAAACAAAATTCAAAACGCCAATAAACCAAACCCAAAGAAAAGTAAGACCACTGAAGAGAAAAACAAAGGCATGGTGTTATATCCCATATGCTAATGGCTTATCAGAGCGGATACAAAGAATTTTCTAAAAACATAAGGTAGATACAGCCATGAAAACCCACCAAACTCTTAGACGCATTATAGTCCCCCCAAAGGACAAAGCGAGACATAGAAAAAACGGGCAATTGCATCTACGAAATTGGATGCCAAAATTGTGATCAGACCTATGTTGGCGAAACTTCTCGCATGTTTGGAACTAGAATGGCAGAACAAAAAGCTGAAGTCAATAAGGCCACTAGCAAATAATACACCCGCTCTGAAGCAGGTTATCAGAAAAGGAACAGACTAAATCAGCAATATCTGATCATGTTGCACGGGCCAACTGTGCAATAAATTGGGATGAATCAAAGATCCTTGGGCGGACACATGACAGGAGGTCTAGAGAAGTTCGAGAAGCCATGGATATAAGAAGAATGGTGATCAAGACCTTGAACAGAGAGGAGGGCACACACTTCCTAAGCCACGTTTCATGAGAGAATTTTGGGAATCCCTTCTGATGCATCAAGGTGATCAAAAACAAATTGAATCATATCTAATTTTGGATTGTTGTGAATGCCCTGTTCTCTGGAATGTTCATTGTATTGCACCATTATGAAAGTGAATATGACATCATGTTGGGAAAACTCTAGGAAGTGATGTAATGTGAAAGGATAATGTTTATAATAATTCTTGGGAATTTCCAAGTTACATCATATGTTGTGAAAGTAGTAATTGGCTATTTATAAAATGGGACTTTTTATGCAGTCTACACAGTACAGTGTTGTTGTGGGCTAGTATAATAGTGTGCTTTCAGTTCATATGACTTCAAAGCAAGGAAATTGCGAACCAAACATATCTAATGTAGTAAATTTACTACTATCCAGTAATATCGGAGAAGATATAGAATACGTCAAAGTGCGTACCTCTTCCAAGAAAGGAGTGTATATAATCCCTCTGTCGACTTGCCGAAGTCTGGTTTATGAAACAACACACATCTGTCAATGTAAGTGGAAACAGGGGGACAACTGCAATGCAGGTCTGTTTTCCTGAAGAAATTGCATGAAAGGTGAAAATAGCATCATTTTGGAGCTAGTCAACTGTGCGAGGATTTAATGCAAAGGATATAAAAGTCTTCAGTTGACTTCGCTGAACAGTGATCTTCGCAGGACAAGTGAATCAGGATATACATCAAGAACATTGAAAAATAGAACTTTGAGATCAATTTATCTAACACAGTGTATTTGATTGATTCTGACTGATTGTATGTATTTATGGTCACTCACAAGATTATTGATAGATCATACTTATTTTTTGATTAAAAGATTCAGATATTGTTAACTTAACCAAACAGTGTATTATTGTTGTGCATTCGTGGGAATTTGGGTAAACGGTTTTGGCTTAAGATGAGCAGAAAGTCTTCTTTGAGCGGAAATCCTTCATTGTTGCTAATATTATTTCAAAATTGTTTTAAAAAAAATAATGATAAAGAATGTGACAATCGCGTCACGTATTATGCCGTTAAAATATAAGACTATGCCATAGTCGATATTTGCTTTTTTATCTATTTATTTTTCACGTTATTTTGTGTGATCTCGGCATTATTTTGTTAGGCCAGTAAAAATTAGCTCAAAAAACTCAAAAGGTCAAACAAATTGCAACATGGATTCTGTTTTCAGAAAACGTTGCTCTTAAGTCTGCCTTTTTATCATACTCAAAGTCTACCAAAATCAACCTCTGCGAAAGATGGACAAAATGGACTTTTTCAAAATGGCAGCCTAAATGTCGTAAAATGATAGACAGTTTTAATTTCAAGATATATTGAGTGTCCATGTGGGAATTGGGTGACATGTTTGACCTACAACTGCTCTTAAGCCCTAACCATTTCATAAATAATTATTTGTGTGCATATTTTTGGTTCAAAATTCAAAATGGCTGCCAAATACGCTCATTATGGGTTGTGAATACAGGCAGGGCAATCAACTTTTCACCATAGGAGCTGAATCAGTATTAAAATAGTACAAATAAGTTATGATAAACATATTATATGTATCGGCTCCTTTTAGAGTAAATGTTAACTGGATGAGCACGGTTTCTGCAGCTCTTGATTCGGAAGTCTTAAATTTTGAGCTGCTGTTACTCCACGTACTGCAACACTTATCACTGAAGGCCAGTTTGTGCAGTACTCGGCCGGCAACGTGGACCACAACATTCGTACATTAGATGGACATGGAACATTTCATGGCAGCGGTATGATTGCTGCAGTCACACCTGGCCATACAGTTTGTAGTGTAGTCCCACGGACGACAGTGACATCAGCTGAAATCATGAGATCAGGACGAGTAGCGTTACATCATTAGGCCTATAATTATCCCAAAGAACAGAATAGCATATACTTTAGGGACCTTGCATTGCTTAAGGGTAATAGCATACAAAACCGCGCACACAAACCATTTACCGACATCCTCTGGAAGTTCTCACCATTTCTGAAATGGCCACGCCAAGGTTGGTCTGGCTTTATACAGATGGTACACAAGGGAAACCACCCTGGCCAGGCAAATGTTGTTTTCTTGCCTATGGTTGACTTAGATCCAAGTGATATGACATGCATCTACTCCACACTAATATTTCTGGCCGACCACGCAAGAAGCAATAATGTCACACCAGTCATTACATTTGACCAGCCCTTGTGGTGGAAGGCTCATTCTATCATTACAAATGAGCCTCGCGACAGCAAACTCAAATCTATCGTGCTAAGAATCGGTGGTCTGCATATAGAAATGAGCTTTTTGGGATGCATAGGATACCTTATGGAGAACTCAGGTCTGTATGAAGTTCTTGAAGTGGTATATGCCAGTAACACAGTAGCAAATATGCTCCGTGGCAAGGCACTGTCAAGGGCTCGTAGAGGTCATTAGCTGTCATTGCAGATGCGTTTCAGGTTCCTTTGCCAGCCATGTCTAAACCTACGACAAGTATCACCGATGACGAAGGTAATGAAAATTCACTAAGTACTTCTGATATATCACAGCCAGTCAGACACATAAACAGGCGACAGAAGGGTCATTGAAGGTAATCTCTGGACGAGAAATTAGTTCAACAGATAACTGTATTACAAATGTGGATGATGGAAATAATGTGATGGCCAACGCAAAGAAGGCATTTGATAAGCTAGGGTCAGATGGCAGTTTAGATGAAGACATATGTGGAGCAGTACTTCAAATCAACGCAAAATTGGATGAAGAGAAGGCAAGTAATCAGGATAGTCGTACCAGCAGTCTATGGCTACACTACAGTATATGAAAATGGTGGACACCCTAAAGCGTTTCATAAGAGCAGAAAGAACAGGAGATTGGAACCTCCGTCTCACTTCACTGGAAGAAATGCTCCCTTTCTTTGCCGCTGCAAGCCATAACTTGTATGCTAAAACGATATATCTATATCTGCAGGAAATGGATAAACTCCCAGCAGTAAACTCCCTTGCTGACCCCCAACTTCATTCAAAGTTTCTAGCGGGTCTACATGTGGTTCGCCGCAGTGACAGGTTTTGGGCAGGTTTGTCAACAGATCTGGTAATTGAACAAGTGCTGATGCGTAGTATCAAGACAACCGGCGGTCTAACTAGAGGAAAGGGTATGACAGAGTTGCAAAGAATTAACTGTCTGGGTCAATTCTATGCCTGCCTGTTCACACACATTAAACAAACTATGCAGGAATTTACGGGAGTTTCATACAGCAGCAATGAGCAGCACAAGGAAACATCAAAATATTGTCAGGAAAGAGACTGCGTCGACACTGAGAAACTGGTAAGCTTTCTGCAAAGTAGGAACCCAGTTATGAAGGCAGATAAGTCACTACGTAATATTATTTCAGGGGTTGTAGGTGAAGCACATGTCAATGCTGATGAAGCTGAAGCGGTTGGCATAAATATCATTCAATCAATGGTTGGCCAACCTGTCGCAAAATACTCCTTTAAGAGGAAACAGCAGGCTGTTACACTTGGATCCAAAACAACTCTAGTGATAAACAAAGAAGCTGTTCAAATTGACCCACAGATACCATGGTGGAAGTCCTTCTGTTGGTGGCTAGCCTGAGTAAGCCTCTGATAATCTGTCTTTCCAGCATGACGGTTAATGGTTTGTGTGGCGATGGTCTTCATCTGGTGCTACATTGTATGAGGTCATCACAGTGTATTTCGTCCTTATTTATAAGGTTATATATACGTCGTATATCATTATGATAATTTGCCTCACATCGTATTTTGTCACTTTGTAATATTGAGAACATCGAGGGTGATATTTTGCTTCAAACTGTTTTTGCATAAGTACAGGTATAGTTGTGTAAACTCGTTGAGCACATGCCAAACATGAATTATTATGAAACATGTGTAAATGGTTATTATCATGATAAAACTGATAAACTAAAGTTTACCAGCATTTACAGCGCCCTCAGTCTTAAAAAAAGGTTAAATACGGTATGTGCATAATTAACAGTTTAAAGGGAAACATTTATTGAAGGATGAATAAATCATTTGAGAGTCATTTGGTATCAGAGATAAATCAACGATTGAGTTTAGAATAATAATTGAAACTTGTCATTGTTGACCAAGATTACACTGTTAACAATAGTAAATGATGGTGTTTTGTTGTTATAATAGTAGATATTACATCCAAACCGTCTAGTTATGCCACACTTTCTGTAAATATGAACACATAAATAACTTTAAGATGAGTTTAAAAGTGGCAAAGCCCTATTTAATTCCATATTTACCTTTGCTCCCCTATAATAAACGTTCTATATAGCTATTTTGGCGGCCATTTTGAAAACCTTGCAAATGGGAAAAAGCGGTGAATCATATTTCACAACCTCTAAGCATGGTTTGGGACATACGAATCGTGTTATTTTTTACTAATAAGTGACATAGTGAGTCTGTTTTCTATTATTTTGTCCATCATTTTAATCATTTTGGAGGCCATTTTGAAAAAGTCGATTTATCCATCTTTCGCAGAGGTTGATTTTGGTAGACTTTTAGTATGTTACTAAAGGCACATAATAGAAATATTTTCCGCAAAAAAAACCCATGTTGCAATTTTTTTGACCTTTTCAGCTGATTTTACTGGCCTATGTCTGATCTTGGCAATACTACAGTATTTATCACTGCTTCACGTACATTCTTATTTTCAATTCATTCAATCTGGATCTATGTCACACACCGACATCGCCTGGCTAATAATTACTTGGTACACCAGAGATACTAAAATCAATACCCGGGATCGATACACGTGAATGTGCTATGCACGATTTTGATATTCAGACGAAAATCTTTGGATACCGGGGTAGAATGATGAATATCTCCCGTAAATGATTTCGTCTAAAGAAACCAGATGTGGTTCCTTGCACTTGAATATATCTGTTGAACAGATATGATAGTCGTTAGCTTGCGTCTTGAGAAAGAAGCTTGCGTCTTGAACTCAAAACTGACAATAATTCTGATTTTATATGTGCCGAATTATATAGCGCAGTGTATAGGCCAATCGTGGGTAGTCTAAAAGCATATGACCTATGGCGTACCATGCTCGACTCACACACAGCGAGGTCAGTCACCGGGCAAGCCTTTATAGTCAGATGTCCTACGGCCCATTATGCGGCTCAAAACTATTAAACAGAAAATGGCCATGCGTGGCGGTGGATTCAACCTACCATGGCGATTTCTGCCATGAAGATATCGGGGCGATGACACTGTGTGTCACTCCCAGATACCACTGTAACACTGTGCGCTCCCAATAACATTATATTATAACAGACTTTCGTCAAGGATTGTCTGACATTATATTCAATAATCTTTACACACAGTTCATTAACTGTACATAACCATAACGAAATACAAAGGAGTCTAAATGTAGAAAAAAGGTGTCGCTTGGATAAAATCCGTTCGGAACATTAGGGTCCACAACTTATAAGTTCCCCCTAATACTTTTTAAAATAAGTCGAAAAATATTTTACGAAATGTAAAAAGACATGCATAGCCGTATTTTTTTTTTACCCGTGTGGACCAATTTATAGCGTGCTACATCATTGCGTTCAGTCACAATGAATAAAGTACACATTGATTTCCCCACAAGAGAGGGCTCCCTTTACTGTTACCGTTAAATTTTGAGTATGCTCTCATCCAGTGAGCGCTCTCTTCGAAAAATATCGATTGACGACCCGGGAGCGAACTCAAATCTTACAGTAACATAAAGAGAGCCCTCTCTTGATAAGTAGTATGAAAAAAAAGGCATACATTACATATACAGTGCCCTCTCTCAGTAGTTCTTAAGAAAATCTGCAAAACGCAATGGTTTGAGCCCTCTCGCGTGATATTAACTGCATCGTATTGAAGAAAAAACCGCCAAAAATAGTAATAATAAAAAATATATAAAATAACAATTGGACTACAAAGTAGTCTATTAGAATATAAATTATACATAGACGTCCGATTAGTAATGCCCCCGATCTAGAATGTTGACATGTCGAGCGCATCAGAAACATTTCTCGTTAAAAATCAATTGAATTCAACGTAAAATGAAAACGTACAGTACAATGAGGGTAAAGCCGTAAACATGCTAAACGTTTTATATTGGCATTTCTTCACCGGGAATATCTCCTAACAGCTGGAATGGAAGTTACAACATTTCAATAAAATATTAACTTCCTTACCATTTTTGAGGGTGTCATTATTTTGTAATACGTAATTGGTGGTCATAAGCGACATGCAGTAGGGCTTAATTCACACAGGTATTTTGGGTGTAATTGACAATGAAACAGAATTTGAACAACCTACATTATGTCGGCACCTTTAGATTGTGAACACCAAAACAAATCATTGACCTTTACATAGTAACATTTGAACAATACTCTAAGCAATTACTATTTTTTTTTCAATACATTTGAACTTCACACCAAAAATTTTAATTGGATAAGAAGGTATGCTAAGTTACCATAGGTGAATGACCATGATGATATGAAAAGAGGGTAAGTTTTGGACACAAGCAAGGGGCTGTCTTTTAAATTCTGATATAATCGAAAGTTGTGTTATGCTGAAATGGACCAAATTTGTGTGGAAAATAATCAGTGAAAAGGTTCAACTAACTGAGAGTTAGAGTTATTTATTCTGCTTAAAACCAAACGCAAGTTCATAAAGCAAGTTCATATACATTGTTCACAACGTTAATAAAAGTGCATGTGACTTATAAATGCATTAAAGTTATACTATATCTAGTTTAAAGTCACGTAAATGCGTTATATCGTTGTGAAACAATACTGTAAAGATTCACTTAATGGCGCCATGGGCTTCCTTGGCAGAGTTGGAAGCGCCCTCCCATAAAAATCCCCCAGCAATTAAGGGCGCGTACCCTTAATTTATGTTGGAATTTTCAGAGGAGGGAGGTCTCCATTTGTACATGAAATTAACCCCAAGGCAAAGGAGCAAAAGTGCGTCATTAGGCAAACCTTACGGTAGAAGAACTCAAAGAAAAAACCATAAATATACCTCTGACTTTTCAAATATCTTCTTTGATCGACCATGAGTCAATCTATAGTGAAGATGTACTAGATTAAATGGACTATTCCATTTGAAATCCATGCACCCCTATGGAAGACTGGACCTTAATCTTCCACACAGGGAGTGTTTCAAATGGGATACCTGAATTGGTGACTCTATTTGAAGTCTACACACCATTTTTGAAATATTATTTCTTCAACATTTTCTTCAACCCTGAGGAAGCGGTTATTCTAGATAAGGAGGAGAAGTGGTTTGAGCGAGGAGTCAGAGAATCCATATGGGAGAGAGTGGAGGATCCCGCCATTAACAGAAAAGGGGGACTCCGCTTCCAGTTGTCACGTGCATGGGACCCGGCGTTACGAGACATTCCTCGCCGTCTGACGTCACAACATCTGACGTCATCATAACATCTTCAATCAGATGCCTGACGAAGTCCGATGTTTTCGGACGCAACGTAGCAAAGTGAGTTGCAAATTAGTTCCAGTATTAGATTTAATTTACAAACTAATATTATGGGAATGTATTCAAGGGGTAATGGATTTCAACTGGAATGCCCAACTTACAACATGTACAAGGGGAAGGTGGAGAGATTAAAAACAATAATAAAAAGGGTATATGCCAACAATATGCACAAATGCGCGCAAAATTACAACAATTCATAATGATAAGGTGAGTTTTGAATTGCCCCACCCCGGTTCAAGTGAATCTACATTTTTTGAACCCATAGAGCCTAAGTAATAAAAAGGTTTATAGTATCGTTGATTACACTGTCAAAACATTGTGTATATAGTTCTTACTCAACGTTAGGGCAACTAGCCTATGAATGAGCTGGTATTATAGTTTGACCTCTACAAATAGTGTATGTTAGAAGTATAGGCCATTGCCTAGTTAACGTCACTGTGTGAAAAATAACCGGCCAATGTTTAAAGTATTCTCTGATATTCTAGAAAATATAGTTTTGTAACATGTCCTAAATTTTTAGCTAATTTTCAAGAATGCTGGTTAACAATATGCACACTATTGTCTCATTTCGTGAACAAAGGTTCACAAAGTATTGTTACCTTGCGTTTGCTTTATAATCGGTTACCCAACTGAAACTATAATACCAGCTCATTGCAATACCGCACAGGTAAAACAGAAACATGTCTAGTGTGGATTTATTTACCTGTGCGATATTGCAATGGGTTGTGATGCTATAGGTATTATCATTTCAGTTGGATGCACTATTACAAAGCAAACAGTGTATGGATGCACAGTAACAATACTGTGTGAGGCCTTTGATTCCCAAATGAGAACAAAAGTCTGCATATTGTTAACCAGCATTATTGTGGTAAATAATGGCTTGTTGATACAACTCAATGTCAAACTTGCCAAAGTGATTGTGATTGTGTCACACAAGTAAATGAGAAACATGTGATGGTTGTGGACTTAACACGGTTTGGAAATAAGCTCTTCATATACATAATACATTTTAAAACCCAATAATTCAGTTGTTCAAAGTCGGCTTATGTATTAAATGATGAGTAAAAATACTTGATAATTAATAATATCACTTAGTTATATATATAGATAAGTCTCAGTCATGCGATAATTATGACACTAAATTCAAAACCGAAGAATACTAGTTTGCATATGACGTCCAGTCAACTAGACCGAAAATGTCATACTGCGCAAGTCAACCACCAATTACGCTGCATGCGACTTTGCCCTGACGTCAGACACAAAATAGTCTTTTTAATTTTGGTTTTGATTGTATCACAATCCATCTCCAACGTAAATGGTCAAGGACGTCCTCTAGTTCTCTTCCCGCAGATGAAGAGCTTCCAGCAACATATTTTCCTCTTTTTCCAGGAGCACCGCTTTGACTTCCTCCACCAATTCATCGTCTGCAATTTCTCGCGCGTCGTCACCCTCAAGGTTGTTCAAAATTTCTTGTGCGCGGGAAATCTCCTCAAGAACACCCCTCACAGTATCTCTCTCTATAATACAGGAATAAAATTAAACAAAGTTCACATTAAGTTTATAATTCAATGTCGGTTTTCGATATTTGAATCAGCAAAATCCTTCTAACTTGCATTTCTAAACCCAAATGGTACAAAATGATTAGCTACTCGTAGACCTAACACCTACAAGATTCTGCGCGGGAAAAGAGCACTCACTAAAACTGTGCTGCCACATTGACCATGTTGACCCAGCATTTTCAATTCCCTCGCACCCAATTACCTCATTTTTTACTGCCAGACAGTGCCACCCTTTTATAATATAGACACATCCGATTCCACGCATTCCTAAACCTCAATGGTAGCCATTGAAGTGGGCCATCCCACCTAAAATGAGAAATGATACAGGCTTTGCGGGAATTTTAAACTGTGTTCCATCACCCGTTTGGGCAGTTACAACACCAGTTTGGTGCAGATGGCGGAATGAATTCTGACCATCACTTGACTCGTCGGATTAGTGTATAGGGTCCACAACTATATGTTAAGCTGTAAATAAATTATGTCGTGTTTGTTAAAGAAGACCCGACTGCTATGGAATCAGGTGCAACATTTAAAACGGTCTCTCTTCTTACACAATTAACCATTGTGACTGAACGCAATGATGTAACACGCTATAAATTGGTCCAAAGGGGTAAAGCAAATACGGCTATGCATGTCTTTTTACATTTTTACATTTCGTAAAATATTTTTCTACTTATTTTCAAAAGTATTAGGGGGAACTTATAAGTTGTGGACCCTAATGTTCCGAACGGATTTTATCCAAGCGACACCTTTTTTCTACATTTAGTCTCAGTATGGTTATGTACAGTTAATGAACTGTGTGTAAAGATTATTAAATATAATGTTAGAACAACATTTATTTTCATTTTAGACTTTTTATAGTCTATATTTTCTTCATTTCAGCTTAATTTAGCAGTTGTCATGGTTGTGTGCAAATTCCTATTACTATTAGATACGTTGTAATAAAACATGATTTTAAACATTTGTATATTACTTTTCTCTGAGGGCTTGCAGCAAAATTGATATTTTATTTTCCTTGGTATGGGTTTGTGGTTAGTAGTCCGGTAATGATGATGATATGATGATGATGACGACGACGACGATGATGATGATAATGATGACGATGACGATGATGATGATGATGATGATGATGATGATAATGATGATGATAATGATGATGATGAACAATGAAATGAAATGAAATGAAATCAAAGATGATGATGACGATGACGATGATGATGATGATGATGATGATGATGATGATGATGATTAATACACAAACGAAAAGAGGAACAAACATGCCTAGCATGTAATTCTATTTTAACATGGAAAAATTTGACCTCTTATCTACTCGCAAACTGAGATTATGCATATGTTATCTCTTCAATAAACATTGTAAAAGTCGATTTGGCCTTAAAAATATGTCACATGTTGTTCGGATTATAAAGACACAGTTTGTTGACCCTATAATGTTTGTGCACTCATAAATTGACCTCTGAGTGTATTTGGTATAAATGCATGATCTTCTATAACAACAGGTTAACTTTCTTGTTGAATGGAGGCCTCGAGGTCACTGAACTGTGTATTTGGAGATGATGTATTTTTTGGGTCATAGCACACGTGTTAAGCAAAAACATATACATGAGAAGTAAACAGGTTACATCTTCTCTGCTGTGACTGATACCATAGAAACGTGCTCTTTGTTTAAACATTGCAAGTAACATGAGAGGCAAACATTAATGTTTCATATTGCTTCCACCCCCCCCAAAGCAATGTTGGAGCCAATACTAGACCAATTGTCCGTTCCTGCCTCAGTATCAAAACAACATTGACTGGTGGGTGCGGGAGGGGGGGGTGAGAATTTCATACTAAATTAAATCCCTCATTACTGCCATCATCGTCACCATCACGACTCTAATAATCATCTGACAACAGTTGTATTATCCATCATCATCATCATCATCATCATCATCATCATCATCATCATCATCATCGTCATCATTATCATCATCATCGTCGTCGTCGTCGTCGTCATCATCATATCATCATCATTACCTGACTACTAGCCACAAACCCATACCAAGGAAAATAAAATATCAATTTTGCTGCAAGCCCTCAGAGAAAAGTAATATACAAATGTTTAAAATCATGTTTTATTACAACGTATCTAATAGTAATAGGAATTTGCACACAACCATGACAACTTACTGCTAAATTAAGCTGAAATGAAGAAAATATAGACTAAAAAAAAGTCTAAAATGAAAATAAATGTTGTTTTAGACAATCCTTGACGAAAGTCTGTTATAATATAATTTCTTTCTTGCGAGGGAACGGTGAGTAATGTTTAAAGTTACTAAAATATGCAAGATTGCAAATACCTTCTGATGATCCACGTCTTCTTTTTCTGTATATACTGGTCCCACTGTGAACCACACCTAAGGAAATAAACAACATAGATAGACTCTTCGTATTTGCATTTTTTTTTATTCATTTCCAGACTTGTCAGTTTCATGATCACAGTTGCGTTGAAGGAATTTATTACTAAATTAATGAAAATTGGAAACCCTTTCATTGGGTACCCGCTACACCTAATTAATTATCGTGTTTATCTATCATAATATCGATACAACCGGCGAAGACCATTTTGGTCATTTTGAGGGTATTGGGTTATAACATTTGTGATCGTGAGAACAATTGCGTTCAACTTTATCGCAATTTTAAGCGGAAAATCTGTTGTGTTCAAAGTCAAAGGGCAAGTCAATGACCAAATCAAATTCCACCAATACCATAAAGGTATTTTAAATTTTCAGAACAAATTTTAAAAAAAAGCACTGGTGAAAAAGCACTGGTGGAAAAGTTGCATTTATTATATAAAATGTTCTATGGGCCTGATCGACCCAGATTTTGCATTTTAGCTGTTAGCTAAAAATATCAGAAGATATTCAAAGATTCATACAACAAATTAAAAATATTATCTTTCATTTCAAGAGGGGCATGCTAAAACTTAAAGTTGCAACTTGCGTCCAGGTCTTCGGCTGGAGTATACCTATGTTAGTACATATCCAAAATAACCACCGCTGCATGGCTAACATGATGATCAAAATTACAATAATCATTCAGTTTACTCACATAACACCACCGCAACAAGAAATGTAATTTTCGTCATCCTGAATGCAAAAGATATTTTTCCAAGCAGGTACGATAGGCTATAGCTTCAAATTGTTATAGCAAACGTTCCACTCTCAAACTCTATATACTGATTGTGTGGTACCACTATGAAAGTTAGAATTTAAATAAATAGTTCGCATCTAACGATTCCGACAAACTCACCACGGCTTGTGATTGGTTAGTATCGCGTAACTATTAAATAACTGGGCAACAGTATACATCTGGGGTCGGCATCTATAGGAATCTGGCAGTGTATTTCTAAGCGCACTTCACACGATCAAAGCCTAATATACCTGTACTATTAAAAGTTATGAATAAAAAGGTCTTATTAATAGCTAGATAACTGGTTACCTAGTTAACCTGCCTTAGGGATGAAATCAAAGCTCGACCGGCGGTCAACTGCCGGTTCCGGGCGGTTCCGTCCGGTTGCTATTGTTCTAAACAATGGAAACCGGACGGAACCGCCCGGAACCGGCAGTTGACCGCCGGTCGAGCTTTGATTTCATCCCTGATACCTATAATTAAACGGCCGTGTCTGTTTAAAGAGTAACCTATAAAATTAACTGACTGCCTGGGGGGAACCTATAAGTTGTGGACCCTATAAGTTCGGAACGGGTTTATCCAAGCGACACTTTAAAAAAAAACCTATATTTAGACTCCTTTGTATTTCAGTATGGTTATGTACAGCTGTGTGTAAAGATTATTGAATATAATGTTAGACAATCCTTGACGAAAGTCTGTTATAAGGGGCTATTTCAACGTGTCTCCTGGCACGTTCGTGCAGTGATAATAAAAATCCGTGCAGTGAAATTTAAAAATCCGTGCTTAAATATTTATATACCGTAAACGTTCGCCTAATGGCGGTATGGAGTTCATGGAAATGAGAGAGCGCCATCCCTGTAAAAGCCGACTATTATCACTGATCATTAAGGGTACGTGTAGTTAAAGGATGAAACCTATCGACACATACAATTATGAGCAAGATCGAACAAACTTGTTCATGATAATGCGGTAATAATTCACCTCATACGTTGTGGCCCAGTGAGCAGAGCATTAGACTATAGTGCGCGGATAAAGAGAACTTGTGGAGAAGATTGATGGTTCGAATCTCATGCAGTAATTTCTGACAGATTATGATGTCTGGCAATGTTTTTTTTTCTGATTTGAGGAAATTTTATTCTCTATTTTCTTGATTTTATCTTTAACATTGTTTATATTATTTTATTTTTTCATCTTGTATGTGTCTTTTTCATGATTCTTTGTTTTTTTCGTTTTTTTTAGAGTAACTCAGTCCATTCAATCAAATGTTGTAATGAACCTATTTGATTGTATAGGCATTTGTTATGTGTGTGAGACGAACTGTCGCGTGCGACAAGTCTTTCAATTCACGCGAGTGTCCTTGCCTATGCATCAGTGGTCATAAGAGGTATATCATTTTATTCAAAAGGGGGGGGTCCCAAATATCCGGGGGTCATAAATTCTTGGAAAGAATAATAGCAGGGGGTCATAAAATGTTTTATGACCAAAATGTAGGGAGTCACACGATGACCACAGAAAGTGTGCTATTTTATTCAAAAAGACTGATTTCAATACAATTATGGGGTTTGGGAATCATAAAATTTTTTTTGTTGATATAGGGGGTGCGCAATTTTATTGACGCAGACTTTTTGTAAATTTGGGACACCCACGCCCCCTTCTGAAAAAAAAATGATAGCCCTCTAAGAGGATTCAAAAGATAACCTCTGCCCCAATAATCCCTAGCTATATTTGTTTGAAACTGTTCCACGGAGGATGTATCATAATTCAGTATCGAAGTTACGTAATGTTACTATGTCAACGGGATCACGCGCTAGAGTAATGAACCACGATCGAAATGATCACCACATAAAGTATATGGCACTCGAAGGCATACCAAAGTAGCGTGATCCGGTAACCAAGAGAATTACGTAACCACTTCGATGCTGAATAGGCTCAGTCTTCAAATGATATAAATAAAATTTGAATGAGTGAACGAACAAAATCATACAACGACCATCTGAATAGAGGCTGTGCATATGACGTATCATCCCGTAAATCTAGTGGCGGACTACTCAAATGCATTCAATAAAAGCAAGATTGCATCTACCGCGACAGTTCGTCTCACACACATAACAAAATGCACTACGATCAAATAGGTTGATGACAACATTTGATTGAATGGACTGCACTGCGCCATGATTACGGGAAGAAACCGGTTCAAATCTTTTGTTTGGAGCCAATCGATAAACGCAAGGCCTCTATAGCTATCATTGAATACTGGCTAGGATTCCACAACACAATGAGAACATGTTATAAGGCGCTTTGGAAGGCACACAATACCCCAATGGCTTTCCATATTATGTGCACTCAACAACTATTCAGTATCGAAGCCCGGTATCGAAGTTACGTAATGTTACTATGTCAACGGGATCACGCGCTTAAGTAATGAACCACGATCGAAACAATCAGTACACAAAAAAGGCATACCAAAATAGCGTGATCGTATATAAACAGTGCTTGGTTCCGATACCATCACGGAGTTACGTAACTACTCCGTGGTCTGATAGTTATATGATCAATGTTCTGATCTACTTGGGTTCGATCCTTTTAAGAAAAAAAAAAATAGCTGATCATTTATAATGCATAAATGAATAAAGTAATGTAGTTACACAATTTGAAACATTGAGGCCGTTCTATTTTTCAAAGGTCATTTAACTGTTAAATGTAGTGGAATATATCACGCATTAATAGGTAGCAGGATGAGCAAATTTTGTCAGCGGTTTTTGTTGCCGTTTGTTCGCAGTGCCTATTTATCTAAAAAAAATAAGAAAATTAAAATTAAATTAAAAAAATTTACAATATTCTTTCGTAAAATGGGGACAAAATCCAAAAACACTTCTTGACCCTTCTTAAGTGGGGGCAGAAATCAAGATTCGAACAAGTACCATTCAACATTCAAGGCGCACCCTCTACCGACTGAGCTAACGGGTCAGACAATAGAAGGGTGTAATTTTGAACTGAAGAATATTAAAAAATATGAAGAAATTACAATGTTATAAAAAGATTTACCAAAATGAGTTAGGTATAACGTATGAATCGATTTACAAATTAAGTCCAATGACACTTTGAGAAAGAATACCTGAAGAAACCCCAAAACATTTGCTGCTCTAGCAACTAACCTAGTGACCTAAAGTATTGGGTCATGTCACGATATTTTTTTCTGAGGCATTATGTCCAGGTTGCTCAATTTAACATACACGTATCCTTAATGCTGTTGAGATTTTACCAGGATGGCGCTCTCATATTTCTAAGAATCCAAAAGCGCCATTAGGCGAACGTTTACGGTACCATTCAAGTTTCAACCACACTGATGATCAGGAAATTTCAGACCAGAAGTTCCTACACAAAGGAAGACTGATCAAGTCAAAAATCCTACGCAAAAAGGTTAAGTTTGTGGTTATCAGTCATACATTCATCTTGCGTATAATTCACGAGTACAAACCACAAAATAGCTTCCATAGACTTTTTAAAGTGCAAAGTAGGGATCGCGTTTAAGGCCATAAGGTGAGTTATCATGAACCTTGAAATATTCATTTGATATCATCTTAATCAAAATAGATTTCTGCATTACATATCTGAAAATGACTCCATATTTTCCGTCTACTTGTTAGAAAATTTCAATATGAAATTTCAGTCTTCCTGTATGTGCAGTTGGAGTTGAATAAGGCCACATACTCCTCGATAATATGATGTTCTAGCAAACGCTGTAAGGTCTACAACTTGAATGACCTCGACCAGATTATTACTACCTTGAAAGTGCTTCGCGCCATTGCAGGAGATCTGGTTTTGAGTGAGTTACTCCCCAACTTCTCTGTTGCTGGCATCTTGGCAAACGTCAGGTGTTTGCTCAGAGGGACGCGTACGCATGCATGGATCGAGGTATTATTACTGAATATTTGTGACGTGCCATGTCAAAAGCAGACACTTTTGGGCAGGTTATCAATTTTGAGGTTTTTACATAAAAATTATATTAAATACAGAGATATTTTGCTTCACAACGCCGTTTTCCCCAATGAAATTGGACAATCCTAAGCGAAGATATTGAGTTCGTAAATTATGGTATTATAAAATTGGAAATTGAGATATTGGCCTGTAAAAATATTATTGACAATGTGGAGAGTAGGAATTACCTTGAAAAGTGTCTCAAAAATACAAGATGCCAGTTATATTCCGATCTGAAACTATCAGACAATATTTAAAACATTAATAACATCACAAATTTGCAACAAACCCAAATTGTGAAAAATTACCCCCGGGCAAATGTTTGGCTATTTCTTCATTTACGATCATGCCCAAAAGTGTCTCAATTTGACATGGGACGTCACATTTGTCTTGCAAGAAGCTGGTCAACTTTTCCTCTCCCGTAGCACGTGCTGAGTTGAAGTCTGCAATAAGCAGGCAGTCAGAGAGGCCCCATGACGCATGGGGGAAAATGGGAGATCACACAAAAACAGCCAGATTTTCTAAAATAACGACAAAATCTGTTAAAACAGGCTGCTGAATTCTGCAAAATTGTGAAAATGAGGAGAAATGCTGCTAAATATGTGTGATTTACCATTTTCCCCATGTGACATAGGGCCTAAATATTGAAATCCTTCAAATCCTACAAAAGAAGAAATGTTGGGCTATTCCATTTGAATTCCATACTCCCCACCCGGCAAGACATCTTCCACACAGGGAGTGTGAATATCAAATGGAGTTGCCTGAATGGGTGACCACATTTGATATCTACACTCCTGTGTGCAAGATTGACGTCATGACCTCCATCTAGAGGGTGTAAGGATTTTAACTGGAACAGCCCATTGGCTGCATTTCACACATAGGACATACAAGGTATGCTGGTAAATCACAGTGTCAGCACATTGTGTACTTTGGAGCTGTGGAGCAAATTTGATTTAAATTTCCCTTTTTTACACTCCTCTGTGCAAGATTGACGTCATGACCTCCATCTAGAGGGTGTAAGGATTTTAACTGGAACAGCCCATTAAGCATTGGCTGCATTTCACACATCGGACATACAAGGTAGGCTGGTAAATCACTGAGTGTAAGCACATTGTGTACTTTGGAACCTGTGGAGCAAATTTGATTTAAATTTCCCGCTTCTTTCGAAAGCCCTAAGTAATATGCGCCTTCTCGTTGCGAAACTTTGATCCGGAATCAATTCTAATTTTTTTGACGCCAGAGGAAAAAAGCACTTGAAATTCCGGAAAAAGTCATTTAAAGTTTGAATTCTCCCATTGAACCCTGTGGTAAAGCCACATTTTGGAACTCAAATTGGGCAATATCCTATATATTGACTGCCTTAAAATTGCAGGGGTTGAAAGTATGGGCAATTTCAAACATTTTATTTTTTTTACCCCCCCCCCCCAAACACCCCTCCCCCACCCACAATGCATTTTTTCCCCTTCAAAAAATTTGGTGTATGGCGGGTGATACAGGCCCCATGACACAAGGGAAAACGCGGTAAAATGAGCAAAATCGCCCAAAAAAGCTAAAATCGCCAAAATTTCCCACAAATTATGTTAAGTAAGCTTAAAATCTGGAAAAAGAGGAGAGATTCTGCAAATAATGTGCAAATAATGTGCGATTTACCGCGTTTTCCCTTGTGACATGGGGGCTCTTACTTGCAGATGATTTTACATGCAGAACTCAAACAGGTGATTAAACCATTGGGCTATTCCAGTTGAATTCCATACACCCCCTATGGAAGACATGCCCTTAATCTTCCACACAGGGAGTGTGAATTTCAAATGAAGTTACCTGAATTGGTGATTCCATTTGATATCTACACCCTGTGTGCACGATTGAGTCATGACCTCCATCTAGGGGGTGTATGCATGTCAAATGGAATAGCCCATTGGCTGCAAGAGTGTGGCAGTCAAATTTCACTGTATCAGCTACACATTGAGTATGTACAGTACACAGCCTGTGGAGCAAAATATCGATTTCAATTTTTTGCGGCTTTTTTTTTTTTTTTTTATCTCGAAAGCCCTAAGTAATATGCGCGTTCTCGTTGCGAAACCTTGATCCGGAATCAATTCTAATTTTTGACGCCAGAGGAAAAAAGCACTTGGAATTCCAGAAAAATGCATTTGAAGTTTTAATTTTACATGGAACCCTATGCAAAATATACAAGTTGGAGTCCAAATTGAGCTATATGCTACACATTGGCTGCCTTGAGATTCCAGTGGTTAAAAATATGAGTGATTTTGAACGTTTCAAATGTTCAGCCCCCCACCTACCCCCCCTGCAGATTTTTTTTTTTTGAAAAGGCGAGTAATTTCAAATGTAAAATCATGATCTGGAACAGAGGCCCCATGACGCATGGGGAAAATGGGAGATCACACAAAAACAGCCAGATTTTCTAAAATAACGACAAAATCTGTTAAAACAGGCTGCTGAATTCTGCAAAATTGTGAAAAATGAGGAGAAATGCTGCTAAATATGTGTGATTTACCATTTTCCCCCATGTGACATAGGGCCTTCAGAGGCAGGCATGGCTGACTGTAAGGTGCAGAGAGAGGGTGAGGATGAGCCGAACGGAAATGAGATAAAACTCATGCCTGCATGCGATCAGGTCCTGCGCACACTGCTCATCTTCTAGAATCGTTTTTGAACCGCATTCTACGTGCTTCCCTTTGGCTCGTTTTCGGATAACCAAGGCGTTATGAGCCACTCGGATCCGTAGCACATTGTTCACATTTCTGGAGTGGAACATCAGCTGTTTTTTTTTTATTGGATGGAGAGCTAGCCAGACTTATCTTTGCTACCCTTGTTGATGGTGCATTGGATCCATATGTCACAGGCCCTGTTGGAGTGTGGATTTCCCGTGATGGACTGAGCGAGGTCAGTGCGTCAGATAACCACCTCCCGTACCTATTGTTGTTATACGCTATCATTCATTTCTGCTCTACTACTGGCGCCATCTTGGATTTGTTGATGTAAATGATGTTATAACGAATTGCAGATTGCACCTGGAAAAGTTGTCTTTGTACACGATGTTAGGTGATTTTTTTTCAAGATGGTACCGTCGGCCGCCATCTTGGATTTTTGGGTTTAAGTGATTTCGTAATGTCAAAGTAATATCAGTTTCGAAATCCTTGTGATCGATTTATCCGAAAAGGTGTAACAACGAGTTACGGAGATGATGGTGGTATTTAACATGAATATGACAACACAGACCCCGTCATCATTTGCAATCATACGAAAGATCAATTTTTTTTTTAAAGAATGAGATGATTGATAATATTTTGCTGGTAATTTTATCAATTTACCAGCATTTTTTGGGATAAAACTCAGCTCAGATATAGAATATATTAATTTTGATATATTATTACCTTTGTTGCCACCTTAAACTTCATTAAGGTTGTATCATGGATGGTTGATTAGATGTGATTGAATTTTGTTATTTTCTAATTTTGGCAGCCATTTAGAAATTGCAGTACCTTTGTTCAGAGCAGAATGAAGTTTTTCACCCATGATTTTCCTGAAGTTTAAAGTGTTTTTACATATAAAAACTGGTTTGAAGCCTTAGTCACAAAAATTGCACAGCGTTCGACATCCTTCCTTTTGAAACTGAACTATACCTATCCCACCATCAAATTAAACAAATTTTGATTATACATTTAATACATAGCAACATAAAATTATTAACCATTAGCCGCCTCGCCTCCTCCCACACCTGCTTTATATTAAAGCAAATAATACATATAATAAAATAAGCTAGCAACAACGGACAATAGATTATCAGCTAGTGATTCGCTCTATCAAACAATCTAAAACATAATAGTTTCAAAGAAAATAGCTTACACTATAAAATTTTAATTATACATTTAATACCTTGCAACATAAAAATATTAACCATTACCCGCCTCGCCTCCTCCCACACCTGCATATAAAAATAATACATCTAATAAAATAAAATAGCAACAACGGACAATCAGCTGGTGATTCGCTTAATCAAACAATCTAAAACATAATTGAAAATCAGATGTTTTCATTTGGTAAAACAGTATAACTTGTCCTAACATAAAGAAACAAGCCACGTCGCAAAATAATGAGAATGTTGGTCTAACGAGCCGTTTGTTTAACATAATATTCTTAATCGTGTGACCAATCGTGAAAAATATTCTTAGCAACAACAAAAAGTTGTCTTTACGATGATATTAAAGCTTAAATTTGAGAATATACCCCATGGGTAAATTCGTGGACCCCTATTTATTATATTATAAACGATAATAAATACATGACCTGACGAAAGATCAAGAAAGTGTCCTTGCTTTATATACAAGATCAGATATGGGCTAGTCGACATTTTACTTGGAGGTCACTTTGTTCATCAAACCAGAGAAACCAGGGGTCACAGCAAAAAAGTTATATGGAGACATTCTTTTCATCCACCATCCCTAAATGGAACAACCTGTCTGCAGCAGCTGTAAATGTCACTTCTATCCATTGAAATCTTCAAGAACAAAGTTAACAAAGAATTCCAAAACTAAATGTCATTCTCTATTAGTCAAGGTTGGTGATGGTGCCTCTGCATGTATAAATTATGCTGACAACGTCAGATACAGATGAATGAAGGATTAACAGCGTCACCACCAGGTCAATGATTACATTTGTACAGACGGAATCACGTGTAAATGTAAACGCACCATCAAGCGCTAGATTACAAATAAACCAAATAAATAAAATAAATATCACCTCTAGAGATGTCTTTCCCATTCCATTTAAAAGAGTCATAATCCTATTGATCAGGATAAAAAACTTATTCTCTTTCATTGGGTCTATAGATTTGACAATAATTTTATTCACAGCATGTAGACTATGCCATAGTCGATATTTGGTCCTTTTTTTAAATTAATTTTTCACTCACTCACTGTGTGATCTCGGAATTATTTTGTCTGATCTTGGCAATACTACAGTCAAGTATTAATCACTGCTTCACGTACATTCTTATTTTCAATTCATTCAATCTGGATCTATATCACTCCCGAATATCACTGCCTGCTTTGCGAAATCACCTATACACCACTATAGCGCTCCCAATTAAAGTATAGTAATATTACCATTTATTTCCCCACAAGAGAGGGCTCCCTTTACTGTTACTGTTATATTTGAGTATGCTCCCAATCCATTGACCCCCCCCCCTCACCACGGCGCACAGCGTCATCATTCCTATATCGTCGTGTCAAAAATTGCCGTGATAGTACGGCGAATCCTCTCGTTTTTCAATAGCTACGCATGGCGATTTTGTTCGAGATAGGCCGAGCGACTCAGGCTAAGCATACCATTTACACCATACGACTATCATATGAGACACCACCAAGTTTCTATTCTACACATTATTACGATTTGTGCATGCTCTAGTACTCCATATGACAAAAAAATTCGATTTGTTTTCAGGTAAAACCCAGGTTTTGTTTTTAATACACTAACTTGAAATTAAATACACTAATTAGCGGCCATTGCTGTTTGCTCTGGATATATTTTACTGCATTTTATGCGTAACGATTTTAAAATCGTAAATCAAAATTGTGATATATTTAATTTTGAGAATTACAATTATATAAAGGAACACATTTAGCCCATTCACCTAAGATCCAGGTGCTTGTATAGAATATTCAATCACACGTCTATAACACAATGCATATGTAAACTTTCTTTATCTGTGTCAATAATAGAATATTGATTTCAATATAATTGAATACATTTTGAGTTTGTACTTTACCACTGAGCAATCTAGCGATCGATTTCTAGCCAATCAGATAAGACTCCCTTTTTTTGCGTTCGGTGAAATACCAATCGCCCGTCGCTCACCAACGGAGTATGGAGCTTTATGAAGAAAATATTTATAATATAGGGTGTTGACACTGTGCAGCAGGGGCGGCGCCAGGGTATTTTGATAGGGGGGGGGGGCAATACAATTTGTGAAATTTGTTGTGCGGCGCGACAGCGCTGGCCGTCGCGCTTGCGCGACGCAGGGGGTGTCTGACGCGAACGTTTAGAGAAGACACCAAACAAGTTGAAAATTTCGTAGTTCATAAGACCATGCGCCCCCTCTCAGCTATGGTGATTGATCAGGCCCATAAAGAATGGCTTAAGGGTGACGGTGGTGCAGTAGGACTAACAGAAGACATGAAGGCACTACTTCAATGGATGGTTACCTGGCCACAAACATCAAGAGCCATGATGAGGATAGCCGAGCGCTTAAACACCACGAATGAAACAAGTTATTTCAGACCAAATTTGACACTTAATGGTTGGATTGTGAAAACTGGAATTTGGTCGGGATGTTGTGTGGCCTTCTTGATAACATCCAGTCCATGACGACATCATAGCGACAAGGGGTGCTAAGGAACTGGAACAGTAATACACATATAAAATGTGAGTAACTTTAGTTCAGGAAACTCATAACAGAGGGCGCTGTTGCTTAATAAAGGGTGCCATATATTTAAGTAATATATAGCTCAGGGATTCCGCTTATAAGGCACTTTCATTGTACCAAGTTTGAATGAATTTGATAATAACGTGTAATAATGCAACGTAGTCACTCATTGTACACTACGCTTCATATTGGGTCTGTTATCAGGGTCTTAGCTAGCCACTCGTCTGGCCGTAAACTCGGTTCATCAAACTATAGAGGGCGCTGTGCACTGATAGGGGGTGTATTTTTGTATCTCTCTAGCCGAAAATATTCAGCTCACTAAACTCTACCACTGTCATAATTGGTGTAATTTAGTTATTGTACACTCGCTTTTTAGTCGATAACGCTCATCAAAACTATAGAGGGCGCTGTGTACCTAAAGCGGCATTTTTAATGCTCGCTAGCTTAAAATGTTCAGCTCACTAAATTCTATCACTGTGCCACATTTGGTGCTTTTAAGGAAAATTGCGCAATGTTACCCACAATCTGCTGAGCTATTACTGTAAGAAATGAGACATGATTGCTACATACACACCCCCTACATGTATTTTTGGCAAACGTAGACCCTGTGCAGGACCGGCAAACAGGGACTACGGAGTCGTGTTTTTCTCATATTTCGCGCCTAACCGGGGATGTAGACCTCGTTTTACACAAACTATGCACACTTTTTGGATTGTAACTATCAACCAGTGACTGGTTTTTAGGGGAAGAACTCTCAAATGCGTTTTAGGCTGTTTGCAGTCAATTGCAGACCTTAGTTAAACGGGGACGATTCCCGATTGCAGCAACGCCCACGATTGATTCAAGTCTCATAAACAAGATGTTTGTATGCTTGTCGAAAATGATTATGAGAAAAACAAAATAAAAGTATTCAATAAAAGCAGTAAAACTTACTTGTAATTCACTCTGAATGTTTACATCTACATATAAGACAATGGATATTGTCCCTTTCGTAAGTTGCGTATGACCAATATGTTCTTGCTTAAAGTTGATGCCTAATATGATGAGAGGTCAAAAATGACAGGTGCTCAGTGGCCCCTTAAGCATTTACAGAAATATGAGGTCAAAGGGTATACCCGGGGGTATACAGGGGTCAAAACTCAAAATTGCTCCGATCTGGTTTAAAGCTATACTAAAATATTTCAAGTATTCAAAAAATATATAGTTTGACCTACCTACAATTAGATTGGAGTTATTAGCGAAAAGGTCAAAAGTTGAAATTGAGCTCCATAGGGGTCAAACACAAATGTTTGCCTTGTTATAATAATTCAGGAAAAGAATAGTTTTCACTGTGTACGATATTTCGCTACCTAGGTAAGGGGTGGTGCAATAATTATGTGTACCCCCGGGGTGAATTATAGGGGGGCAAAGATTTTTGGCAGGCCAAAAGGGGGGCAAGCATTTTTGGCAGGTCGAAAGGGGGGTCAAGCGATTTTTGGCAGGTCGAAAGGGGGGGGCAAGCAATTTTGGCACAGATATTTTGGGCACCGTTTCTATATTACGCCCTAAAAGGCGTAGGAAAACGTTACGAACACGTTCAAATATGCAAAATTTCCTGCTCGCTGCGCTCGCATTATATGTTAAGACAATTTAAGGTTTTAAATTCGGGTTCCCAAAATCTGGCATGTGTAAGGGGGGGCAAAGATTTTTGGCACGTCAAAAGGGGGGCAAAGGTTTTTTTGGCACGGCCAGAGGGGGGTGGGGGCAAGCGATTTTTGGCAGACCATTTTGCAAATTAACCACCCCGGGGGTACACATAATTATTGCACCACCCCTAACGCGGGAAAAAAAGTCAACATCAATTGAACTCAACGGGCAGTAATTTGTTTTAGTATGTTACCATGGTAACGAAACATCGCAGAAAGTGCAAATAATTTCTTTCTGAATGATTATAACAATACAAATATTTTGACTAATACCCCCGGCTAAATGTACGTAGCTTGCTTGGGCTACAATCAAGGATAGATTATAAACTTAATGACTACTGTGCTTAATGACCTTATTTCCAATATCATATGACGCAAGATATCAAGATTCCGGTATTCCGGCGCGTGACTCATAGGAAACACCGTTCACCCCTTTCTCACCTAACACACTTTTAGTGTTATGCTATAAGTCATGTTATCTTTATTTACATTACCTTTTTAAAATCTAATATACTATAGTGATAGGTTTAATTGTTTACATTTTTATGCTGTACAATACAACCTGAAATATTAAACAAGGTTTATTGATGCGCAGATACGCCGGGCGCGCAGACGTAGACCCTGGGGCGCCGACAAACCGGACTCCACAGTATCATTGCAGTGGGCCATGCAGCCAAAAGTGCTCTATTTAACAGTTTATAACCGGTTTCGTAGGACGGATGTTTCAAATAGACAAATTATATAATACATCAAAATGTTCAGAACAGTTTGGAGAATAATTTTCTGCAACCCGCGTGTTCTATTCCGTTTCCATGGAATCGGTTACGACATTTTAAGGCTTTTTGTAATTTTTAACTAGCTATTCCTTTAAAACTAAATAGAGTAGGAACATCATATTTGGTGGACAGAAACATATGGAAATGACACATGGCTAACATATATGAAAAAAATCATCACTAAATTCAATACATTTAATTTATGGGTTAAGGGTAAAAAATTACAAGATCCTTAAATAACGTGAGCGTTGCCATGGAAACGGTGTAAAACTCGCGGAGTTACACATTTGACAACATAACAGAAAAGATTATCCAGAAACTTTTGAACATTTTGATATATGATTTGTTTATTTGAAAAATCTGCCCTTTCGCAAATATGAATCAAATTGAGAAAAGTTGCATTGTTTTGGATTACATAGTTTACGTCACAAATCAGGTCAAGGTCAACAGGGCTTGATGGATTTTGATCTTTTTGGGGCGCCCTCTACGGAGGCGTCCCACAATATTGGCATGTACTTGTGAGTAGCTTCTAATTTCAGTCTTACTAGATTTACTCCGCAATTGTTGTGCTATTTTGCTAAAATTATGCCCTTGCTCAGAAATAAATCCACAATATGCTTGGATTTTATTTTATTATTGTTTTCTGTTATGCACAGGATAAAATGGTGTGCGTATATTCTTTGTTTAAAAGACAAAATTAATGGATTTGTAAAAACACCAAATAAATCGAGACCTTTGACCTTTGTAACCACTTTGACCTTTGTAACCAGTTTACCGCCTCTTAGAACCCGATAGACGGTGACCAACACTTTGGATTACAATAGCCTAATCTGAATGGCATAGTCCAATAAGCTCAAATAAACAATCATAGTGCAAAATTTGACCTAACTTGTAGAGTATGAGTTTTTGTACCCAAAGTTTCAAAGTCAGGCATCTTATCAAGATCAAGATAGTGATAGTGACATAACAATTAACACGCTTATCTTACCAAGGTCTTATCTATCTGCATGGGGTAATTGGAAATTATGGTGTAGCCTATTTGTTTTAAGGATGAAACAACTGGCTCCTTTTGCATGGAAATTAGAACAAATTACTATACAAGCTGTATCAAAAGTTTGGTACCCAGCAGTTTTGATAGTAATTGAAAAGCCTGGTTCTTCCAAATGCAATATCGGGTCCCCTTAAAATGATAAAATGATCAGACCATAAATCTTTTGTGACTGTTTATGACATTAATCAACAAATTATGCGGATCCTAGATGTGTCGAGGATGTTATGTTTATGAACAAAACGTTACGTTTGTATTTTCAACATTGTTAATCATTGCTACGTGTATGTTAACAAATGAAAGTTCTGTAATTATTTTAATTCTTCAATGCTAAGTTAGTAAGAGTTCTTTTAGATATCATCAAATTGTAAATCTCTAGTCAGATTTTCAGTGTGTTAACAACTATGTATCAAAGATGTTACGTTCATGTACAAAACATTAACGTTCTTATCTTGTAAACATTGTATACCCATATAGCTACTTTTGAAGAATGAATGTTCTGTAATTGTCTTTTATCCTTCATCTCTATTAGATTTTCAGTGTATTAGCAAGTAGATGATGTATATGTATCACAGACGTTATGATGTATATGTATCACAGACGTTATACATTCATAAAAACTTTTCTTTTGGTCAACATAGGGTAGATCCTCTTCTATACTATCCATCATATACCCCCTGCATAACGAAATTCAACAATATTCAATATCCAAAGCAATATCATCACTACAATATGCCCCAAAATTGAACTCCCCACCCCACATAATCGCAAATTGACACGACAGCTTCATTCCAATTCAATTTATTTCATCCAAAACGGTCCTGTGATACACCTTCCCCAATCAAACACATTTGTCTTGCATTTGATCATCTTCTACTCTTCCCTAGAAAAAATCATTATGATACCAAATCCCCGGGACCAAATCTAAACACCATGCCATGGAATTCACCATATCACGTCCAAGCTCACATAATTTGGGCGCCCCATTCCTTTTTTAAAGGAATTTTTATTTGCTGTGTTTCCAACGTAACAAACCATCTGAGATATGTCGAACTATTCGTTTTTTAAATGTTCTTGCAAGTAATCTGAGACCATTTTTTGTATCAAAATCAGAGAATTTTTGTCCCCTGTGGAATCCAAATTTTGACACGTGACTTTATCTCCTGTAACTCAAGAACTGTACATCGGAGAAACTATACCATATCAATTGGTAAGCGCTCTTTTTTTTTAAAGTCATAGTTCATTGAATTTACAACCGCATGCGTATATCGCTCGCGGTAACCACTTTGACTTTGTGGGTGTTTCTTCTAAAATAAATATAGTTTATATATTTTAAAATTTATTTTGTTTTCTTGGTGATTTATAAAATTAACTTAAGGAATTTATATATGACTTATGTAAAATATGGACTGTTCCATTCAACTCGGCAAAGCCTTCGTTGAATAGTCCATATTTCACATCATGACAGGGTTCGTTTTTTTCCGGCAAAAAGTGGCAATAACTGGCAAAAACCTGTTTTTGCCAGTTTTTGTCCCCACCTCGGGTTTTTGCCTGGTTTAAACCGGTAAAAATGGCAAAAAATGGCAAATACTCAAAAATAGTCAGTATATAGTAGTCACTCAAATATTAACAAGATACACAGTAAACATACAACTTTTAATGAATCATTCAACATATTTTTTGTCTCATCAAGTCTTTGAAATGAAAAAGTTTTGAATTTGATATGCCACATGTCAGTTAAGGGCTGGGGTATGAACGTTTGGACAGTATTTATTTTGGGACATTAGAGCACATCAGACATATCGAATTGCATTCTGAATACGAAGAATGTCATTCTGATATCAAATAATTTTGATTTTTGAAATTCGCAATTTAATACACATTTTATGGCAAATCATTAAAATTGATATTTTTGATATTTTTAAACAGTACTTGAAGTAAACTTTATAAATCTGATGATTTATACTTAAAGTGTATGTAGGTGGGATGAAAAGCCGACGATCAATTGAAAATTTTGACCTTTCGTATTGAAGATATGGATTTTTTCCCAAAACACCAACAAAAATTAGGTCTTTTTGGGAAAAAATCCATATCTTCAATATGAAAGGTCAAAATTTTCAATTGACCGTCGGCTTTTCCTCCCTGCTACATACACTTTAAGAATATATCATTAGATTTATATAATTTACTTCGAGGACTGTTATATACCAAAAATGTGAAAAATATCAAATTTTTATAATTTGTCATAAAATTTGTATTATATTGTGATTTTCAAAAATGAAAATTATTTGATATCAGAAAGACATGCTTCGTATTCAGAATGCAATTCGATAGGTCTGAGGTGCTCTCATGTCCCTCAAAAAAATACTGTCGAAACGCAATAAACGCTCATTTTAGATCCCTTAAGGTAAAGCTTGCAAGGTGAAAACAGGAAATAGAGGTAAAAATTTGCTAAATTTTTGAAAAAAAAGGGATTTTTTTCTAAAGTTTGGCGGAAAATGCGTAATTTGGAAGTAAACAAAAAACTACGCACAATCTGATATCCTTAAAATCCAAGATGACCGCCGTTTCCATGGCAACCGTATGCGCAGAGTATCATTGTGACTAAATATGAACTTGATAGGACTAATATTTCAAACAATCACTTTCACCTCGCAAGCTTAACCTTAAATGCACCAGTGAGTAATGAAAACGCATGCCTTTAATTTTTTAATATGTTACTTATAATTATACTGGCAAAAACTGTTTTTGCCAAGTGGTTAAAAGCGCGGTTTTCCGACATGCGGCAAAAAACCTGCGAACCCTGAATCATGAAAATATTCTTACAATTGTACTCATAAACATTCAATAATGTTATGTTAACAGGAAGGCCTGGAAGTAGCACCCGCCCACCCGCTAATAGCGGGTAACGTTGGCGTCAACTGGTGAACATGGTGAAGATACAAAAGCACCCGTCCGTCTCGGGCAGGTGAATTGCTCGAACTCAGAGTTTAAGTGAGTTAAACGTGCTGGTGGAATCTCTCTGGGACAGCTAATTTCTGTAAGTTATCTGCCCGACTGGCTTGTTAAACAGCCCTGCTTTCTATCCAACACTGATCAGTACGGGCGAATTGCCAGATTAGGAAATATGACAAATCTGGTAATACATTACGGTTCGTATATTATTAATTAAAACAATTAATTAATCAATTTTCTTAAATGTAATTGATAAAGGTCATCATTCATTGTTTTTACTATAAAATTGTTGTCCTTGCGTTCTTAGTTATATGTTCTGTAAAATAAATTAATAATCGATTTGAAGCTAGGGGGAAATTTGTATTGAGCAGGTCTGCTGCAACGCATTATGGGATCGATACAGATCAGCCAATGTATTGCCAGGGTTTTCACGTTGCCAAATCGGTAAACTTGTCCGGACTGCTGATGTTGTTATTTCTCAACGTTTGTTGACAAATCTGTAATTAATTTACCCCGTGGACTGCTACCGGTCTTTCAGTATCTCTAATTGGCTCAACACAATATAGCATAATATCTTTTTAAAGATAAATTAACATAGAACGTATTTAGCAAATACATGGGTCTAAGGAGTTTTGGGACATCCGGAACCCACAAAGATTTATATCTTTCATATCAAATTGAAAGTTGGATGATAATAAATGGTACAATCAGTCGGAAAAATTGGCGAAGTAGCTATTATGGCGAGCGAAGTCGGGAGAATCGAGACCCGTGCCTCCTCCACTTTTGAAAACCTGCGGACGTCAGTGGTACTTTTAGGTAAGTTAGCTCAATCGATATGGCGTACGAGACTATGGTACGAGAGGTTGCGGGTTCGAACCCTGACGGTGCCTATAGTACGCTCTCGTGGAAAAATTGAGTTTGCTTGAAATTCCCCTGGACAAGGAACGTACTGCTAATTTGTCTCGTTGTAACCCGTACAAAACTCGGGGAGCTGATCCTGGTTGCGAAGGTCTGTGGAATGGTTAGGGTGTGCGCTCTTGAAGCAGCAATGTTCCTGAATTGTTGTTTAATGGTTTATGGAATTATGTGGGCCATAGTGGTCAGCGACAACCTGTAAAGTGTGCTGAGGCTTGTTGATCAACATCTAGGCGTTGTTATTGTGCGTAGCGCACTATAAATCACTGCGATTTCCTTTTTTTTTTACTTTAGCATATTACAGAGTGAAATTATTGTAATATTCTCCAAGTGGTGTAAGCTTAGACTCATTTGCTTCTAAGAGGGAGGCAGAGGGCCTTACATGGCCGTGTGGATCAGTTACTCGGTTACAATACCAAGCATACCTTTCAACAAAGTCAGCTTCTTCTAACAGAGGTAAGAGTTCCTTCATATAATTAAGTTGCTTGTTGGCATCATTAGTGTGGGGCAGGCAAACTCCGTCAACCAAATTTTCTTACCGTATCTCTCCCATAAACTGGTGAGAAAATTCATAACTCCAGTGGCTCCAGTGGCTTTGCATTTATATGAATGAGTGGCAAGAAAGTCTATTTGACAACCTTTACAGAGTGCGAAAAACTTATCGAACCATTGAATGTAATCATCGCCGCCAGGTGCCGCGGCTGGACTCACAAAATATATTGCACCATTTGCTTTCCCAGCTGCTTCTAGGTCTTTCCAACGTTTGGCAGCTTCCTGTGGTGACATGTATGCTTGATTGGGGTGGTTTGGCTCGTTAAACCCGAGTACGTACTCAGATCGTTCTGAGAATTGGAACCGCTTTGCAGGATCTTTGCTCCATCCCCAAATCATCGGGATACGGTTTCCTTTTAATGGGTTGGTACAATTATATATTTCTGTGTGGTAGGCACTCGAAACTCCCCAATCATACCTGCACCGTGGTAAAAAAACAAAAAACAAACGAAACCTTAAGAATTTTAGAAACTTGAAAATTGGACACGTCAATTAGAAGAAAATACAATTCCAGTATTTAATGCTGACATAGGATTGTGTACATGTTATACGTTCTAGTGATAGGCAGTTTAAATTGCATGTAAACAAAACACATGAAAACTAACTTTGAAAGAACTCGCCCAAATAATCTTTTTAGTCAGACATTTTTAAGGGCATATTTTGAACAGGCTTTTCGGTTGGCCTTCAGCGGAGAAAAGGCGGCGATGTCTAACACCTTTTGAAAAGAATAAAAGGCAGCGGAAAAATCTGACTTCACACGCCTTTCGATGGTTTAGATATACGATTGATTCCATGTAAGAAAAGCAACAGGGGACGATCTACCAAATATTGACTGTTTTCTGCTGCCTTTACAACGTTCATGGCACCCCCACTTATCTAGTCTTAATTGACATGGGGTTGTACTGTTACTTAATTTAACCTTTATTCGCTTTATAGACCTGACGGACTAAAGCTTTTATTTATCTATTATCATATTATGTCCGATTTGAACGCTGACATATTGGAACATGTTGTTAATCAATATTTATAAAGTCGTGCGAGTGACATTTATACTAGGTGACTTTATTATTAGGTGTTTGTATTCATTATATTGGGCGTATCGCACTATATCGTGAAACTATTCATATACTTTGGGCGCTGCCTTTGATAGAAGGTTTGTGTGCGTGTTCCAAATCGAGGCAATGTGTAATTGGGCTGTGTAATAAGAGGACTTATAGTACAGAGGCCACATCGGTCTATCTGCTCTAGTTAAGGTAGCTTAAGGTTTTTGTGCAACATTTTTGGACAAAGGTGCCAGCCGGGTTAAAATTAACCATAAGAGTCTCATCTTTCTGATTAACCCGGCTGGCACTCTTATGGTTAATTTTAACCCGGCTGGCACCTTTGTCCAAAAATGTTGCACGGGACCCTATGTAGCCAGAAAGGGGCCTCTCTACTATTACCACCAAATCACTTTAAGTTTTATGTGCCATTGAAATGCGATTAAAAATCCGTGTGTCTGCATTCAAACGGATTTCGTCTTTCCGCCATTGTAAGCACTGGAATAGGCATATCCAGTACATCATGAGAAATCGACAGGATATTGGATCAATGTTCAACTTACAGTTTGCGGAATTCTTCCCTTTTTAGCAATGTTGCAATCCATTTGATTTATCCCACATTATTAATGGTGAGATACATACGGTTATATTACATCATGTGATGTCACACCCATGCTTTGTTTAATGAACCCAAATTGCTCTTACCACCATCCGGTGTTTGTGAACTGGTCCACATCCTCACACATGTAGCGCTTCGATGAAATGGCAACCCCTCTCTTGGAAGATGTGTGCACCAAGTTTATAGTAACTAAACCTGACAGACAAAGTAAGCCCCAGAAAGCTGCAACAAATTAAGAAAGTTTGTTGTGTAAAGAAGTTTCCATTTGGCATATTATATATATATATATTTTTTTTTTCGATTGAAAGATCTTCAAATGCCCAGGTGCCCGGGTGGAAGACTAAGCCTGCCAATATCTTGACTGTAAAGAAAGTGTTCAAACGTGTGATTTTTATGTTGCTTTGATTTTAGTGGACTTTTTACTCAGCTCACAAAATAGCCACGGAGTCCTTATTAATGGTCACCCGCCAAGAATGGATGAGAGTCGCATCCCAACTGACTTTATCTTAATTCAAACTTGATTTGGCCTTCTTTTGTCTCGAATCCATTTTATTTTCGAATAAAGTTGTGGGAGGACAGCTACCAATTATGGCGTTGTGACAAAATACCTCATATGTTTTAATATAGTGGTATTTTTCAAATTTATTTTGATACACCCTGTATAGTTGTATCTTCCAGCCGGAAGGTGATTACAGTGGGTCATGTGCAGTTTCCCATTTGATAAATACTATTAGTTGTACGTGAACAGATAAGCGGTTTAAACATGTTAATGGTAGACGAGGTATTGTTGGTCGAAGCAACCTAAAAATCGATTTTCATTATCTAGATCAATATATTATTGAAAATTAACACCTTGATGTTTTGCAAAAGTTCATTCTACAAATTGTATACTTTGCAAACGTGCTTAATTTATTGTTGTTAATTAGTTATATACGTTTTACAAAAGTGTTGTTGTTTCAGCCCTCATTACAACGTAACTCAAGAACTACAGCACAAAAGTATGTCTGTGATATTTTAATTCTTCTACACACTCGCTATGAACTGAGCAATGCAGTTTTTGCCAAAGCTCACTACCATTCGTAAGATGCTGTGAACTACCAAATCACAACAGTTTAAAATAATTAATAACCTTAAACATGTCGAGATACAAATAGGTGCTTCAAAAAGAAATTCACTATTTTTTGTCCATTTTGTTACTTTTGAATTAGTGATCGAGCGAATGATTGAATAAGGGGTGATGGGGGTGGGGAACAGCCTATTTATTGCGAAGGGTGATTAGTTTGAAATGAGTTACAGTTAGGGTTTAGGGCACGTAGGTTAGGGTTAAGGATAAGGTTAGGGTTATGGTTACGGTTAGTATTAGTGTAAGATTAAGAGGCTTTATCCGATAGACTCTGATGGTAGGTGGAAGATGGGGGTCAGCAAATTTTGTTCATATTTTGTCAATCAAACATGTGTCCATGAGTATTTACTGTGGAGGTATTAAAAATTTGAGGACCCCCACTGGGAGATACTGGACCCCCTCAAATTGACCCCCATGATTGTCTTCTCAGACACAAAAACTTTGAAATGTGCACTAACTTTTGATTAGAGCCACGTAATAACGCGCATCTGCAGACATTTTATTTATACTTCACAGTAATAATACACATCTTGTCTCGACATAACAATTAAAAATTCTTTGGACAACATTTGGGTTGTTCCATTTTCAGAGAGGGGTGTAATGGCCTTTTCAGCAATTGTGTAAATGTGAAAAATCCTAATTTTGAAGCAAAGTTTGCAAGATGATTGTGAGAGTTCCTCAATATTTTTGGTCAAAGTTATTTACTTGTTGGATAAAGTATATATAGGTTGAACAATTGAGCAAATAAAAATCGTGGAGACTTTTTCCGTTTTAAAATGAGCACATCTTACTTTATGCTCTTTTTCAGAAAAGTGCAAAATCCTAATTTTGAAGCAAAGTTTGCATGATGATTGTGAGAGTTCCTCAATATTTTTGTCAAAGTTATTTACTTGTTGGATAAAGTAGATATAGGTTGAACAATTGAGCAAATAAAATCGTGGAGACTTTTTCCGTTTTAAAATGAGCACATCTTACTTTATGCTCTTTTTTCAGAAAAGTGCAAAAGTGCAATATTTTCATGCTAAACTCAGGTACGGTGATTTTCTAAGTTTAAAAATGACAATATTTTTCTTTATTTTTAGCTGTATTAAATAAAGCCTAAATTTTCACTTAAGCTTAATTTTGTATATCTTTACAGGTAAGGTTCAGTTTTTATTAACAAATGTTAGAAAGTGATACAACATCGAAACTAGTACTAAAACGGGCTCTGTTAGCAGTTAATTCGGAGAGGGCCTACTTTTCTTGTGAAATCGAACTTGCTTAATGTTACTGGGGAAATTCGCTTAAATATTAGTATAAATGGCCATTGCCATGACAACTGCCTTCTCTTTGAAATCTCCTAATACTTAAAATTAAAGAATCCATGAATATCAATATACTTATAAAGTGTAATACAAACTTTTTTAATGCAACAAATTGCTCAAAATGAAGAAAATGGGTCAATTTGGGGTCAAACTGCCCAAAATTCAAAGATCATAGATTACTGGGGAAATTCGCTTAAATATTAGTATAAATGGGCATTGCCATGGCAATTGCTTTCCCTTTGAAATCTCCTAATACATGAAGCTTAAAATTAAAGAATCCATATATCAATAATATACTCATTAAAGGGGCATTTCGTGATCCACAGCCTCATCCCCCCACTTTTCTCAAAAAAAGTTGAGATTTTTATATCACTGGAAACCTCGGGCTACATAATGTTTATGTACACAATATTTCTTGCAGATTAATTCGTTTAGCAAAGATATCGTGAAATTTGAATTTCGTTCTGGTGCACCAGAACGAAATTACAACGCATTGTCTATGGAGCAGTGTAATACACATAATCATGCATAACTCGCGAACGCAAAATCGGAAGCAACTGAAATTTTGGGAATAGTTTTTTTTCGTGGATATCTAATGAAAAATGACATAAATAGAGGATGCTAGGATCACGAAATACTCCTTTAAGTGTAATACAAACTTTTTTAATGCAACAAATTGCTCAAAATTTGGGGTCAAACTGCCCAAAATTCAAAGGTCATAGGTCACAGAAAAATGTTGTTGCTGTCATCTGGGATGAGGGAGGCAACAAAAGTTGGTAGGCCTATATTGGGTTTTACCTTGATGATAATGGGGACGAAACGCGGGGGACAAAACCTTCGAGTGGATCACCTGATGCGCGTTGGTACTGATACCGGGGATGAAAGTTTAGCAGCATGGCACTGATGATGATATAGGACACTATCATGCAGCAGTTTGAGATTGTGCCTGTGACACTTATCAGTTTCCGTAGCAACATAACAACTAGCCATTTATATTATGTTTTTTTTTTGTAAATTTTACCTCATATTGTGGAGATGTCCTTAAAAATTTTACTCTCAAATAGCCAGTATCGGGGATAATACATTTTTCCCCTCATCTTATTTTAACATACCACTGTCACCGTAGAAGGTCAAGGGTCAATACACATGACTTGGTTGGAGCTCTCCCCTACTGACAGTGTAAAAAAAGATCAGGAAAAGAAAATTTATTATCCCTGATACTGGCTATTCCGGGTTAAATGTTTAGGTCATGTTCACATGATGAGGGAATTTGTCGAAAAATGTTACCGGGGAAATTTGCTTTAAAATTAGTATAAATGGCCGTTGCCATGGAAACTGCCTTCTCCTTGAATTATCGTATAATCAGTAAAGTGTAATACAAACTTTTGTAATGCAAGAAATTGCTAAAAATGTAAATATAATAAAATCCATTAAACTATCAAAATTGTATAAAAGTCTGCAGTGCAAAAATCTACATTTTTTACTTGATGTAACGTATGTTGTGTGTCTATTTCGTTTTTCCAATTTATATTGTTATGTAAGTTTTAACCTGTTATCTAGCTTTTTCTGTAATTTAAATATGAGGTCTATGGGCCTGGTTCAAAATTTGGGTAAAAAAGGTGCATTGGGTCAGAAATGGTCGTAACTCAACACATGAAGATTTGAGACTACTTCTAACTGCATAAATAGATTGATTGACCCAAAACAACATATAGACTAGACACCAGAACCTGGTAAAAAGACCAAAAAATGACAAAGTTATGGCTAAAAATGTGATTTTCAGGGGAAAATGCGGCCATTTTGGATTTTTGCTGTGCACATTCTTTTTTGAAACCCAGGCTTATCATTTTGTAATTTCATGTTGAGATAGGCCTAGGTCAAATAGAACATACAAAAAACCTTATCCCGAAGCAAAACAAAACAAGTCCCATTTATAGCCCACTCCTAGCATTAAGTTCCACCCCCAGGTTATTAGGATTTAGTACTTTGGGGTATGAAGCCCTACAAGGCCTAGGTCCTATAGCTTAAGTACTGATGCATGTGAAATGATTAAGAATCAGAATAGGAGCTTGTGATTCATAATACCACTAACATGTAGGCCTATGAATACGAGCTTGTGACATGAGGTAGGGGCTCATATTCAAGGAGCATTATCTACTGGCGATTTTACCAATATGCTGTAAAAGAGAAACATCTACCCCTGTATTTGATTTGCATTCTTAAATGTGGTTCTTAACTCCTCAATGCAATAACTGACTATTGGCTCAAAAAAAGGGACTGCTACAGTGAAAAGATCTTATATTTGATGTTGGTGTTTTATACAGCATCATTATACCAATGTCACATATTGGGAAAATCCATGTTTGTGTTCTATGAAAAGTAAAAAAGTCTCCATGATTTTTATTGCATTATATAAATGACCTATGTACAGAGGTTCTCTCCTGTAATGAACAATGTGAGAAAGATTGAGGAACTCCTACAATGACATCACAAAGTAGAGGGATATTTCACTTTTTTTCAAAAGTTGTAAAATGTGAAATATGGGCCCCACCCCTGTTCATAAATGGAACATCCCAATATAAACATTTGTTGTTTTATATATTTTGATAAAGACAAAGGATGAAAGAAGGTGTGTAGAAAAATTTACTTTCATAGATGCTTGTCTTAGGTGCCAAAAATTTGTTCAAAAATGGCATAAAACTGCATTTTACAAGTCAGGGAAATACGTGTTAGGGGGCATATTTTAGGGGGCCCCATATTTCCCAGGAGGGGGCATAGCAGATTTTTTTAAACTGATTATTATGAACACTTATCCAAACTTATTAAATTGCCAAAATATGGTTGAAATTTGCTGAACCCCATCTTCCACCTTTTTCCCATGGCATCAGTATTTCTCAGAAAATCTCTCTTAAGTGATAGGGTTAGGCTAGGCCAGGATTATGTTAGAATTAGGGTTTAGGTCAGTGTGGTTTTTGTAAAAATGCTTTGGGGACTTAAATTCTTTCCATTACTATTATATTGTGAAATATCATATAGCTGCAGTGTTAGTCCAATATGTTAAGGAAGATATTTTTTCTATGAACTCAAAAGTTGCAGGCCTTTTCGTAAAGAGCAGGGATCAGCCCGGGCATCTGTCACACTCAACATTGAGGTCAACTTGCGCTGCCCATTGCATTCTTAGGGGATTGGTATGTAGCGGTCCGTAGCGCTTTGGGTATCTGCTGAAAGTCGCATTCCAAGAAAAATCTATATGAAGAGCTTTGTTGCAAAACCCCTTACATCCACTTGCCCAATTTTGGGAACACATCAAAAAATCATCAAAACAATCACTGACATAAGGTTTTTTTCAACCAAAGCAGGTTTTGGCGGGATGCCCATCCTATTCAAAATAATTATGGCACCTTTGGCTTTCACCCTGTACAGACAGTAAATTGTAAAATTATCATATGAATGTGAAAAAAGAGTACGTATTTACCATTGTTCTGCATCCAGCGTATAAACATGTTTGACGTTAATGGCGATACCCCGTGTGAAGTCTAATCTCACTGTGCTGACAAGACCAGCTGATGAAGAAATGAAGATGTGTTTATTCCACGGATGTCCTGAAATCTTAACAGACGTAACCGGCCACCACGCTGTCTTTACGCCTGCTCAGTTATATATATTGGTTTTTCTCAGTGACCCAAGATTATGGGTAGGCCTATATGTAATATTATATTACACCCACTTATGATTGACTATTCTGCTCTACGTCATCGTTCGAATTGCTACTTCCACTAATATTAGTACTTCGAGTTGCCGTCATTGTATCTTGTAATTCGTCGATTGGCGGCGCTATTTTAATATTTTTTCCTTCTTTTACTGGAAAATTCCGGTTTTAACGACATTGTGCATAGGATATCGTAAGTAGACTACAATTGAAAAGTTTGTGGTTATTGTTTCACCGAAATTATTGTTTATTGTTTTAATATTCTAGAATATTCAGAACTTTGTCCATGTATATTTTTTCATGTTATGCGAATGTGAAAAAACATTGTACCTTAATCATTATACTAAGAAGTCGCTGTAAAAGTAGTTATGTTACAGGATTGATTACCATAGCAACGGGTTTACACTATCTTTGAACGTATTCGCCCTTCACTACAAACAGGATGCATATGTGCAATGATTGCCGCTCTTTTCAAAGACACAATATCTTACAGGCTCGGGTGATCAGCATAATGTGAAAATTCTATAGAGTTATCCCGGTCTTTATCTCTGTACGCCGCGGCGTCGCCTAGTGCGCGCAATACATTCAAAAGTAGTGTAAACCCATTGCTATCGTTATTAATCCAGTTACATCACCACTTGAGTTGACTTGTGACGTCATTAGCAGGCGGTTTTCGGCAATTACCATTGTTCCTTGCCTGGCAGTATGCGCACGTATCATATGGTGTACAGGACCTGTGTTTTTAAAACCCCCGCCGCATCACGATAAGTGGCTGTATGTAGTTCGCGCACGCATAATCGATATCGATAAACATTGAGGTCAGCTCATCTATAAGTAGGAGTCAAAATGGTACAAGTTTGGTATCATAATAATTCTATAAATGTTTTTTAGTTATCTTTTAGCTATCATTGGCAAAACAACAATATTTTTGAGGATATGATCTCGAATGTGCAAGTGATGGGGGGGGGGGGGCTACGTATCTCAGTCTCTGGATCAATTATTTTTATCAAAAATGTCTGAGAATTTCAAAAATGTCATTCAAATTTGGATACGTCAATTAGTTCTTACGTTATTGATCAAAATATAGAGAATTTATATTTTTATATTTACATCTTCAAAACCGTTTTTTATCAAATAAGCTATAATTATTTGCAAATTAATGATATCTAATGATGTGGTTTTTACATATTTGTAAGCACGGAACGATTGGTGCAAATATATTTTTTTAATATCACAAGATTCGTTGGAACTCACTTTTATGGGACACCCTGTATATTGGCTTAGAAATGAAAGGCATCAATTAAGAGACTAATTGTTTCCTTCAACACCCTTAATTACACTTCTGCCACTTACTCAATGACGTTAAAGATACAATCTATACAACGAATGACGAAAATGACATTAATGAAATGCGTGAATTCAAAATAAATAAATAATTGAAAATAAAATCACATTGTCTTGAAGAAAGATGGAACGACAGATAGAGGGGGGGGGGGATAAAGAGCGAAGAGAGGAGTGACGATCGATTGAAGGAAAGAGCGAGAAAGATAAGGAAGCCGCTAGCCGGAAGAAGGTTATTGAAGCTTAATGCCCTGCGTGCTTCAACATAAAAAGGCCAAGGTTTGAGATATTTTTTTTCAAAATATCAAGAGCTTTAAGAACCATTGAGCTTTAAGAACCATTTTAATGCATTTGTCATGCTGATTCCAAGTATGGTCATTGTTGTCTACCAACCTGCTGCCATGTCAAATAAATGCCATATACCTGTGACAAGGGGTTACAGAGCTACAGGCCTTTGGGCCTCAACTGCAATTCCTTCACTCATCGTTGTATTATGCATTTCCATAGTTTATTATATACCTATGTATTATTGCTTATATCTTTATAATGAATAATGTATTATTCTTATGTATTATTCTTGTATCATGTAATGAGTGAAAAGATAATAATAAAAAAATAAAAATAAAAGTCATGCCAATTTACAATATTCTTAAATTTTTGAAAAAAATAAATGAAACTTGTCGTCTGCAGTCGACATGACACCCGAGTGGAGGGGTTTAACAAAACACGATACAACACAACTGTAAGAAGTAATTTATTCTCTTACTTATTTAATTTATCGTAAATATCAACCGCGAATATACGGTATGCAAAAAACAGTAAATTCTAGTTCTTTACATAATCGTTTAATACCAACCAATACCACTGGAATTATTTCAAAACCACTGAACCACAAAAGCACAGGCCATCCTACTAGTCTATCTTTATTATTATACTTTTATTAAGGATTCGAAATGAAATACACAGGTGTCCTACGAGTTATTACACCCATACTTTTGGTCTTAACACCAATAAAATAACAATAATAAGCCTTTTTGAAGTATGACGTGCACAAAGGGAGAGGGCGTACTTTGATTTGGGTAATCATTTCACAACTGAAAAAGCATACAAAAGATTACCCAAATAAAAGTACACACTCTTCTTTTGTGCCCGCCATACACGTACTTCAAAAAACCTTATGCTATTTTAAAAATGTCTTAGAGTTATAAACTATTTTCGATACAAGGTTGGAGAGAGAATGCTATTTCCTTGAAGATAAACAACCCAACACTGATTAGTCCGGGCGAACTAGGAAATGTGTCACATCTGGTAATACGTTAAGGTATGTATAATAATGAAAACAATTAATTAATCAAATTTCTCAAATTTAATTGATAAAGGTCATCATTTGTTGAGTTAGCATTCCAAGTATATGTTCTGTAAAAAAAATGAAACGGTTGATTTAAACTAGGAAATTTGAATTGAGCAAGTCTATGTGCAATGTATTGTGGGATCGATATTAAAATCAGTCATTGTATTACCAGATTGGTCACATTTCATAATCTGGAAATTTGCTTGGACTGCTGATGTTGTTATATCTGTGAGTTTTGTGACGAATCTCTAAATATTTACCCCTAAGACTGTCACTTTTTTCTTCTTCAAAATTTCACAACATAATATAATATAATTATAATATCTTTAAAATCTATTATAATTAATTAACTTATGTAAATGGGTCTAATAACTTTGGGACACCCGGTACCCATAAAGATTTATATTTTCTTTATTTCAAATTGAAACTTGGTTGACAATAAATTACACTGCGTGATATTATTGATTGAAATTATTGTAATATTCTCCAAGCGGTGTAAGCTTAGTCTCATTTGCTTCTAAGAGGGAAGCAGATGGCTTGACATAGCCGTTTGGATCGGTTAGTCGGTTACAGTACCATGCATACCTTTCAACAAAGTCCGCTTCTTCTAACAAAGGTAAGACCTCCTTCATATAATCAAGCTGATCGTTAGGATCGGTAGTGTGGGGGCAGGCAAACTCTGTCAACCAAATTTTTTTACCATATCTCTCCCATAAATTGGTGAGAAAATTCATAACTCTATTGGTATTGCAGTTAAATAAATGAGTAGCAAGAAAATCTATTTGACAATCTGTACAAAGTTCGAAAAACGTGTCGAACCATTCAATGTAATTATCGCCGCCAGGTGCCGCGGCTGGACTCCCAAAATATATTGCACCATTTTCTCTCCCTTCTGTTTCTAGCTCTTTCCAACGTATTGCAGCATCTTGTGGTGACATGTATGCTTGTTTGGGGTGGTTTGGTTCGTTAAAACCGAGGACATACTCAGATGGTTCAGAGAATTGAAACCGTTTTGCAGGATCCTTGCGCCATCCCCAAATCATCGGGATACGGTTTTCTTTTAATGGGTTGGTACATCCATATTGTTCCGTGTGGTAGGCGTTCCAATCGCCCCAATCGTACCTGCACCGTGGTAAAAAAAAAACCCCACAAATTTAGAGCAGGCAATTTCATACAGTTACATTACATTAAAAAACCCACAGTTGGGAAAATGAAACATTCTGAGGAAGAATAATGCCCATAATTAATTAATGAAGCAATGATTCGTTTAAGACGGTTAATGAAACCAATGATTGCTCTTACCACCACGTGATGTTTGTGAACTGGTCCAAATCCTCACACATGTAGCGCTTCCTTGAAATGCCAACCCCTTTCTTGGTAGATGCTGCTGCATGCACCAAGTCTATAGTAACTAAGACTGACAGACAAAGTAAGCCATAGAAAGCTGTAACAAATTCAGAAACTTTATGTTAAACAAATGTTTCTATTTAATGGCATATATATTTTAATCTAACTTTTCGAGAGAAAGATCTTCAAAATGGTGTTCAAGCGCAAAACTGAGTATCCTTAAATTTAAAACAAAGGCAATTTAAAGACCCTGCACCTAAATCATTATGTAGTCAGCAAATGGAAAACTTTGTTTTGGGTATTTTGATAGCTCATTTGGAACAATGCGATTTTCACAACATAAACCAATTTAAATAAAATAAGAGAGTATTTAAAAAATGACAAAACTTTTGTCCCGAAACACGCTCATTATGAGCACAGTGATTTTTTGATATGTCACGTCGTAACGAACCCGTTACAAAAGCCGGTGGTAATCGCCCTGAAGGAAGAAGTATCTCAAATGTGTCACTTTTGAAATTATCTCGTTTCCATTAAAATTGGAATAACATGAGGAAATAAAGTTACATTGTGCAGAATAAAATGCTAAAATACACAGAACAAAATATTTCATCTAAGAACTGTATGCTTTATTTGTTAATTTTAATAGTGTCTTTATTAAGATATTGCTTTTGTTATAAGTGTATTAAACACTTTTTTACGCAGTATTACACATTCTATTACTCTAATATTTCTATTTACTGGCGATATTACAGATATTTTAATGTTAAATGTAGACACTAAAATGTTTATAATTTTCGGAGTTTCCTTCTAAGCCGTTATTTCTAACCGTACATTTCAGAAGTAAAATTATAACGATATAATTATTAAGATATAACACTAAACGTATTTACCATTGTTTTGCATCCAGCGTATAAACATGTTTGCCGTTACTGACGGTATCCCGTTTGAAGTGTAATCTCAATGTACTGACAAGACCAACTGATGAAAAAAAATGTCCTGAAATCTTTGATTTGCCGGAGAAAATAGGCTAGACATAACCACTACGTTGTCTTGTCTGTCTAACAGAGCATTTACGCCTCGGATTTACGCCTACTTGTATTGGCTTTTAACAGTGTCCCGTAGTATTATGGGTAAGCCTATAACAGTGTTACACACACTGATGGTTGGCTATTCTGCGCTACGTCATCGTTCGAATTGGTGAATCACGTTAAAATGTACTGTGTATTCCCGTTTTATAGACATTGCACATAGGATATCGTAAGTAGACAACAATTCCAAATATTGTGGTTAGGTATGTTATGAAAGTTTTTCCGGAAAACAATATGAGAAGTAAATTTGCTAATTTAGTCAATTAACGAGCTGTCAACTTATTTTGATATAATAATTAGTCCTAAGCCTATTAAAGTGAGGAAGGTCTATTTATTTTCTTGAGTTGTGGGCTATGCCAACCCCCCTCCCCCAGGGGATTTTCGGAGGCAGGTATTTTTGGGACCCTAATGCATTAAGGGGGAATAATACCCTGATTTTCATCAGTACCCCTCTTCTTTTTTTTCTTGCAAATTTATGAACTACATAAATATGTTCATCATCTCATGTCCTTACTATGGGATTATAGTAACTCAGTATGTGTGCCTCACTCATAACAAAACATAATTTATTCTATTGAAGTCAGTACTTGAAAAGAATAAATTATATCCTTTGTTATACCATCTTCAGACTTGTGATCAACTATATCTCTTCCTCAATGAATGGTATAGCAAATTTAATACTATCATGTCTCTATCATGTGTTAAAGAGATTTCTATAAGGTTATAGGTCATCATAGGTCAGGTTATATGTCACCTGGTTGAGGTCAAATTTTAGCCCATTTTGTATACACATGTGATATATCAACATAGCTGCAATGAGGCATCAATTTTGATATTTGGTCTAGTTTGTCATTTTACTGGATATATAATGCTATGATGGACAGAATAATATTTCTTGGGAATGGATGTAAATGGTGAGTACAATTTAGATTGGTTTGTCCAATCCATTTCAACTAGACAAAGGTAAAATTGGTACCAAAATCACAAAAATGAAGCTTACGAAAAACTACCTAATCTGATGGTATGGGTGAAGAGAAATGCAATTTTTCAACATAACTGTAGTTTGGTTGTGGAAACCTTTTACCTATAGCTTAATTAGGTTTCAGTGAAATAATGTCGCTAGTTAAAAATACAAAATATAGCTTAACATTGAAAATAGAAGCATTTTAACCAGTTCATTTGTTGATAGGTGTGGAGCACTGAAAATCACCAAGTTCATGAAGTCATCAAGAACCATTTATTCCCATTTTACATATCAACATTATTTCTCTAATGCGTTTGCAACATGTATCCAAAATTTTAACGAAATCCGTTGATAGTAAGGTTTCCAAAAGGAAGTGAATTTAAAATATTGGTGATGTACCACATTTTGGCTTCTACCTGTAAAAAGCATGTAAGCTACATTGATACCGATGCCACCAATAGAACGAGAAGATTTGCCCCTTCATTTTGCATACTACTTTGTCCAATTTTTTTTTTTTTTTTTTTTCACAAAATGCAAAAAAAAATTCAATGGGTGTAGTACCCCCTTAAGGTTTTTAAATTAAATTCGCTTGCCTGCACATTGGCCAGCGGTGGGTCCGGTGGTGAGGGCAAAATAGATTTCTGCATTACATGTCTGAAAATGACTCCACATTTTCCGTTTACTTGTTGAAAATTTTCAGTATGAAATTTCAGTCTTCCTGTATGAGCAGTTGGAGTTAAATAAGGCCACATACTCCCTGATAATATGAAGTTCTCGCAACGCTGTAAGGTCTACAGCTTCAATGACCTCAACCAGATCTATTACAATCTTGAAAATGCTTGGCCCTATTGCAGCAGCTCTCGCTTTGAGTTTCTCCCCAACTTCTCTGTGGCTGCCATCTTGGCAAACGTCAAGCGTTTGCTCAGTGGGACGCATGCATGGATTGAGGTATTCTTACTGAGCATCCGTCTCGCAAGAAGCTGGTCAACTTTTCCTCTCCCGTAGCACGTGCTGAGTTGAAGTCTGCAATAAGCTCATCGGAGATAAAACTCATGCTTGCACGCGATTGGGTCCTGCACACACTGCTTATCTTCTAGCATCCGTTTTGGGCCGCATTTTACATTCTGCGTGTTTCCCTTGGCTCGTTTACCGGTGGCCAAGGCGTTATGAGCCACCCGGATCTGTACCACGTTATTCACATTTCTGGAGTTCGAACCAGCAATAAACATTGAGGTCAGCTCATCTATAAGTAGGAGTCAAAATGGTACAAGTTTGGTATCATAATAATTCTATAAATGTTTTTTAGTTATCTTTTAGATATCATTGGCAAAACAACAATAGTTTTGAGGATATGATCTCGAATGTGCAAGTGATGGAGGGGGGGCAGGCTACGTTATCTCAGTCTCTAGATCAATTTGTTAAATCAAACATTTCTGAGAATTTCAAAAATGTCATTCAAATTTGGATACGTCAATTAGTTCTTACGTTATTGATCAAAATATAGAGAATCTATATTTTTATATTTACATCTTCAAGAAATGAAAGGCATCAATTAATCAATACTTCGACTTGCTTAATTTATTGTTGTTAAGGAGTTATGTACGTTTTACAAAAGTGTTGTTGTTTTAGCCCTCTTTACAACGTAACTCAAGAACCGCAGCACCTATAAAAGTATATCTGTGATATTTGAATTCTTCTACACGCTCGCTATGAATTGAGCAATGCAGTTTTTGGCAAAGCTCCCTACCATTCGTAAGATGCTGTGAACTACCAAATCACAACAGATTAAAATAATTAATAACCTTAAGGACTCTAAAAAGTACTTTTTTGGTTATATAACTTGATCAATTTCAGCGATTTTAATGCAGTCTTTTCGAATGCCATGAAAACAAATAGTTCCTCATCGTATTTCAATGTATCGCCCAGGCCTATTAGTGGTATTTAACCAATAGCTTTCCCCAAATCGAAACATAATTAATTGACTTATGCAAATACATAAGTCTAATAACTTTAGACACCCGGAACCCACAAAGATTTTCTTTATTTCAAATTGAAATTTGGTTGACAACTAAATTACACTGCGTGATATTAAGGATTGAAATTATTGTAATATTCTCCAAGCGGTGTAAGCTTAGCCTCAGTTTCTTCTAAGAGGGATGCAGATGGCTTGACATAGCCGTTTGGATCGGTTAGTCGGTTACAATACCATGCATACCTTTCAACAAATTCCGCTTGTTCTAATAGGGGTAAGAGCTCCTTCATATAATTAAGCTGATCGTTAGGATCGGTAGTGTGGGGCAGGCAAACTCTGTCAACCAAATTTTTTACCATATCTCTCCCATAAATTTGTCAGAAAATTCATAACCCCAGTGGCTTTGCAGTTATATGAATGAGTGGCAAGAAAATCTATTTGACAATCTGTACGATGTTCGAAAAACGTGTCGAACCATTCAATGTAACTATCACCGCCGGGTGCAGCGGCTGGACTCCAAAAATATATTGCACCATTTGCTCTACCAGCTGTTTCTAGATCTTTCCAACGTATTGCAGCGTCTTGTGCGGACATGTATGCTTGTTTGTGGTGGTTTGGTTCGTTAAAACCGAGGACGTACTCAGATTGCTGAATTTATGCAGAAAATGATTGATTAAAAATTGACGATAAAATTTTCTAAGTGTATAAAGATGAATTGTGAAGTATTGTTTTACATTTTGAACAGTCCATATCAGTGCATACGTATCCATCAACATAGCATTGAATCTGGAACTGAAATACCAAATCCGTATTCACGTTTTGTCTCTTTGTATGACGTTATTACCAGATTTCAAAAGGCTTGACAGATTTTAAAACAATATTTCATTTGTCATTTAGCATGACGGCAGCCTCAGCAGGTGATCTGATTGGTTCCTGTCCATTCATAACCAGCTCATAAAAAATGGACAAGCTAGACCGTATCACGCACTGTGTAGCGGGAAGTTCAAAACATTACGCCTGAGTTGTGCTTTTGATATGAATTTTGCTAGCAACAAGAGAAAGGATGAACAAATTGTGTCTCAAAAAATGACGGTGTTGGGTTTCTATTACCATTTTTTAGACACTCTGTAATAGGTCTACTTATAATTTGTAAAAAAAATGGCATAAAAGCCCAGTACAGATCATTATCCATATTATTAATGGTCACGCAGGGTAGATATAAACAGTTACATCACATTAAAAAAGCAAGAGTAGGGAAAACAAAACATGAGACATTTTATAGAAGAATAACGCCCATAATTGTGATGCGATCAAGCAAAATCAGTCGGACCTCGGAAATATTGATTTTTCACATTTTTTTGCGGGTTTTTTGCATTTTGTGAAGAAATTCGAAAAAAAATGGACAAAGTGGAATGCAAAACGAAGGGGCAAATCTTCTCGTTCTATTGGTGGCATCGGTATTAAGATGTAGCTTACATGCTTTTTTAGGTATAAGCCAAAAAGTGGTACGTCAGGCGACATTCATAACCAGGAGTATAATTATCTTGAATTTCAGAATTGCTACCGTGAATCCGTTCACACACACATATTTAGCACCAATGTCCGGCTCAAAAAGTATTAAAATTTATTTTTTGGGGAAATTCACTAATTATACACAGCTTTGAAAACACAAATTTGCATCAATTTCATGTTATCAATGAAATTAAACGTATTTTTCCCCTTCCAGTTGACAATGATATGCAAAATTTGTGTTCGCTAGCCAGCACATCTGTTTCAGTTTTGAAACAGTAAAATCTGAATGATAATATTATGGTTGGTTTTTAGTAATAGGCGATTTTTAGGGCCGCCATCTGACAATGTCTGAGTAAAACACCAACACTGAATTATAATGTAAAACGCTACATAATCACACGTGTTTGGGACAAACACGTTAATTTGTGCAACTTGTTGCACAAAATCAACTAAAGTGGAAACATTGACAGTGTATGTTGGAGCATAATTAATATGCCATCAGGCACGTTAATCCGGTCCATTTCACTTTAAACAACTGTCTCTGCCAGCTAAATATTCCTGTACTGGCCGTCGCCATTGTAATATGGATTTCGGTGCTGGGCGATACTCGATGGGTGATACCGCCGGATGGTAGATACCCTTAATTGGTATCGGCCATACGATAGGCCACTTTTGATTTATTTTTTGAAGCTTTTTGACAGAATATAGAAAAAATAAAATGTATTATTATGAAACGTATTGAAAACAAAAAAAATTCGAAAATTGAAAACAAATAATTATAAGCAAATATTCTAATCTTTCATTCTCGACTTCAGGTAGAGAATAAATTGTGTGGTATAGTGATTTCCAATGGATTGTCCCTGGATTGTCTATGGGATATACACTCAGCGGCATACATGGCGTGATATTATGCGAGATATTTCGAGTGATAGAGGTGAAATTTATGTGGTTTTTTTTTTGGTGTGCAAATTTCCAATGTTTTTCGCCTCCAAATGTATTGGGAACTTTCATAATGATTGCATATTAAAGACCCATTCAGTGATTCAGCGCAACTGCGCAAGTGTAAAAAAATAAAATTGTTTGAAGGATAAGTCATTCAAATTGTCAATTGGTATTTTTGAAATGACAAATTTGGCAAAAAACGAAAAAAAAACCCAGCAGCACTGACGAAGTTGAAGCCACATTTAAATACACGTAGCTAATTTAGATACTGTCAGTATCTAAATTACAGATTCGTGTAAAATGTCTTTCGGCTGAACCACTCGCAGGCTATGTTTGGCACATCTATGACAATGACAAAGGTACCAAAATCTGAATTTTGATGATTTTTACTATCGTCCGGATGAGCAAATCACTGAATGGGCCTTTAACTATTTTATCATTTTGGAAGAAAAAAAGAAAAATTTAAAACGATCGTACATTAAGGCTTTAAAAAGAAAGTTGTAAACTTGTTGCATCTAGTTGATTAAAGTGATGTTTGCTACTGGATTTATTATCACCTGTGTTGTTTGTGTTTACGATTCGTAATCCCACGAAGAGTAAGTTTAGTTCATTAATGTGGTAGGCCTACAGCCACACGTACCCCGCATCCCCTAAACAAACACATCCTACTCATTTCAGGCGCGGATTCAGGGGAGCGCCGACTGGCTCTGCTACCCCCCCAAAAGAGAGAGAAAGGCGAGAAGAGAAGATAAGAGAAAGGGGGAAGGAGAAGAGAAAAGGGAGAAAAGGAGGAGAGAAAAGGAAGGTTAAATTTCACGTAATTGAGTAGGGCTATGCTTAATAAAAACCCGCAGTAGTCGGGTCGATTGGAAGTAGGTCCTATAATAATGGCCTGTGATTATTTTAGGCATTGGGCTTGAAGGCGGGTCCGCATCCTAAAAGCATGTGAAAATTACTAGTGCGGCCCCGCCGATACAGAGTCCGTCACATTTTACCACCAAAGTCATTATTCCTACCGACTTCATCCCGGCGTTTTATGCACGGCTTTAACCATGTTTACGAATCTCAAATTTTGCAAATTGAGTTCGGGCCCTTTTTTTAAGCAATTGTTTTGAATGGTGTAAAAATGATGCACCAAATGGCTTGAATTGGACCTTCATTTTGCAAACTTCTCAGGAGGGAACACCCGTCCTCAGACAGCGTAGTGGATAAACATATTATATTAAACCATTTTCGCTCTTCTTTCAACATTTGCTAATTTCCTATTTTAACACAATTTATAGGGAATTAATTTTACACATTTGTGGCTTTTTCAAGTAAAATTTTACACTATAGCCTAATAGTGCCAAAATTGTCCACCACTCAATTAGATCCTCATTTTGCACAAGTTTCTTACTTCTGTAGAGGAACATCCCCCTTAGACAACCCCCTGCGTCGCACAAGCGCGCTCCGCGGCCATTATTTTTTCATTTTATTTTATTTATTTTCTAAAAATCCGGCCCTACCCCACTGCTCTACCCCACACCTAAATCATCAATTATGTAGTCAGCATATGGAAAAGTTTGTTCTAGGTATTTTGACACCTCATTTGGCACAATGCGATTTTTACAACATAGCAATTAAAATGAAATGAGAGATTATTTCAATAGTAACAAAAGTTTTCTCCCGCAACACGCTAATAATGTGAGCGATTGTTGATGTCACATCATAATGAGTCCGTTACAAAAGCCGTTGATAATCCCCTGAAGGAAGAAGTATTGCAAATGTGTCACTTTTGAAATGATCTCTTTTTTTCCATTCAAATTGACATAACATAATAGAATAAACTTCCATTGTGCAGATAAAATGCCAAAACAACGAGAACAATATGTTTTATCTATTAACTACTTTAAATACTTTATAATTTTGTTTTATGTTTAGTGTCAGTAAGATAATTGCTTTTCTTAGAAGTGTAAGGACACTCTATATACGCAGTACTCTGATATTTCTATTTACTGGCATTATTACAGATATTTTAATGTTAAATGTAGACACTAAATTGTTTATAATTTTCGGACTTTCCTTGTAAGCCGTCATCTCCATGTACATTTCAAAGTAAAATTATAACGATATATTTATAAAAAAAATAGCACTAAATGTATTTACCATTGTTCTGCATCCAGCGTATAAACATGTTTGCCGTTACTGACGGTATCCCGTGTGAAGTCTAATCTCAATGCACTGACAAGAACAACTGATGAAAAAAAATAAAAGTTGTGTTATACCTCGAATGTCAGAAGTTAAAGAAGTAACCACCACACTGTCTTGACTGTGTAACAGAGCATTTACGTCTCGGATTTACGCCTACTTGCATTGGCTTTTAACAGTGTCCCGTAGTATTATTTTTGGACATAAATAACTGATCAGTGAACCAGTTGTGCACTTTCATCGAGCTGTAGCTATAATAAGTAATCAAACAGTTCCGGGTTAAGGATATGGTGTCATTATGCATTTTCAAATATTTTTGGTAGCTATTCAGCTATAGGGGAAAATCAAAATAATAAGAATCTGAGACCCGTATTATAATATGTAATCGCAAGGAGCATATTGCGTAAAGAGCTGTAAAGAGGCAGGTTTTCAATTTCCAACATCAAACTCCGAGTTATTGCCACATAAAATATTGGCTATATTGAATGTACATCAATTAAACCCCATATTTTACCGACATTTTCTTCAATTCTTTTATTTTACTTATCTTAAGCCTTATAGTATAGGGTCGCCAACTTTTAAAATCCAACTAAATATTTTTTTGCTTTTCCGAGTCGCCGATATACAGAAACGTCTCACGAGGCGCCATTTTGTTTTGTTAGCATTTGGCCCCATTGTTTTAGGCCAAATCAAACAACATTCCTTATAAATTGTAGAACACCAAAACATACTGGAATTTGGCGCTTTAGAGCCAAATTAAGGTTCGGATACGATTTAAAATGTGTTTGACTTTGTGATGTGCATTAAACGGCGCGAAGTCATAGTCAGAGGTAGTGGTGCCACAATTAAGTTGTGGGTATGATCTGTGTGTATTTGTCCAGTGTATTAGAGGGCGCTTCTACAGTTAAGGTGGGGTATGATTTGTGTGTGCTTGTGCTGTGTATGTGTAGGTATAATCTGTGCTGTGCATAGAAGGGGGTCCCACAATTAAGGGTTGGGTATGATTTGTGTGTTTGTGTTGTGTATTAGAGGGCGGTCCCAAAATTAAGGTGTAGGTATGATCTGCGTGTGTTTGTGCTGTGTATTAGAGGGCGGTCCCAAAATTAAGGTGTGGGTATGATCTGTGTGTGTTTATGCTGTGTATTAGAGGGCGGTCCCAAAATTAAGGTGTATGTATAATTTGTTTGCGTTTGTGCTGTGTATTAGAGGGTGGTCCCACAATTAAGGTGTGGGTATGATCGGGGGGTGTTTATGCTGTGTATTAGAGGGCGGTCCCACAATTAAGGTGTAGGTATGATCTGTGTATGTTTGTTCTCTGTATTAGGGGGCAGTCCCACAATTAAGGTGTAGGTATGATCGGTGTGTGTTTGTGTTGTGTATTAGGGGGCGGTCCAACAATTATAGTGTAGGTATGATTGGGGTGTGTTTGTGCTGTGTATTAGAGGGTGGTCCCACATTTAAGGTGTAGGTATGATCTGTGTATGTTTATTCTCTGTATTAGAGGGCAGTCCCACAATTAAGGTGTAGGTATGATCGGTGTGTGTTTGTGTTGTGTATAAGAGAGTGGTCCCACAATTAAGGTGTAGGTATGATTTGTGTGTTTTGTGCTGTGTATTAGAGGGCGGCCCCACAATTAAGGTGTAGGTATGGTCCGTGTATGTTTGTGCTCTGTATAAGAGGGTGGTCCCACAATTAAGGTGTAGGTATGATTTGTGTCTGTTTGTCGGGTTGCAACAATTAACAATTAATTAAGGTGTAGATATGATCTGTGTATATTTGTGCTCTGTATTAGAGGCGGTCTCAAAATTAAGGTGTAGGTATGATTTGTGTATGTTTGTTCTCTGTATTAGAGGGCGGTCCCACAATTAAGGTGTACGTATGATCTGTGTATGTTTGTGCTGTGTATTAGATTGTGGTCCCTCAATTAAGGTGTGGGTATGATATGTGTATGTTTGTAATCTGTATTAGAGGGCGGTCCCACAATTACGGTGTGGGTACGATTTGTATGTGTTTGTGCTGTGTATTAGAGGGTGGTCCCACAATTAAGGCGTGGGCATGATTTGTGCGTGTTTGTGTTGTGTTTTAGAGGGCGCTCCCACAATCACACGTGTAGGTGTGATTTGTTTGTTTGTATTGTGTATTAGATGGTACTCCCGTTATTAAGGTGTGGGTATTCGAGGGCGGTCCTAAAATTTAAATGTGGGTATGGGGTGTGTATGTTTGTGGCGTGTATTTAATGGTGCTTCCTCAATTGAGGGTGGGGTACGATCTGTGTGTGCTTGTACTGTGTACTAGAGGGCGGTCCTACAATTAAAAGGTATGTATGATCTGCTTGTGTTACGACGATTTTTACACAGTGACGTTAACTAGGCAATACCCTATACCACTAACATACACCGTTTGTAGAGGTCACACGTCAATGGTGAGAGCACTGTGTATTGTGTATAGGAAAATGGACAGTAACTGCAGTATGTGTGGTCCAATAATTAAGGTGTGTGTATTATTTGTGTGAGTTTGTGCTGTACGGTGTCTTAGAGTGTAGTCCCACAATTAAGATGTGGGTATAATGATCCGTGTGTTTGTGCGTATTTTTTAGTCACCTTGTTCACTGACTCTTTTGGCAGGGATGAGAAGTTGTGTGCTCTGAATTTGAAGGTGGTCCCACAATGAGAAATTTGCACCAAAAATGGTAAAAAAATGCTTAATTTGTGAAAAATCATAAAAAGTCTGATTTTCACCCAAATTTCTAATATTTTTAGTGAAGTTGGTCAAAATTAAAAAAAAACCCAAAAAAAACACCAAAAAACAAAAAAAACCGGCTCCTAGATATATTTATCTAGTTTTTAAAAGTTAATGAGCATTTTGGCCCAAATTTGACCTCACAGATGAATTTACCAAGTCACTGTTTAATATATGATATTACATGTAGTGATTCTTCAGTAGGGAGAGGCTGTCTCCTGCTTCTTGAGTATAAAAAACACCGTTACTCTTTGACCTTGATCAAACTTTGGACTTGGATTTATGCAACAAGCACTCAAGTAGATAAACTTCTCTAACCGTGAAACCATCTCATGAGAAGAAATCAAGGGTCCCACCATAACCAAGCTTAGCCTATGCATCAAGAATATCATCATCATTTCAGAATTTGATGATTTAAAAGTACCATCCTTCACATCGTCATGCCAACAAATTTGCCACTGATATCAGAACATTATAAAGGCGTGAAACCCGAGAACTGCTGAAGTATGATTTGCTCCTAGCGTCTCACAGATTAGTCTTTGGTTGCCATCCCATACGTCACCATGAATATCTCGTTAACTGATTTAGGCTGCAGGTAAGTCTTACTAAATATACTCATCTATACCTTTTCGCCGAGTTAATGTCAAAGAGGAGGTGTTTAGGGATATGGATGAGTGTACTACCCTTGACGTGTTCTTGCTGGTTATCTCTTTTTGAAGACTATCTAAGGGTGCGTTTTCTGGACTGAAACAGGAAAAATGAGAAATAATCCACTAGGACAAACCTATGAAAAGCTATGAGAAAGCATATAGTACTCCTCAGCTTCCACACCTTTATCTGGTTTTGATATGAGCGACAAATTTCCTGACAGGATGGCAGAAGGATACTTCAATCCTGTAATGATAATGTAATTGTTGATACATTGGCATCGCTTGATTATGGTGGTAACTTTCCTTCGCATGAGATGGTTTCACAGTTAAAAAAAGTTTGAGTTTTTGAGTTGCAAGAAAGGGGTGGCACTGCAACCGCACTGGAAATTGCAGTATCTCATTTCAATAGGCTACTCTGTACAGAAACATGTGGTTGCTTACAATATGGGTGCAATAAGTTCACACAATTTATATGAACAGTTATGAACTAATAGTATAATGTTCTTTTATTGATATATGTTCCCTTATTCAAAAAATGTTGGGCCACAAGAGAATAGGTTCACAAACATGACACGTGTTTCTATTGAGCATCCGGAATTTTTCCAGTGAAATTGTTAACCGGGTAATAGCGGAGAATGACGGCTAACAGTAAATTTCTATTGGGGACTGTTATCCGGAAAATGCAAGCAGCCGTGGCCCGATCGTCACACTTCGTAACTTTGCCGGAGAAAGGTCATCTCAGGTCATTGCAAGTCTTGTTGGTTGACGATGGCGATCGTAACTTGTTCACTTTTAATGGGAATTTTAACATGTTATTTCTACCTAGCCAATAAACATGTTGTATTATTGAAGTTGTATGCCGGGAATACCCGGGTCTTAATATCGCCCTACACACGCTCTACACCCGCTGCAATCACTGAACATGCTGAAATCTTCTCGGGCCCCTTAGGCCTATTCCTTCAGTTGTCCACACGAAAAGAAGATTTTCAGCAATGATTTCTGATATATTAATAATCTATACCTTAATTTATGCCTCTTTTAACAATGTTTAAAATATATTTTACTCTGCACGAACACATACAGCTGATGAAATGGTAAACAAAACAGAACACACGTTGCGATCATGTGACCGTGTCGATTTTCGGTTTCTCTCCTGTAAGCGCAGTCTGTCGGAACGATGTCAGTTTACATTGGCGTTATCCGGATAATTTCTCCGCCATTATGCACATATCAAATGCATCCCCGGAACCTGGGGACCCGGGGATGGTCCGGGACTTGACATCATGTGACCCGGGATTTGACTCAAAATGTGTCCCGGGGGAGCCGGGTGTTAGCCGGGACTGGTATAAGAATTGACGTCGGCCAAACCCCGGGAAATTGGGCTGGGACTTTACCCAGGCGAGACCCGGATTATGTCGTAACTTACAGGGGTTTTCCAACCAGTAAAATGGGTCGTGAACATGGCCGTGGTTTACTAGTAAGGATGCCCGCATTTATGGGCCGGGGAATCCTATCACTTGACCATACTTGAGCCGTGGATGTATATTAATAATCCACATTAATGTTAATACTGTTCATAATCCATTCCAAAAACAAAATCTTTGCTATTGTTTCAACATTTTGCAGTAGGCCATGTATCTGCTATTTAACGGGGCTCTAAAGTTAGCATGTTTAACCAGACCACACTGTCTTCCTATGCATGTGCACACGAAGACCTGCTATACGCTTATTTAACCACCGCCGAGATTTTTTTTATCACAAATCGTTGAAAGGATGTTTTAAATAATATCTAAAATGGCAACCTCGTGAAACAAAATCTTAATAAGTTGTGCGCTAAAAGTTTCATAGATGGTCATTTGATTTTAAACAAGATTCAAGGTAGGCATATTTGGATGGGGTATGGGCCTTATACAGAATAGCCTCATTATAATTGAAGTTGCATTTTGGATTGAAAAAAAAAAAAAAATCGTATAGGCCTATAATATTATGTGCTTAAAATGTTTATGCAAAGATCGAACATTCGCCACTCCCGTATCCTGGACAGATGTAAATGTAGTAATCTGTTTCTTTCATATCTTTGATGTTTTAATCATATAGACCTACACGTAGGCCCTATATCAATACGATATTCCTGGTTTATTCCCGGTATTTTCCGACCCGCCAATATTTAAAACAAGTATGCATAATATTAAATATAGTGATGGCACACACTGGGTCAGGTATCTTCCTCTTGTCCCGTTCCCCCTGCCACTATAAAGCATGAAAAATACGCGAAGTGACTAACTGGGAAAGTCGGGTGACTGGGTCCGACATTGATATATGCAACGTAAAATTCCTTCGACGGTGTGCCAAAATCACCCCAAAACTGTGGAACGTCCCCGTACACCTTCAACCAAGAAGATCCCCGCCATGTCGCGTCACACTCTTGGCCACGGGCCTGGGATATCAAATCCGGGTGTCAAATTCACCCAGCATGTCCAGAGCTCAGCAGTCCATTGAAGACATACCTGCCGCATGACAAGATTGCCGCGATATTAAAACCATATTAAAATCAACAGGCCTATATCCGATGCTCAGGGCCGGGAACTTGGGCCGAGGAATACCCGGGGTTTGCATCGGTTTGCATCGGTTATTCGCCCCGGGAGGGCCGGGGAGTGGCTGAGAGTTTGGCCCGGGTGGGTCCGGGACTGGCCAGGTGTTTACCCGGGACTTGAACTTTTAAACCAAAAATCCACGGCCCACGACCCGGCCATCCCCGGGTCCCCAGGGGCCGGGGTTGCATTTGATATGTGCATTATCCTACTAAAAGTAGGATAAATTCCCCGGAAAACTCTCGCCACTATTATCCGGAGAATAGCGGAGAAGGTCAGTTTCTATTGGGCACAGTTAATCTCTTAACCGGTTTTTATCCGGATAATGGCCCCAATAGAAACACGCTAAGGAAAAAAAAAAAAGTAGTCAATTTACTTAGGGGTGCAAAATTGATAGATAGTATAAATATCTATAGATAGAAGCTTCTAAATATTATTTAAATAGTCTTAAAAGACCTCTACAAAACAAATAATTCCTCAGAGTTTAAAATCCATTTATATCATTGTCTTACCTAACATATGAACATCTGCATGCATATTGTCATCGTGCATAAGCAATTATATACTTTTTAAAGTGATTTATTAATACATGCTTTGATTAACGAGCAAAAATAAGACTTTTTAGAATAGAACCTTAAAAAGGCGAGTACCATTAAATAAGTATCTCCTGATGAAGCAGAAAATAAACATAATCGTTTTATCAAGGAATTAATACCGAAACCACTGGAATTATTTCAAAACTACCGAATCACAAAAGTTCAGGGCATCCTGCTAGTCTATCTTTATTATTATACTTTTATCAAGGATTCGAATTGAAATACACAGGTGTCCTACAAGTTATTACACCCATACTATTGATCATAACTCCAATAAAATAATAACACTGGATTTCAAAAAATACAGTTGTGAACTGTTTGTTAGAAACCAAATTTGTCAAATAGAAGTAAACAACCCAACACTGATTAGTCCGACCAAATTGCCAGATTGGAAATGTGGTAATACGTTACGGTTTGTATATTAATGAAAACAATTTATTAATCAATTTTGGTTCTGTAAAAAAAGTAAAACGGTCGAGAAGCTTGACATTTGCCCGCGAAATTGTATTTGACCTTTTTGGTAAACCCATAAGCCGTTTCGGGTACACCTGAGATGTCGTCATTTGACGATGCGCACATCGTTTAACGAACTGCGCATTACAACTCGGCGTGACGTCAAATGACGACATCTCAGGTGTACTCGCAAAGTCGTGTGGGATTTACCGAAAGGTCAGTTCAGCAAATCTATGTGCAATGCATTGTGGGATCGATATATCAAGATCAGTCATTGTATTACCAGATTGGTCAAATTTCCTAATCTGGAAATTTGCCTGGACTGCTGATGTTGTTATTTCTGCAGGTTTTGTAATAAATCTTCAAATATTTACCCTAGGACTATCACCTTTTTTCAGTATTTTACAATATAATATGAAATAATATTTTTAAAATCGATACATAATTAATTGACATATGCAAATGGTCTAATAACTTTGGGACACCCGGAACCCACAAAGAGATTCATATTTTCTTTATTTCAAATTGAAAGATGGTTGACAATAGATTACACTGTGTGATATTATGGATTGTAATTATTGTAATATTCCCCAAGCGGTGTGAGCTTAGCCTCAGTTGCTTCTAAGAGGGCAGCAGAGGGCTTGACATAACTGTTTGGATCGGTTAGTCGATTACAATACCATGCATACCTTTCAACAAAGTCCGCTTCTTCTAACAGCGGCAAGAGCTCTTCCATATATTCAAGCTGATCGTTAACATCGGTAGTGTGGGGGCAGGCAAACTCTGTCAACCAAATTTTTTTACCATATCTCTCCCATAAATTGGTAAGAAAATTCATAACTCCAGTGGCTCTGCAGTTATATGAATGAGTAGCAAGAAAATCTATTTGACAATCTGTACAATGTTCGAAAAACGTGTCGAACCATTCAATGTAATTATCGTCACCAGGTGCCGCGGCTGGACTTCCAAAATATATTGCACCATTTGCTTTCCCAGCTGTTTCTAGCTCTCTCCAACGTATTGCAGCGTCTTGTGGTGACATGTATGCTTGTTTGTGATGGTTTGGTTCGTTAAACCCGAGAAGGTACTCAGATGGTTCAGAGAATTGAAACCGCTTTGCAGGATCCTTGCGCCATCCCCAAATCATCGGGATACGGTTTTCTTTTAATGGGTTGGTACATCCATATTGTTCCGTGTGGTAGGCGTTCGAATCGCCCCAATCGTACCTGCACCGTGGTAAAAACAGGGAAACAGAAAACCTTTCGAATTTTAGGAACTTAAGGATTGGACATGTTTTCCAAATTCGAAACATTCAAAACACGTACATTTAAAAATTAACGTGGCTATTGTGCTGAATTTATGCAGAAAATGAATTGATTCTACAAGATAAAATCGAGGGCTTAGAGCAAGAACTAGCTTACATGTTACTCAATTCGGCAACAAATGGATGGTTAATTCTGCCCTCCATAATAAATGCAAGTGACCTTGGGGTATATGCATGGTCACTTAAACACTTAGCATGGTTAGTTAGACGCAAGTTACCATGTACATATACCCCCAAAGTCACTTACATTATATTATAGAGGGCAGCATTAACCGTCCATTTGTTGCCGAAATGAGTAACATGTAATTGTGGACATAGCTAGTTCTTGCTCTAAGCCCTCAAAATTTTCTAAGTGTATACAGATGAATTGTTAATTGTTTTACATTTTGAACAGTCCAACTCAATACAGACGTATACATCAACATAGCATTGAAGCTGGAACTGAACCCGTATTCACGTCTTTCTCTCTGTACGTTATTACCAGATTTCAAAAGGCTTGACAGATTTTAAAACAATGTTCCATTTGTCATTTAGCATGGCAGCAGGTAATCTGATTGGTTCCTGCCCATCCATCATTATCAGATGATGAAAATGGACAAGCCAGACCGACCGCATCAAACACTGTATAGTGGGAAGTTCAATACTGAGTTGTGTTTTAGATATGAATTTAAATGTTGCTAACACCAAGAGAGAAGATGAACAAATTGTATCTGAAAAATTCACGTTGTTGGGTTGTTTTTTATAAGCAAATCAATTTTCTATAACCCTTTTTTAGACACTCTGTGAATTTACGTAGTAGTGTAACATTACTTTACTAAAATAATATCATATAAAAAGACATAAAAGCCCAGAACAAACCTTTATACATGTTATTATTGATTACGCAGGGCAGATACATACAGTTACATTATATTGAAAAGCCACAGTATATAAGTATACCGTAAAAACCCGATAGTTAGCATATGTGCTTACTATCGAGTGCTTTTTAAGACATGAAATTGTACCAAAGTCCTGCGCTATACCAACTGAGCTAATGGGGTTGAGATACACATTTGCAGGTTTGCTTGTTCGTATTATAACTATGTGTATCGACGATTTGCTCAAAACCCTTTACACTTTTGTGGATGGGGCTCTTGATGTTTGCATGTTTTAAAAGCGCTAGATAGTAAGCACATATGCTAACTATCGAGTTTTTACGGTATTGCTCTTACCACCACGCGATGTTTGTGAATTGATCCAAATCGTCACACATGTAGCGCTTCCTTGAAATGCCAACCCCTTTCTTGGTAGATGCTGCGTACACATAGTCTATAGTGACTAAGACTAACAGACAAAGTAAGCCACAGAAAGCTGTAACAAATTCAGAAAGTTTGTTGTGTTAAACAAATATTTCTACCTGGAGTATATATTTTAATCTAAGTTTTCGAGAGAAAGATCTTCAAAATGGTGTTTCAATTCGGACGTCTGTTCATTGTCAGACTTCACGTTGTTGTTTTTTTATCTTCAAAAATACACATATTAGTGTTTACATACTGCGCAAAACTGAGTATCTGCACACTTAAAACAAAAGTAAATTTAAAGACCCTACACCAAAATCATCAACTTATGTAGTCAGCAGATGGAAAATTTTGTTCTGTGTATTTTGACACCTCATTTGACACAATGCGATTTTCAAAACATAAACCAATTGAAATGAAATAAGAGAGAATTTCAAAAGTGACAAAACTTTTTTCCTGCAAAAATAACACTAAACGTATTTACCATTGTTCTGCATCCAGCGTATAAACATTTTTGCCGTTACTGACGGTATCCCGTGTGAAGTCTCACTGTACTGACAATACCAACTGATGAAAAAAATAAAAGTTGTGTTATACTACTGATGTCCTGAAATCTTTGATTTGCTGGAGAAAGACTAGCTGTAACCACCACGCTCTCTTGTCTGTCTAACAGAGCATTATCGCCTCGGATTTACACCTATGGCTTTTAACAATGTCCCGTAGTATTATGGGTAACCCTATAACAGTGTTAAACATGATTGGCTATTCTGCGCTACGTCATTATTCAAATTGGTGAATCACGTTAAAATGTACTGTGTCGAAGTTGTAATTCGCCAATTGGCGGCGCTATTTTATTATTTTTCCTTACTTCAAGAGTATTTTTTATAGACATTGTGCATAGGATGTCGTAATTAGACTACAATTTCAAATATTGTGGTTGGGGATGTTTTCAACAACTCTTCCTATACATTTGTACAGGAGCCAAGCGTGATGAATCCACAGTCCAGTAGCGTATACGCGAACGCAAGGTTACGCGTACGCGTTACGCGTGAATGCGTAAAATTCGTCATGCCTGGAACTTATCAGGAGGCAGCAGCTAATTCATTACCGCTTTATTCTTTAGTTTTATTGCTTGCTTTATTCTTTAGTTTTATTGCTGATATCAACAGAGAAATCACCGATCAGTCTTTTTGTAAGTTGATATGGTTGAGAGGCAATGACAAATGGACATTCCGAATGAAAGAATCATGTGAATTAGATGATCTTTAGCTTGTTTTCGTTGTTGAAAGGGATTCAATCATGTTTCACCGTTATTCATCACTGATTAACAACTCACGTCCGGCGCGTCTGCGTGGTTTACTTCGCTCGGGCAGCTAAAGCTACCCTCGCGAAGTACACCACGCAGACGACGCGGACTCATCGTTGTTCGGTGATGAACAACGGTGAAACATGATTGAATCTAAATGAAAGGTTTCTGGAAAACAAAATGAGAAGCAAAATTTAGCTGATTTAGTCACTTACGAGCTGTCAACTTTGATATAATAATAGTCCTAAGCCTATTAAAGTGAGGAAGGCCTATTCATTTTCTTGAGTTATAAATATCAAATAATGTACGTATTTTCCCGTAGTTTTGGAGCTCGAATAAGGCAAAATTCTAATTCATTCGCATGGCAAAGAATGAATTCAAATTGAAATCGTTTGCTCAATTTTTTTAATTACTAGCAAACTCTACTGTTGTATTAATTAATGCTCAAAATATGAAAAAAATCAAACAATATTGGTGTCAAAATGAATCAACTAACATTACAAAACAACTAAAATGTTGAACACAAGCTCCAAAATAAAAAAATTTTAACATCTTCAGAATGCAAAAATTTGAAAGGAAAAAAACCCTTTTCAGGTATTTCCAAAAATGGGGTCGGTATTCTTTTTCTGATTTCCAAAATTAGGGTCGGTCGGTTGAGGAAATCTTTTTTTTGGCCTAAGCGAGCAGTTTATTTAAAAGAGTAAAATAAGTATACTTATAGGGAGCTCTACATCAGTTGGACCCAGTTTGCTATTCCCACTGTCATGTCTGCTGGACCACTGTATTGCTATTTCCTAGCATGAGTTTCACAAAATGGTTACATTTGTTACCTTTTCTATATGAATTAAGCATCCTGTAGAAAAAAACAATGACTCGATATACTGTAAAATGGGCAATTTCGACCATCCTATTCCAAAATTTTCAGACTTCTTTACCCCCACTCCCAAAGTTTATGACCGGAGTATCAGCGTTAAAATCTAGAAATATTTATGAGGGAGGAGGAAAAATGTCCAAAAACTCAACTGCATGTCAAAAGTGGACTATACATCAATCTAAAATGAACTTTTGTGGGCTATTTTATTAAGTTGTCCCTTTGTTTGTTTGTTTTTCTTTTTTAATTTAGACTTTCTTTGATATTTTACTCTGAAAAGTGGACTCTTTTATCTAGGGGCGGGTGACTGCGGCGCGGGGGATGCGTTGCACTACCCGCACCTACCATCCTTTTTGGTGGATTAGGACCCTCGCCTCACACAGGCGTGCCCACTGAAAAAATCCCAGCTACGCCTCTGATTGTATGTTGAAATATTGGTCATATGGGATCTTTTCGTCGTGAGAGTTTCATGTATGAAGAGAGTGTGTAATAGAGAACTTGTGGTATTTGAATATATAACTTTGCAGAGTTTGTATGTGTTGTGTAATTTCGTCGAGCTGTAGCTGAACAAGGAGATGACAAATCAATTAAGTGGATTTACAATTTGAAGGAAAACCTACCCTTTTAAATAAACCCAATCAACATTTTCTTTCTGACTATTATTTTACATAATTTGTATGCGTTGTGTATTTTCATGGAACTGCAGCTATATGTAACAATATTACAATGCAATTAAATGGATTGACATTTTAAATGAAACCATACCCTTCTTAATCAATCCAATTATCATTTTCTTTTCTGTATGATATGTTCTGATTAACATTTTTAAACATGTATTTTAACTAATGGGTTAAAAACTGTTAAATCAACCGTTACGTAAAAAAATCCTTTAATATGGGTAGGGGTTCAGAGTTCAGCAGTACACCCTTGTCAAAATGTAATTCGCGTACCCACCCGGCCTAGATACATAATGTGACCGTAGTCCGAGGTTGCTCAGACTGATAATTCATAATTGAAGCTACACAGACAGTAACAATAAAAGTTATACAATTGCAATTTCACTTCTCAGAAAAAATAAAAGAGATCATGGCAGCAATATTATATGCAATGGAATCAGTAACATCTTGTCAAACAGAAAAAGACATTATAAACATATTATATAAAACACAAACCAGCCGAACTGGCATAAAAATTGGAATAAATAGTAAAAAGCATATTTACACCAAACTTAATAATGCATGAGTACCCAAAATAAGAATCACATATCAACTCAGAAGGTGTTGGGGAACATCAAGCTGGCAGAAATTGAGCAAAAAGGTACCGGGAAAAAACGCAGAACCACCCATCACCCTGAGCTAAGGGACTATGCAAATCCAAGCAAAAACATAAATACACAGACCAGCTATTTAAAAATAGCATACAAATAATAATAGGGTTCCAAGTCAAAAACGTTACTGAATTAAACGACCAAATGCTGGTGCCATTGTTGTCGGCAGCCATGGTGTGATACAAATTTGTTATACATGTATAGTGGCAGTGTAATAAGTATTAAGTACTTAGGTCAAATTAAAATAGTGCTATAAAAATGTCAACATATTTTTATTTGCATAAAATCAATAGGCTACAGATACAGCAAAAACATGCAAAAATGCGGGCTTTCAGTGAAAGCATATGCTCAAAACCTCAAAGAATATAGCCTACAAGATAACCACGTCTACATACTTGATCCAACATGACTCAAACCATCCAAATTTTAGACCTCTCATAATTTTTTGTATTGATTTCAAGTCAGCGCGAAGATACATTTTCGCCAATATCAAGCTTGCATTGCGTAAAATCGACTTTCATGACTAGCAATTGCATTTTGCTTTTCAGGAAAAAACACTAAAACGTGGTCATGGCGTAAATGTGATATGCAGTAGAATCAGAAATATCTTGACTAACAGAAAACTTTACTTGGTCTCTTTCCTAGGCCACTTTTTGCCATTATTTTGCACATCAAGTTTGCACCGTGTAAAATGAACTCTCATGCGTATCGTCAAAATTCTCAGAACAAAAGCAAAAAGTTTGTCATGTTTTTTTTTTCACTTGATTGACATAAGTAAATAAATAATATTTATATTTATTTCAAAATCATAAATTATAATACCACTTCAATTGCGTCATTGTTTAAAACTACCTATCTTAAGAGCACCGACCAGGCGGTTCATGATTCAACTCATTTCAGTCACTTTTTCTACACAAAAGTGGCCCAAGCTGTTTTAGGACTACCTTATACAATTGGCCATATCTTTGCTTGTAGACCACCGACTTTATTGAAAGGTAGTAGCTTAAGAAATTACCTTCACAACCAAGTAAAATTTAATACAATCAATAAGGGACATGTTTGCTTAATACTATTTTCTAAATTGTATAATTGTTTTTGTTGTAACCTGTAGTTACAGAGTGACTGAGGCTACAGGAACTGAGCTAATGCAACCCTAGCGAGCAGGATATTTGAACATTTCTGTTTTCCTAAGCCCTTTTAGGGCGTGCTATTTTTAAATTTTGTAAATTTGTGCCAAAAATCGGCAATGTGCTTTAAGATATTACTCTGTGTAAATGATACAATTTTCGGAAGTTATGAAAATGGAGAAATTGAAAAGAGGTTGGATATGTGGTTTCGTAAAACATAGATGCCGGGTCTTATTTATTTAGGGATTCAATCATGTTTCACCGTTGTTCATCACCGTTTAACAACGATGCGGCCGCGTCGTCTGCGTGGTTTACTTCGCGAGCGAAGTAAACCACGCAGACGTGCCGGACGCGAGTTGTTAAACGGTGATGAATAACGGTGAATCATGATTGAATCCCTTTCAACAACGTAAGCAAGCTAAAGATCGTCTAGTTCACATGATTCTTTCATTCGGAATATCCGTTTGTCATTGCCGCTCAACCTTACAAGAAGATCAAGTATTTCTCTGTTGATATCAGCAATAAAACTAAAGAATAAAGCGGTAATGTTTAGCTTACTTTAATAACATAATTAAGAAAGTGTTTACGCATAAGCTCCAGGCATGACGAATTTTACGCGCTCACGCGTAACGCGTACGCGTACGCGTAACCTTGCGTTCTCGTATACGCTACTGGAAGTGTGGATTCATCACGGATTAACAACGCTTGGCTTCTGTACAAAGGTATAGGAAGAGTTGTTGAATGCCAATTTGATGATCAGTTCTAATAAAGTCAGACAAACATCTGACGAAAGCTTGACAGCTCACACAGGAACCAGCTGCGCCGGTACAGTGATAACCGAAGGCGTACTCGTAGAAATACTTAGAGAATAAAGGTATTGTTTTTAGCCGCTGTCGTGCATCTATCGTCTCATATAACACGGGCGACATCATTATTTTAAGTAAAACAACGAGGCGAAGCCGAGTTGTTTTACGCCAAAAATAATGATGTCGCCCGTGTTATATGAGACGATAGATGCACGACAGCGGCTAAAAACAATACCTTTATTCTCATTCTTAAACACTTCAATTCAAATAGAAATATCATAAATATTACAAATTTTAATCAAATTAAATCCTACATTTTATAAGGAACTACCTATGGCTTAAAATCGAACAGTCCCGTTGTTGCTATGCGCCTCCCGATTGGTTCAAATAGCGAGCACGCGTATCGTGTTGATGCACACGCGCTGACCCGTGTGATATCGTATCATATCACACGGGTAAGAGCTGGAAAGAACCAATGAGATTGCAGGAACGTTCTCAAGTGTTTTTAAACACTTAAAAGAATATAACTTAACGCATACCTGTAGCATTTTGATATGGCAGGCCAGGACACAATTATAGTGCGAGAATCTCAGAGAGTCCTAAAGTTTTTAAGCAGAGTTAATAAAATGTAAGAAATTGCTTCGAAAAAGTCACACTTGACAGGTTATCACAACACAATGTGGTCTTCTAATTGTTGCGTCCATCATACCTACGTGAATGTAAAATTGATCATACATCGGGCCTGTTTAGCCTAACTTGAGCCTGGTCCTGATCAAGTGTGTTTCCACACGGAGAGACCATTTTTAAACAAACACACAAACTACTTGATGAAGTCTGTTTCACCACGAACCTGCAGTGAAATAAGTTACTCATACCTAAAAGCGTAATGTGGATTGAAAATCTAAAGATCATCCAAACTATTTACCAAAATGTGACTTTTCAATACGGATCAAGAAGTCGAGAGTTATAGATTTTGATAAAGTCTGTGAAAATAAACACCTACCTGATCTGCACGTCTGGTTGGTGTCCTTCCTATCCACTCCAGAAATGGTTGTCGAATAGAATATTCTAATCTATATATAGTAGTTTTCAACATGATCATGAAGATAGGTAAAAAAGAAGCTAATAAAATTGGCTTAAAGAGCGAACTATTCTATTAATAGTTTCGTAATTAGTCGTATTATTTACCAGTTTGCTGATGATGTGATTGGCTCAGAGACATCGAACCATTCAAAATTGTTGTGATTGGTCGAAAGTAAAATAGAATAGAACTGACTATAGCCGTATTTTTATCTTTGTATTTTTTATATAAATTAAGCAAAACAGAGGACATGGACTGGGACGTACATTTAATAAAAGGACGGGTTGACCAAATGCAATAAATATTTATGATTTTCAAACAGTAATTGAAAAATGGGAATTCACTGGTATAAATATGCTATAGGCCGTACCGTACGGTACGGCCATACCCATCATAATGCCTCGTGACTGTATATTATACTTTTGGTAATTTTAGTGTATTCTTTGTTTTGTTGTGCCAAGCAGTCTACATCTGAAATACAAAATGAGGTGGGATTGGACAGCCAACTTGAAAGCCTGAAGAGAAGTGGACGTGACGATAGCTTGCGGTTAATAATTCTAAAGTGGAGCATAAGGATAGAAGGATCTCGTAGAAAGAGTCAGGCGGAAAAAAAAGGGGGGGGGGTCAACGCCGCAGGAATTCAGGTGCCGCAGATTAGGTCGGAGATGTGGTCTGTAAGGGTTTGGAGATTAGCACAGACTGTGGAAGATTTTATACAAATGAAAAAGCGTGGCAACGTCAATACATGGCGCTTAGAGAGGGTTGGTAGATCCGAATCCCGTAGAAGCTCATCATGGGTTAACTTCCATCGCTGAAGGATAACACGGCAGACAAACCTCAGTGTGGACTCAATCGGATTTGTCAGTGTTTTACTGAGGGATGCCAGATAATACAGTCATATTCGAGGATAGGACGAACCAAGTCCAGGTATAAAGTGCGGCATAACCAACGATCAATGTACCGGTGGTGTACTTTCATCGAGATGTACTAAGCGAAAGTGCCCATTTGAATTCCAATTAAAGGGATTTGTATTTTAAAACAAAACTACCGTCTAAATATTGTTTTCGAACTAAAAATAACCGATCAGTGAACCAGATGTGTACTTTCATCGAGCTGTAACTAGAGCGGTTACCGCACCATAGCTGAACCATGGGGCTTCGGCAGTATACATGTGTGGTATACAACTGAATATATGAATACAAAACCCACCCAAGTCCACACTTTGGCCAAATTCAGTTAAGCATGGGAAATTGTTGCTATACATAGGCCTGTCATATGTATGAAAGAACAACTCAAATTCATCCTCTGTGACTATTGAGCATGCGAAAAATAGCATGTATGAAAGAATCACCCAAAATCCAGGATTTGAGTCTTGTAACACATTGATTAAAATCCAGTATGTATAAAAGTCCACTTGAAACACATTCATTGCTGGAGAGTGACTTTTGAAAAAATGGGTTTAATCAAAAAATTGTGTGTGGTTTATATTACATGGCAGCACCTGTGTGCTTTATTTTGTATTATCTTACTAGTGGTAATCTCATTCCAACATTGTTGTCTTTGTATATGATTCAAATAACCACCCAAGTCTAGCATTTAAAATGAACCCACACGAAGTCCCTGAAATGCTAATCGTCATACCTAATACAGTTTAACCCACTCATTTGCACGTAAAACTTACCATATTGACCAGGTAAATCAGACTGAAGGAATTAAAATGATACACAGCTTTTTTCCACAAAATCACTTCCCATGGACTTGGGTGGGTTTTTAATTCATATATTCATTACTGTCACGGAGGGGGGGGGGGTCATACCTTCTTGGGATTTCTAGATATGAAAAGGACCCAAAATAGGAACATTGACCTGAGTCTTTGAGGAGTGTCACCCCCGGTGGAAAAATTATTTTCATTATTTGTTTTACTTTTTCTCTTTCATTTGACACCACTCGGGGGTCATAGCTTCTTGGCATTTCAAGATATAAGGAGCGTATAGCGTAAATTTCGAAATGTTCATCAACTAAACCCCTTATTTTACCGATATTGTCATCAAATTCCTTTATTTTACTTACATTAAGTCTTATAGTAGGGTCGCCAACTTTTAAAATTCAATTAAATATATATATACGAGGGGTATCAAAAGTTTTAGAAATCGCCTAGAAGTGAAAGAGCTATATCAATGAAATTTTGTCAGTGCAATCACTAGTCCTTATGTACACTATGTACATCATCATGTGAAAATCCAACATGGCCGCCGTTACCATGCATGGCAACCGTTATAACGACGATCATTTTTTTGGCTGGAATCGCTAAGTTTGATCAGCACACACATTCCCACCAATTTACAAGTGCACAGGTCAAATACTTTAGAAAATCACTTTTTTCAGTGCAGCTTCCCTTAAAGAAACGTCTCACGAGGCGCCATTTTGTTTTGTTACATACTATTGTTTTGGGCCAAATTAACAAAATTTCCTACAATTTCGGGATTTTTTAGAACACCACAAAATACCGGAATTCGACGTTTTAGAGCCAAATTAATGTTTTGGTATGATTTATAATGTGTCTGACATTGTACTGTGGATTAAACGGCGCGACTGTCTCGCAAAGCCATAGTCAGGGGATATGCGACAATTAAGGTGTGTGTATGAATTGCATCATGCAGTTATTGTTAACTACATGTAGGCACACAACACAGGGACACTCACAATAGGCAATTGAACCCTACTGGTAGCGCTGTATCGTAGCTATTGGGGATGAACTAGTTAGTATCTTATATCAAAAAGTATAAAAGCTATGATTTTAGTACTTTCTCTCTGTTTCAATTACTTATTCTTTTCCAAATATCTGAATCTTCAATCCGGTACAAGCTTTAATAACGGGGAACATACATTTTATTAAAAGAAATCCTACCATCTATCCAAACTCGCCGTGTTATTCCAATGCACATTTTACTTCACCGGGCAGCCATTTTTGATCGTATTTTGAAGATTGGCGTCATAAAACCGTCATAGGTACAAATTTAGTACTTTCTGTCAATCAATTATGGCTTATTCTCTACATGTCAATCTTTAAATAATTGGCATAGTCCTTATAATAACGGTACTCCGCATTGATGAGTAAATGACAGCAAACAGCTGCAAACCAGTGAAAAATATCCCAAAACTCGGTCAGTGGGGCTCTGTTCGTACATGTCAATAAAGTCATTATCGATTGGATTAGTCGTCCGTAGCGGACAATTCGGTCGCTCATTGGATCAATATTATCAGGTGGTAATAAATTTGCATTGGACAATAGATTACTATATAATGGTTTAGTACTGCATATATCGGTTTAATCTTCAACATGTTCAATAAGCGGGTTTATGGCTGGAAAGGTCACGGTGAATTCGCCGTGGACGTAAGTGCACTATGGTGCGTGTTTGTGCTGTGTATTAGAGGGCGGTCCTACAATTAACGTGTGGGTATGATTTGTGTGTGTTTGTGCTGTATATTAGAGGGTGGTGTGTATGATATGTGTATTCTTGTCCCGGATTCTTGTCCTGTGAATTGGAGTTCCCAGAATTAGAGTGTGGTTATGATTTTGTGTCTGTAAATGTGTATTAGAAGGTCTCACAGTTAGTGCGTGCGTATGATTTGTGTGCGTTTGTGCTGTGTTTTAGAGGCGGTGCCACAATAAGGCGTGGGTATGATTTGTGTTTATTTGTCCCGTGTTTGAGAGGGCGCTAATACAGTTAAGGTGGGGATATGATTTGTGTGTGCTTGTGCTATGTATTAGATAGTGATCCCAATATTAAGGTGTAGGTATAATTTGTGCATGTTTGTGCTGTGTATTAGAGGGCGGTCCCACAATTACGGTGTGGGTATGATTTGTGTGTATCTGTGTTGTATAAAAGGCAGTCCTACAATTAAGGTGCGTGCGTATGATTTATACGTGTCTGTGCTGTGTATTTCGCGGTCCCACAATTAAGGTATGGGTATGATTTGTATGTGTGTGTGTTGTGTATTAGAGGGCGGTCCCACAATTAAGGTGTAGGTATGATCTGTGTATGTTTGTGCTGTGTATTAGATGACGGTCCCACAATTAAGGTGTGGGTATGATTTGTGCGTGTTTGTGCTCCGTATTAGAGTGCGGTTCCATAATTAAGGTGTGGGTATGATTTGTATGTGTTTGTGCTGTGTATAAGAGGGCGGTCCCACAATTAAGGTGTTGGTATGATTTGTGAGTGTTTGTGTTCTGCATTAGAGGGCGGTCCCACAATTAAGGTGTAGATATGATCTGTGTTGTGTATGTTTGTGCTGTGTACCCAGCAAACACAAAAACGTTTTTAAAACGTTTTAAATAAGTTATATTTTGGGTTTTGGTTTAGGTAAAAACGTTTTAATAACATTAAAATGTCGGGTTATGTAAAGGTCATGAAATCGTTTTAAAACGTTTTGTATGAAAACACACTACAACAATATTTTAAAATGTTTTCGAAATCTCATTGTAAACTATTTTTGCAAACATTTTTGGCCAAATATTTTGTCAACACTTAAATAACATTATGTTAAAATATTTGCACAGAAATGTTCTTAAAATGTTTTTTACAAAAATGTTTTAATAACATTTAAATGTCGGGTTATATAAAGGTCGTGAAAACATTTTAAAAACGTTATGGTAAATATTTTGGGCAAACATTTTTTGCAAAATATTTTCAACCCCAAAATAACATTCTGTTTAGAATGATTTGTACCAAGTTTTCGAGTTTTCAAAATGTTTTTGGAATGTTATTAAAACGTTTTTATACCCTTTATATAACCCGACATTTAAATGTTTTCTGTAAAACATTTGTGTTTGCTGTGCAGTAAATTACCAACAAATGTTATTTAATGTTATGAAAACGTTTTATACCATTAATGTACCCTTTATATAACCCGACATTTAAACGTTTTCTGACAACCTTTTATAACCCTTTGCGAATGATGTCGAACACGTTTTGTGTTTGCTGTGTATTAGAGGGCGGTCCCACAATTAAGGTGTGGGTATGATTTATATGTGTTCGTGCTGTGTATTAAAGAGCGGTCCCACAATAAACGTGTAGGTATGATTTGTGCGTGTTTGTGTTCTGTATTAGAGGGCGATCCCTCAATTAAGGTGTGGGTATGATTGGGGTGTGTTTGTGATGTGTATTAGAGGGCGGTCGTCCCACAATTAATGTGTAGATATGATCTGTGTACTTTTAGTATGTTTGTGTTCTGTATTAGATGGCGGTCCCACAATTAAGGTGTGGGTATGATTTGTGCGTGTTTGTGTTCTTTATTAGAGGGCGGTCCCATAAATAAGGTGTGGGTATGATTTGTATGTGTTTGTGCTGTGTATTAGAGGGCGGTCCCACAATTAACGTGTAGGTATGATTTGTGCGTGTTTGTGTTCTATATTAGAGGGCGGTCCCTCAATTAAGGTGTTAGTATGTTTTGTATGTGTTTGTGCTGTGTATTAGAGGTGGTCCCTAATTACGATTTGGGTATGATTGGGGTGTGTTTGTGCTCTTCTAATAAGAAGGCGGTCCCACAATTAAGGTGTAGGTATGATCTGTGTGTTTGTGCTCTTTATTTAAAGGCCGTCCCACAATTAAGGTGTAGGTACGATTTTTGCGTGTTTGTGTTGTGTATTAGAGAGCGGATCCATAATTAAGGTGTAGGTATAATATGTGTGTGTTTGTGCTGTGTATTAGAGGGCGGTCCTAAAATTAAAGTGTGGGTATGATTTGTATAATTATGTTTGTGCTGTGTATTAGAGGGCGGTCCCACAATTAAGGGGTGGGGTATGAACCTTTGGACAGTATTTATTGTGGGACATTAGAGCACATCAGACATATTGAATTGCATTCTGAATACGAAGAATGTCCTTCTGATATCAAATAATTTTGATTTTTTGAAATTCGCAATGTAATACACATTTTATGGCAAATGATTACAAATTGATATTTTTGATATTTAACAGTACTCCAAGTAAACTTTATAAATCTGATAATGTGTACTTAAAGTGTATGTAGGTGGGATGAAAAGCCGACGATCAATTGAAAATGTTGACCATTCGTATTGAAGATACGGATTTTTTTCCAAAAACACCAACAAAAAACATAGGTCTTTTGGGGAAAAAATCCATATCTTCAATATGAGAGGTCAAAATTGTCAATTGATCGTCGGCTTTTCCTCCCAGCTACATACACTTTAAGAATATATCATTAGATTTATAAAATTTACTTCGACTGTTATATATCAAAAATGTGAAAAATATCAAATTTTAATAATTTGTCCTAAAATTTGTATTATATCGTGAATTTCAAAAATGAAAATTATTTGATATCAGAAAGACATTCTTCGTATTCAGAATGCAATTCGATATGTCTGATGTGCTCTCATGTCCCACAAAAAATACTGTCGAAACGCTCAAAACGCTCATTCCAGATCCCTTAAGGTGCGGGTATGATTTGTGCGTGTTTGTGCTCTGTATTAGAAGGCGGTCCCACAATTAAGGTGTGGGTATGATTTGTGCGTGTTTGTGTTCTTTATTAGAGGGCGGTCCCATAAATAAGGTGTGGGTATGATTTGTATGTGCTTGTGCTGTGTATTAGAGGGCGGTCCCATAATTAAGATGTTGATATGATCTGTTTTGTGCGTGTTTGTATTCTGTACTAGAGGGCGATCCCTCAATTAAGGTGTGGGTATGATTGGGGTGTGTATTAGAGGGCGGTCCCACAATTAAGGTGTAGATATGATCTGTGTATATTTGTGCTGTGTATTAGAGGGCGGTCCCACAATTAAGGTGTAGATATGATCTATGTATATTTGTGCTGTGTATTAGAGGGCGGTCCCACAATTAAGGTGTAGATAAGATCTTTGTATATTTGTGCTGTGTATTAGAGGGCGGTCCCACAATTAAGATGAAGGTATGATCGGTGTGTGTATGTGTTGTGTATTAGAGTGTGGTCCAATTATTAAGGTGTGTGTATTATTTGTGTGGGGGTGTGCTATACGGTGTCTTAGAGTGTAGTCCCACAGTAAGATGTAGGTAATATGATCTGTGTGTTTGTGCTGTGGGTATTTTATAGTCCCTTCACCATGTTCACTGACTCTTTTGGCAGGGACAAAAAGGTGGAACTTGAATCATGCCATGTACACTAAGCCAAAAAAGAAACTTATATTATTCACAAGGTCATATCTTACAATCATGTGCATCAAAATGAACCAAAATTACACACATGATTATTTCAATACTCTACTCTAAACACATGCCAGTAACTGCAAGCAGTTGTGCAACTGGCACAACAGCAAAATGCACTGATATTGAACAGCTTCCTGGACAACATTCACAGTCCAATAATTTGCACCCAGCACAAGAAATCTGTGAGAATGCGTATAGGATCCTTACACTGATGACAATTTCCAAAGATTATGTGAAATAGTGTGGAACGGGGCTGATTTCGGCTTTTTACACACTTTTTTTTTCAAGAAACAGGTCTTGTTGTACACTATTCCACTTTTACTCACAGACTTGTTGTGCTGGGTGCCATTCATTGGGCTGCGAATGTTGTCCAGGAAGCTGTTCCATGTCAATGCATTTTGCTGTTGTGTCAGTTGGACAACTGCTTGGCTACTGACATGTGTTTGGAGTAGAATATTGCAGTTACCTAACATATTACCTAAATATGAACCTCTGCATCCATTTGCACTTCTGCACTTTTTTAAAGTGACTTATTAATAAATATGTAGTATGGAGCAAATGCTTTGTTTAAAGAACAAAAATAAGACTTTTAAAAATAAAATCTTAAAAAGGCGAATATCATTAATTCATTAAAATTAGTATCTCCTGATGAAGGAAAAAGTAAAGTTTTTGTAAAATCACTAATGGCATTATAGTGCTAATGTATCTGATGACGCCCATCTTGGATTTCACAAATGTGATGTGAAATTACATAAAATGTAGGTCTTATGGTCCAAGGACATGTCACTTGGAATATCGATTATAAAAGTAAAAGTTGTTCACATACATATTAATATTTACCATCTCTTTCAATAGTTGACTACCAGCACGCAGTATATCGGCGGCCATATTGGTCGCCATATTGAATATTATTCATATTACCAGAATATAAATAATCTATTTTTAGTGTCTGATACAAAAGAAGTTTTGAGAGTGATATATGGCTTTTTTACATTTTTACATTCATCATGTAATCATGGTAATTGCAAGGGCGTTTGGCGGCCATCTTGGATAAGTTGGATTTGACCACTTTCCCCCATCTGAAAAAATGGAAACATATTTTTTCCATTATTTGCACCCACAAGTGCCCAAATCAATTGCTTTTAACACAAAAATCGCACGAGAGCCCCTTCGTCAACGAAGTGCTATGTACTAATTAGCTTCAACTTAAAAAGTCCAAGTTTTGAGATATTTTCTCAAAATATCACGAAGCTACCTAAAGAACCACTGAGCTTGTTTGTACTTATTTAATGCATTTTTACATGCTGATTCCAAGATGACAATTTATAATTCTGAAGTTTTTGATAAAATAAATGAAATTTAGTCGACACCCGCGTGGAACACAATACAACACAACTGTAAGGAATAATTTAATATACCACTTATTTAATCTAATATCAACCGCAAATATACGATATGCAAAAACAATATTTTTTACATAATCTTTTAATATATCTAGGAATTATACCGAAACCACTGGAATTATCTCAAAACTACTGAATCACGAAAGTTCGGGGAATCCCGCTAGTCTATCTTTATTATTATACTTTTATTAAGGACTCGAAATGAAATACACAGGTATCCTACGAGTTATTACACCCATACTTTTGGTCATAACTTTAATAAAATAATAAGAATGGATTTAAAAAATGTCTTAGAGTTATAAACTATTTGTTAAAAACCAAATTGGTCAAATAGAGTGAGTACTATTTTTGAAACATGGTTGGAGAGAGAATATTTCCATGAAGGTAAACAACCCAACACTGATTAGTCCGGGCGAATTAACAGATTAGGAAATGTGGCACCTTTTGTAATACTTTCTGGTTTGTATATTAATGAAAACAACTGATTTACCAATTTTGAACAAATTGAACTGATAAAGGTCATCATTTGCAGTTTTAACTATAAAATTGTTGTTTCAGCATTCCTAGTTCTGTAAAAAAAACTGATAATAAAACGGTCTAGTTTAAGCTAGAAATTTTGCCCGGGAAATTTGATTTGACCTTTTCGGTAAATCCCATAAGCCTTTGCGAGCACACCTGAGATGTCGTCATTTGACGTCACGCCGATCTGCGCCGATGCGCACATCGTTTAACGAACATCGTTACTGCGCATACAAGTCGGCGTGACGTCAAATGACGACATCTCAGGTGTACTCGCAAAGACTTATGGGATTTACCGAAAAGGGCAGTTGAGCAAGTCTATGCGCAATGCATTGTGGGATTGATATTTCAAGATCAATCATTGTATTACCAGATTCCAAATCTGGAAATTTGCCTGATTGCTGATGTTGTTATTTCTGCCTTGTTTGTGACAAATCTTCAAATATTTACCCCTAGGACCATCACTTTTTTCAGTATTTCGCAACATAATATATAACATAATATCTTTAAAATCGATACATAATTAATTGACTTATGTAAATACATGGGTCAAATGACTTTTGAGACACCCGGAACCTACAAAGATTTATATCTTCTTTATCATGTTTATTTCAAATTGAAATTTGGTTGACAATGAATTACACGTATGATATTATGGATTGAAATTATTGTAATATTCTCCAAGCGGTGTAAGCTTAGCCTCATCTGCTTCTAAGAGGGATGCAGATGGCTTGACATAGCCGTTTGGATCGGTTAGTCGGTTACAATACCATGCATACCTTTCAACAAAGTCCGCTTCTTCTAACAGGGGTAAGAGCTCCTTCATATAATTAAGCTGATCGTTAGGATCGGTAGTGTGGGGGCAGGCAAACTCTGTCAACCAAATTTTTTTACCATATCTCTCCCACAAATTGGTGAGAAAATTCATAACTCCAGTGGCTTTGCAGTTATATGAATGAGTAGCAAGAAAATCTATTTGACAATCTGTACAAAGTTCGAAAAACGTGTCGAACCATTCAATGTAACTATCGCCGCCAGGTGCAGCGGCTGGACTCCCAAAATATATTGCACCATTTGCTTTCCCAGCTGTTTCTAGCTCTCTCCAACGTATTGCAGCGTCTTGTGGTGACATGTATGCTTGTTTGTGGTGGTTTGGTTCGTTAAAACCGAGGACGTACTCAGATCGTTCAGAGAATTGAAACCGTTTTTCAGGATTATCGCGCCATCCCCAAATCATCGGGATACGGTTTTCTTTTAATGGGTTGGTGCATCCTTGTCCTGCGTGATAGGCGTTCGAATCGCCCCAATCGTACCTGCACCGTGATAAAAAAAAACAGGAAAAAAAAGTAAAGCTTTCGAATTTTAGAGACTTAAGGATTGGACACGTTAATAATTAGGAAAATACAATTCCAGTATTTAATACTGGCATAGTACACACTTGTATTTTGTGCAAACGTTTGTGTTAGATACTCCTTAGATACTCCTTAGATAGTTACTTACTGTCCATTCAATTAGCTTAGATTCTTTTTGTTTTAAAAGATATTTGAAAAATAAAATAAAAAGAATAAACATGAAAACTTAGACCCAACGTCCACCTGTTTGCGCGAAATTAGGTGAAGCTTAAAAAGTATGTAATTTATTAGTCGGTTTATTGTTTTGTGGCTATTGTATTTATTGTACATGCCGAGTTGATATCCTGCGACGATCTGAGAATGTTATCTCCTAGTACGAAATGAATTATAATAATTCTCCCTATTCCAAAACAAAGTTGCTTTTAATATTTTGAGATTAAAAATATGAAGAGAAGAACAATTTTGCCATAACGTTGGATTATACCCTATTGTGAGCCCTAACTGGGAATTCAACTCAAATTGAACAAATCATAATTTCCAAGAAAAATAACTTGTTTTTGAACATTTGCCACACACATTTCACAAAACTTGAAGGCTTGGCACAAGTGTATAGGCCTATTATATTTGAATGATTTCAGTTCAGGCTTAAAATGTAACTCTAAATTTCCAAATTCTTTATTCATTACAATAATATCATTCCTCAAAATAACAAACATTATTTTAGAATGAACAAAGCTTAAAATTATAAATTTTAGGCAAACAGACATTACTGAATCCAGCACACTTCATGTATAATAATGTAGGACAATAATATTTCAATTGTTTAATATTCAATGCCTACCTTGGTATGCCCTACACAACAGCCACATGGGCCCAATGATACATATTAACGGTATATAATAAGATAATGATAATCAACAGAGAAAACACAAGACGAAGTTGGATATCGTGTCAAAGGTCACGACACGACATCCAAACCCCGGAGGGCGCTGGTCTATCGTAATTAATGTTTTAGGCAAACATACATCACTGTTTGTTAGACTAGCACACTATAATAATAGTATAGAACAATAATATTTTATTTGTTTAATATTCAATGCCTATTAGAGATTTCTCAATGCACACTTATGCTCTCAAATTTGAAATACATTTCTTTGCAGTTAATCATGTTCAAAGAGTTACACATGTCACATTTATGAACTCAAATTTGAAATTAATTTCTTTGCAGTCAATCATGTTCAAAGAGTTTATTAACAAAGTCCGGCATAGAAGCACCAATTTCATGCCAGTTGTCTAGATTTGACAACTGCATTGTGTTTACATTCCTTCGTTGGGACAGAAAGGAGGATATTGGTTTGATGACAGTTGGTGAAATCAATATCTTCCTGTTACCTACCACCTCTATAATAACCTGAGGTGCGATAAAAAACCCTGCCCTCTACTTTTGAATTGAGGGCGCTGCTGATAGCGACCGTTTGATTTTGACCTTGTTCACTCGCTTGCGATTGCCCCTTAATTGCCGCAAGCTCTGCTGCTACTTTCAATTGAACAACACCTTCTGAAGTGTGCGAAAAACTTTGGCTGTTTCCGCGTCAAACTGAGCAGCAAAAAGATGTTATGTTCTATGTGTGCTTTGAGTACTGTTGCGATCTGACCAATGTAATCTGGATTTATTGACTCTTTGTCCTCCAAGTCTCTGTAACACACTTTCACAATCTTCAATGCCGTTTCAACATAGCGACTAGCTTTTGTCAATTGAAAATATGTTGCTCTTTCGACTTTGTTGTTTGATACTACGGACAAGGTCCTTCACACGATCTTAATTCTGGATCTAGCGTTATACGTGCTACAGAGTCTCGAATACTCTGGCATTCTTTTTCTATGTCTAGGAGCAAAGTTTGTTCCTGATATTGGTGATTTGTCTGACCGACGACACCTTCCACTGCTTGCATAAGCTTGTTATTGTTTATTTCAATGGAACTTGCCTGATTTATCGTCTGCGAATTTGCCAATTGTTTTTTTCTTTGTTGTTCACTCGCTTCTTCTTTATTTTCGTCGATATTTTCGTCGAGGGCGCTGGTCTATTGTAATTACTGTTGGTCAAGAAACAATGGTCGATGTCACAAGTGTTTGTGTCAGTACAGACCATAGGATAACGCGGCCATAAAAACACATTATTTTCGGCCATTTCACACAGAAAATGGCAAAGCACTAACATTTAAATTATAGTACCGTCCCACTTAGGACTCACATATTGCAATTAAAGTCATAATGTTCTAATTTTCGAATTTCTAATTTATCCTGAGTTCAAGTAAGTAATAATTGATCTAAAGCATCCTGGTAAAAAACAGAGTTATTATAACCTTGTATGGTTTTGCACGCTCTCTTTTGAATACGCTCAAGAGCTGAATGTTGATGCTCAGTGAGCCCCGGATGGCAAGCCAGAACGGCATATTTAACAAGCGGCCTAATTTTACACCACCAAATAAATCCCCATAGAGATATGTAAAATTTGCCTTCAGAAAACGTCATTTTTTCTTTGCAGGAGCGACTTAGTTCTTAGCGACAGCTATGATGGTTAAAATTAGCACTAGCCTGATCCCTCTGGGTGGGTAAAAATATAGGTTGGCCGTCGAAGTCTATGATGTCTGGGAATCACCTAATTTACAGGCGAAATCGTGCCAGTGTTTCTGTATAGAAAAGGCTGCTTAAAAATCATTAAAGGTGAACCTCATTGAAAATAAAGTTATATATCAATGGAAAGCAGTTACTTCCGGGTTTGATTGTAAACACAATGTCCATGCATTACTGTTGCATGCATCGGGCCAATGCACGAATTCAGTCATTGTCAACTTACTTTACATGAAAAATATCTTCAATAAAATAAGAATAACACGAAGGAAACATCATGATCCAATCAAGAATGAAGTTCCTGAATAAAGTGTGTGGATTTAAAAATGGGAAAAGTGCTGGCCGGAATGATTTGGGATAGGCTAGGCCAAGCCATCCACGATATGCATAGGGAATATTACAGTAAAGCACGAAAAGCGAAGATTCGCCGAAGAACCGGAATGAAAACAGATTGCAAAAAAATAACTGCTAGTGCTACCAGTTCAGATCGTCACACCTAGTTGAGATGAACTTATCACAATGAGAAAATGAAGGAATAGAATAAGGTACATGTACAGGATTTTTTAATTATTTCTTAGCTTTACAACTGGTCTTGTATGATAGGCGAACTCGTAGATACATACGGGATGAAGTCAGTGACTGACTGAGTCTCAGTCGCCGAGTGTTCGGTATCCGCGACTGTACTTGCAGACAAAATGACCGATTTGATATTTACATTCTGATATTTTCAACTTATTGTTACTTTATCAGCAAAATTTATTCCTGTAAATGTTCCAAATATAAGGGAACGATTGATCAAATCTGCTGAAACACACAGCGCAAGTGCTACCGGAGGACGAAGCGAGTCGCTGTGTTTGTGCATATCCACCTTGATCATGTTGATCGGCTCCCTGCAATTTCTTCAGCAGCAATTTACGCATCGTGTTCGGTAGTCCATAAAACATGAATGTTGACTTTTTCAGTACCGTACACTGATTGTACTATCATTTAAAGAATCATGACACAAGTGACAATATTTTAATTTTATTCAGATTTCAGAATTCCACCAAATAACGGTCTACTAAGCCTAAATTGTATTTATTTTATAATAAAGTATCTGTTTTTGTTTTTTGGAAAGAATGTATTACCGCAATGCGCTAAATATGAAAACCTTTATATGGGCTGGATTTGATGAAATCGGCGGTTTTTTATTATTATTTTTTTGATTACTGCAAGACGATATTTTAAAAATCAGATATTTTAAAATGAATCAAGAATAGGGAATGTCACAAACAAGTATTTAATTTGTTATTCGATCATGCTTATTCAGTCCATGACATGAACGGTAGCAGCAAGCATTTGCGCATGGAATTGATCCCAGCGCGAAATTCAAACTCAATTACCCATTTATACCCAGCCAGCAATGACTGATTTTGTCAAAAATTTACGGAAAATTTATGTGTTGACAATAATTCTATTATTTCAAATATATATAGAAGGAACCAGCAACTTGAAGAGTCCTCTAATTTCAAGCTTTATTGTGAAAATCAGAATTGCCGGGCAGCTTGCAAAATACAGGAAGCAAGTCTTGTTTACACGTTTCCGAGTAGGATCACGTGACTGCGAACCATGAGCTTACGTCACGAGCATTCCCAAGGTCATAGACGATTGATTTGGGTGCTTTTTGGGCGCCTTAAAAAAGACCAAAATTCATTCATTTTTTAATTTTCAGCTTTATTGGCCATCAAAAATCGGAATAACTAATTTTGAGTATCCTGACATCATAAGCTTTCCATTGATATATAACTTTATTTTACTCGATCTCTCCCATCTGTGGTATACTTGCAGGAATTAATATTACTAATCATGATCAATCCAAATTTGGCTAAAATTGTGCAAATTTCTGCTCATTTTAATACTTAATTTGGCAATGCATGGGTTTTACTGAGAAATGAAATTCAAGGGCGCACAACCATATAATACTATAATACTAAACCAAACCGCTTCAAATGGTAAGCATAAATGAACGCTCACTGGCACGTTTAACAACATTTGATAAGTGCACATCCTATTTAAGATCTTTTGTGATTTGATGAACCCCCATGAATCTTGACACAACTTGTCGACTGCAGACCGCAGAACCTCCCCAGACAACCTCAGTGGGTCTCTAATAATAGGGATGACCATCAAAATTTCATGTTGCCCCTATTGCTACAAAAGATTGTTTTCTGGAAAGAACTCATCAGCAGAAGTATGTTGGTGGTTAAATGGCCAAAATCGGTCAAAACTTTTCGAATTATGAATTTTCAAAGTTTTCCATTCTGACCGGTCATTGGAACGAAATAAAATGACAAAGTCCAAAAATAGCAATGGGAGCAAAATTGGTATAAGCATATATTTACCTTTTTATATTTCTTTATTTTAATGCAAACATGAAACAAGCATATTGTGAAAGTATCAAAGGGGTTTCTTATGAAATGGCACTTTACTAGTCAATAGCATAAATTATTTCTTCAAACCGAGGCACTGAAATCAGACTTTTAGAAAACATTTGCCAAAAATCATCCAAAATGGCCGAAATGGCACAAAATCAAAAGTCCAGGTGAACTTTTTTTCCACAACAATATACACTACACATAAAAATAATACTACTACAAGGGATTTTCAACATAGGAATCCAAACAATCAAGTACCAACATGCACAGCTTTGTCCTGATATCACTTTTGTTTAACCTCTACTGTGATTGGCAGCTGCACAAGGCATCTCTTTGATAGCTGATAATGCCCAGCCATTCAGCAAGTGGCTAATAACTGACCTTGATAGGCTTGAATGAACACTGTCATCTGCTACAAACCATCACACTCTAGGACCTGGTCACTCCATAATGCTACAGGGAGCACAGTACTTGGAGTGAAAGACTCATTATTGATTAGGCGCGTATTTTAAAAGTACAACTCCTGTGCGTGTATAGCAGCAAGTCAGTGTAGATGGTATAAATATAAGATAAAGTTTAGGGTTGAGATCATGTGAAAAATACATCAAATGAGCACGAAAATTCACATTTATGTTCAGAAAGGTGTCTATTTAACATGACTCGAAAGGTGTATGGAAATTCCAAAGGGAAGCTGGTGATTTAATTTTTAACTCGAGATCTACTTGTCCATTTTTTAAACCTTTTTAGAGAGGGTATGATAGAGGTAAAAACGGCAACTCTGCCAAATTACAGCTCAGTAGGTAAAGGTTTGCACCTGATCTTATTGATCTGAATATTTTTGGGCCATTCTGAGCAGTGCTGTACTTGGCCACTGGCAATTAAGCGCACTGTGGCGATGGACCAATTTTGACTCACACTTGCAGAAAAACCAAATAAGTTGTGTTGCTGTAATTTGCAGGATAGTTACAAAACATAATTGGCATTAACATCCCCAATTTTTACAGAACAATTTTGAAAAATAAAAGAATGAGCTCAATTTAGAAATGTCTGTGCAAGCAGTGCACAGTTGAGCTCCCATGTCTATGGGAGTGTTCTAATCAAGTTGATGGTTCATTGGTCATCCCTACTAATAAGGTCAATGTGCATTGTAAGAGGACCAGCGAATTTGCCAGATTTTCAATTCGGAAAGAAAGTTCCTAAAATGTACACTTACTTTACCTTAGTATTGCAAAATCAACACAAAACTCCTGTTGTCTTCACCGACCAATGTTGGTATTTCTATTTGCTATGACAACTTGATAATTTTTTGACAATATTTTCTGTTTTATTCATAAACTGTCTAATAAAAAGTTAGAAACAACAACAAACTCAAAGCAATTATAAAGCTATGGCTGGCCGGTACAAAAAATGACGGCGTTGGTTGTCTTTGTAAGCGGTCAATTTTCTATAACCATTTTTAGACACTCTGCAATTTACGTAGTAGTATACTGTATATAACATCACTTCACTAAATATCAAATAAAAAGACATAAAACATAGGACAGACCTTTATTCATGTTATCAATTGTCACGCAGGGTAGATACATACAGTTACATAACATTAAAAAGCCACAATATATAAAAAGCAACACATGAGATATTTTTATGGAAGAATAACGCCCATAATAAAAACAATGATTTGTTTATTAATGGAACCAATGATTGCTCTTACCACCACGCGATGTTTGTGAACTTTTCCAAATCCTCACACATGTAGCGTTTCTTTGAACTGCCAAGCCCTTTCTTGGTAGATGCTGTGTCGGGTGCTGTGTGCACCAAGTCTATAGTAACTAAGACTGACAGACAAAGTAAGCCACAGAAAGCTGTAACAAATTCAAGTTTGTTGTGTTAAAATTTGGCATATTAATTTAAGGTTGCGAGAGAAAGATTTTAACGTCTATTCATTGTCAGACTTCACGTTGTTGTTATCTTGAAACATACTCATATTAGTGTTTATATACTGCGCAAATCTGAGTATCCGTACACTTAAAACAAAAGCAATTTTAAAGACCCTACACCTAAATCATCAAATTATGTAGTCAGCAGATGAGAAATTTTGTTCTGCGTATTTTGATACCTCATTTGGCACAATGCGATTTTCACAACATAGCAATTTAAATGTATTAATCCACGTGCTTCAACGGAAAAAGGTAAAGTTTTGAAATATTTTCTCAAAATATCAAGAGCTATCTTAAGAACTACTGAACCAATACTAGGCTTGTTTGTACTCATTTAATGCAATTTCCATGTTGATTCCAAATATGGTCAGGAAAATTTACTGAAATTTCTGAAATTTTTGAATTTTTAAGAAATTTTTGAAACATGTCGTCTGCAGTCGACACCCGCGTGAAGAGAGTTAAGAGAGTATTTCAAAAGTGACAAAGCTTTACACAGACTTTTCTCCCGAAACATGCTAATTATGAGCATTGTTGATATGTCACGTCGTAATGAGCCCGTTGCAAAAGGCCGGTGGTAATCGCCCTGAAGAAAGAAGTATCTCAATTATCTCTTTTTCCATTCAAATTGGTATAACTTAAGGCAATAAAGTTGCATTGTGCCGAATGAAATGCCAAAATACGACAAAAACACAAAATGTTTATGATCCTAGCATCCTCTTTTTTTTATGACATTTGTCAGTAGATATCCACGAACAAAGCTTAAGTTGATTCCGATTTTGCGTTAGCGAATTATGCATGATTATGTGTATTACATTGCTCCACTGTTGTAATTTCGTTCTGGTATACCAGAACGAAATTCAATTTTCACGATGTCTTTGCCAAACGAATTAATCTGCGGGAAATGTTTTGTACGTAAACATTATGTAGTCAGAGGTTTCCAGTGATATAAGGGGGATGGTGCTGTGGATCACGAAATGCCCTTTTAACTATATACTTTATTGTTATGTTTATTGTCTTTTAGATATTGCCAAGCCCTTTGTTATAAGTGTAAGGACACATTGTGTACGCAGTATTACACATTCTTATTCATGTACATTTCAGATATTATAACGATACAATTATTTAAAAAATAACACTAAACGTATTTACCATTGTTTTGCATCCAGCGTATAAACATGTTTGTCGTTACTGACGGTATCTCGTGTGAAGTCTAATCTCACTGTGCTGACAAGACCAGCTGATGAAGAAATAAGATGTGTTATACCACCGTACTACGGATGTCCTGAAATCTTTGATTTGCCGGAGAAAATAGACTAGCTGTCTAACAGAGCATTTACGTCTCGGATTTACGCCTACTTATATTGGCCTTTAACAGTGTTCCGTAGCATTATGGGTAAGCATATAACAGTGTTACACACACTGATGATTGGCTATTCTGCGTTACGTCATCGTTTCAATTAACATTAACATTAATGTTATATAGCGCCTTTGCCGAAAAGTTACATAGCGCTGATTTGGTGAATCACGTTAAAATGTACTGTGTCAAAGTACTTTGAGCTGCAAGCTGGTATTTTGGCGAACTTTTATAATAATAATTTTATTATTGTTATTTATTTATTATTGTAATAAATATTATAACAAGTTTTATATAATAGACATTAGTTCATACACGGTGTGAATACAACTTTGCCTAATTTTGTACAATTCACCGATATCTAATGGCAAATGTGAGCAGATTTCAGAGTAACATGAAGAAATGACATGTTTATTACCATTATTTCACAGTTTTGATGAAAAGTTCCTCCAAATTCATCCGGTAGATATCGAGTTTCTCACCCTACTGGTGTGTTCCTCTCAGGTTTCAAAGAGGAGGGCGCACTGTAAATTCGTGGTCTTTACACTTCAGTGGTTTAAAATAAGAAAAGTCTCAGGTCTTTGTTGCAGTGGCATAGCTGCCGGGGGCAAGGGGGAAATTGCGTATTTTTAAGAAAGCGTGTAATAGAGAATTTGTGGTATTTGAATATGCAACTTTGCAAAGTTTGTATGCGTCGTGTACTTGGGGATTTGCCATTTGGTCTAATACCATTTGGTCTAATATCCATTTCGTCTACATCCATTTCATCTAAACCCATTAGGTCTATATCCACTACGTCCAATAATCATTTGGTCCTTTAACCATTTGGTCCGATAACCATTTGGTCCGATAACCATTTAGTCTAATAACCAATATGTCTAAAACCATTTAGTCTAACAACCATTTAGTCTAATACCTATTTGGTCTATAACCAATAGGTCTAATAGCCATTTGGTCTAATACTCATTTGGTCTACAAACCATTTAGTCTTACAAGCATTTAGTTTATTAATAAATAGACGAAATGGTATTAGACTAACTGGTTATTAGACCATACGAGTATTAGACCTAACGGTTATTAGACCAAATGGGTATTAGACCAAATGGTTATTAAAGAAATATTAGACCAAATGGTCATTAGACTATATGGTTAGTAGACATATCGGTTATTAGACCAAACAATATTAGACTAAATGGACATTAGACTAAATGATTATTAGACTAAGTGGCAATTAGCCTTTCTGGTAATAGACCAATTGAATATGGACTAAACGGGAATTAGACGAAATGGTATTAGACCAAACGGCAATAGACCGTGTACTTTCGTCGAGCTGCAGCTGAATAAGGAGATGACAATTCAATTAAATGGATTTACAATTTTAACGAAAACCTACCCTTTTAAATAAACTCAATTAGTAGCATTTTCTTTTCTGATAATTATTTTACATGGATTAAAATTTTATTAAATTGTAGGCACCTGTGTGCTCTTTATGCAGCACTGTGTACTTTCATATGGAACTGCAGCTATAGGTAAAATAGTACAATGCAATTAAATGGAATGACATTTAAATGAAAACATACCCTTCTTAATCAATCCAATTAGAATTTTCATTTCAGTATGAGATGTTCTAATTAACATATTTAAACATGCCTTTTAACTTAGCATTAATGAACCAGGTGCGTACTTTCATCGAGCTGTAGCTAGTTTCAAAACATGACAATAAATATCGAGTCATATGCACTTTCAAAGTCTCAGTTTGTGTAGCTATTAAGTTATGGTAGAAGAAAATCACATCACAAAATAATGAGAATGGTGGTGAAGTTGGTCTAACGAACAGTTTGGTAACATGTTTATTTGTAATACTCTTTGTAATAATGTAAAATTTTCTTAGAAACAACAAGTTTTTCCGTATAATAATTTACGCCAACATTTGGAAAAATCATAAATTAAAAAATTTAAATATAAGTTGTGAATGTAATAAATTCATCAAGGATAAAAAATATTCTCTCACACAACAATACTATACTCAAATAAGAATATCATTAGTCATGAACTAGAGCAAACTAACTCATTGGGATCGAATTATTTAGTGATACAACACTCATAGCTAGAATGGAGTCAAATGACTCTCAAAGTGGAGTAAACTAGCTGCCACACGAAAGAGTAAGTTGACTCTACCCGTGGAGTCATATTATTGACTCTAACTGCGGAATGTGTACGACGTGGTAGTTATTTGACACTGACTTGCAAAATGAGTCGGACCTGACTTTCACTACAGAGTCAATTGACTCCAATTGACTCTACATTCATACACAGTGTATTGCTGAGGTAGCAGCCATTTTGCATTTATGCTGTTCTGAATGCTGGTCAAATTTATTATTTATTATTATTATTATTATTATTATTATTATTATTATTATTATTATTATTATTATTATTATTATTATTATTATTATTCGCACGGCGTATCATATCTGGGTGTTTAAAAAGTGTGATGTAGCATTTTCATGTTGCAGGCTAACTTGGTCTTGAGCAGGAATTCCACAGGAGAATTAATCTGACGGTGAGGTAAAGCTAATAATTGTAAGCTTAAATTTTTGTATCTGTGATGAATTGTTCTCACCCATAGTGCAGTTATACTGCACAGCAAGCATGATTCGACCTTTGCAGTACTTGGTTAACAGGAAATTACTCCAGCAAAATCAATCGATAAAGTCTAGTCTATCCTCCACATTGAATGATGGACTGCACTTATGCCCAAATATGACACTTGCCAATCAATAATCACCCACTTGAAATCCCCTGACTCCCTGCACTGACTTAAGTGGACAGATATGGGAGCTGTTTTTGCTGTTACCTGTCATTTACATATCAGGGAAGTACGAACATTTGCAGATATTTTTAGCCTACATGTAATGTATACATTATTCTTGATTGACAACAAGTACAAAAAATATCCGTCAAGTGGTTTAGCTTTAATGCCCTTCGGAAGAGAGTGGTCTACAAGTGAGTGATAGTCACTAAAAGTTGCATGTCGTGCCCTTCCTTACTGAAACACCAAAGTGCGAATATTTCCAAATATCTAAATTAGCTAAAAATTTAGGACATGTTACAAAACTATATTTTCTAGAATTTCAGAGAGTACAACAAATATTGGCCGGTTATTTTTCACACAGTGACGTTAACTAGGCAATGGCCTATACCTCTAATATACACTGTTTGTAGAGGTCACACGTGAATGGTGAGAGCACTGTGTATGGTGTATAGGAAAATGAACAGTAACTGCAGTATGCATGATATGTTCGCCTCACTGGCCTACCCATTAGCCGAGCATTTGAAAAGTTTGGCCACAATATAAGCAGAAAAATGGTAGCATGAAGAACAAGACCTTGTATTCGGCCAGGAGGGTGAAAGTGCATAGGAACAATGCCGGAAACTACGTCACGCTATTGTTCAACCTAGGATACATCATTCGCCATTTTGTAAATATTAACGCATGATCGTTGATTTGACATTTCCACCGGATAGGCTGTGGATAGCGTAAGAGCATGCTTTGACCATGCTTTGACCATGCGCAAAAAAATAATATCATGAAGATGTTTAAGATTGATTCATAGATGTTTCAAAAATTACCGTCATATTGCATAGATTCACCAAAGAATGGTTTGTTAAGTACTATACTTATATTTAGTAATTGAAAATCGGGAGAATTTAAAGAAATCAATGTTTTACCTGTCGGTATTACAACTCGTGAAACACATTACTGATGTGCCTGGGTGACCTAAATCTATTAACCTTTGACGTTTCCTCTATGAACTCTAACCCTCCTGCAATATGGCGCCTATTGTCTAGACCTAGGCTACATCTTCCGGTTTGGTTATGTAACCTAGGATGCTTATCCCTTCATATAGATCCCTGATTCGGCAAGCATGGGAAGCCCCATTGTGCTCCTCATAGTTCACTCGTTATGGCTGATCGATTTCAATTGTTTGGATCCCCCTGCACATCAACTGATTATTCTGAGAGAAGGTTTTTTGATTAATATCAAATATGAAGTGAACACCATTTCCTATTTGAAGAGCTCTGTTGCAAAAGCCCTTACACCCACCTCAGGCTGAAACTGGGTTATTGGCATGACATTATAGTGTGGGTAACAATACACATTTGGTGCTTGTTTGACCTTCATACTACCGTCTCTTCCGGAGATATCGTATATTTCCTGTTTGGGAAATTTTAGGGAAATTCCGGAAATCTGAACTTTAATAGGAAAATATTTTTGATGTATATAAATAGTAGCCTTGAATATTCTTTAACTATTAAAACCAAAAGGTACTGTTTTAGGGTCACTATGTTTGAAAAAATCTTTGTAATTAACCAAAGTTGTAGCTTCAGAAATGCTCAAAAATGGCATTTTACCGGATATAATTAAAAATTTATGATTAAAAAAGTAATTTCAATTCGTCTTTTTTGATTTCGAAGGCATTAGTCAAGTTACATAATGTAGTTCAAATAAATGGGGTCAAATTTGATTGCAAAGGTGGTTTCTAGAAATGGGGTAAACTTATTTTGTTCCAAAAGACCGTACATCCACAAAATGCGTTATATAAAATTAATAATAATTAAATTAAATAGGAAGGCTTGATAATTGTACCAAACCTATTCTTTTAGTTTTTATTCATCAACAGTTTATCCAATCCAAATTGAATCAAATCGAACAATATTTACACAATTAAAAAAGCTGCTTTTCTCACAATGTCAAAAGGTGGATGTGAGGGATTTTGCAACAAAGCTCTTCATTTGTGCGCAGGTGTGGGACTGACTATTGGGACGCAGATGGAACTGTAAACGTAATGCCAATAAACTCGCACGCACCTGCTCTTGTCAATTGATGATGGGTGTAGAACCAAAAAACTAGTCTAATTAAATCTATTTCGTCAAAGAAGATCAATAGTATGAATTATATTAAACACACATTGAATGATTTTTATTTTTACAATGAAAATGTTCATAATCGGTGAAATACCAACTGTTCCATTCTGAAGAAATGTTCCATTTCGACGGTGCAGTCCATTATTTCAGAGAATAAAGCCTTTATGCGTTATTGACACCATACTTTAGAAAGTACATGGCAAATTTTCTCACCATCGTTTTATGATGATTATTTAAAAATATCTCAACATATCTCAATCTTACGGATATTTACCAGGTCAGTACTCGCACATTGTGTGTGTTTGCAGATAAGCCTCGTCATTTTTGTCTATCTGCTGGTCAGTCTGGGTCAGATTGATTAAATTGAGAATTCAGATACAAAATCAGATAAACGCCATTTTGGAAACGCCAACTTTTCAAAATAAGGCCACCAACATGTACCCCATAATGCTAGCTTTAAATTGACACCATACTTTAGAAAGTACGTGGCAAATTTGTGAACATATGACCAAAAGTAGCTCATATTTTCTTATTATTTTCTCTATATTTGACTTGCTATATTTGCCTGTACTTGAAATTGAGATAAATGGATATCTCTTTTTGCATCTGACCTTAATCATCAAAATCTGAACTTTAAGTGTTGATGTTTGTACTATACTTATCCGTAATATATAATATTATTTAGCCACAATCCGCATTTTTAATACAATAAGCTTTTCTGAAAACTAAAACTAGCAGCTTCTATTAAGGACATATTATTAATTTCCAAACAAAATTGTCGACGCTTCTTTAACAAAATGGTCTTTAATTACCATGATGATTTGGTGAATGTGAAGTCAGTTTTGGTACTCGTATTGGTATTTCTGTTGGTTGTCTGGTGGATGCAGCAGCCACGCAATTTTCCACCAGGACCATGGCGTTTCCCAGTCATTGGTTTCGTTCCCCAGCTGATGTGGTCTATGGTTTACAAAAGAGAAGAAATGCATCTGCTAGCAACACGTCTGGGACAGAAATACGGGAAGATTTGCAGTTTTGATTTATTTGGACTAGTGTTTGTGGTCATGAATGATTTTGATATCATAAAGGAAGCAAGCAATAATCCACTAAATAGCAACAAAGGATTCAACAATGAGTTTGAATACAAAATGTTTGGCAGTGTGTGTAAGTAATACAAATTAAAATATATTGTCTTATGCTGAACAAAACAATTGTTAGGTCTGAAAGCCCATGGCAGTTTAAAAAACGAATGCGGAATGCGTTTATTTTTTTTTAAAGATATTTGTTTTAAAACTTATTTTGAATTTAGATGTAATTTTCGAGTGTTGAAAAGTACACAGCATAAAATTTGTAATTTGTAATAAAGCTTTGTAATTTGAGAACCACCCGTGTTATTTTATACATATTGCAAATCATGAGCAGGGACATGAAAACTAAAATGTTACCATTATTACTTTTAATTGCTTGCAGTTCATTCGTATAAACACATGGCCGAATACAGGAAATTTGCTTTACATGCTTTCCGAGGATTTGGGATCGGGAAGCGCAGCTTTGAAGCTAACATCACAGCGGAATCTGAGATGCTCTCCCAGGAGTTAGACGTTCTCAAGGGCAAACCTTTTAACCCACACCAGTTCTTCATCAACTGTACAACAAATGTATTATTTGCTGTTGTGTTTGGAAGGCGTCACGATTATGATGATGAAAACTTTCGATATCTTACTGATTCCAATTCCCGTGTAATGCACCTTCTTGGCGCGGGCGCGTGGTCTATCATGCTTCCAAAATACTATCCAAATAATGACACTAAAGAAATGTTACATCTTATCAAAGATATTCTTGATTTTGTGGACAAACGTATCGAGGAACACCGGGACATTTTCGATGTCGAAAACGCCAATGATTTCATAGACGTATATCTAAAAGCAATAGAAGAGACGCCGAAACCAGATGACCCCTTTTCATATCTCCAAGAGGATAACATGCGTGCTCAATTGTATCTGCTGTTTTTAGCCGGAGCTGACACCACGTCCACGACTTTAGATTGGTGTTGTTTGTACATGATGGCATATCCAGATATTCAGAAGAAAATTCAAGAGGAAATGGATTCAGTTATTGGCCGCAATCGACTACCACAAGTTTCTGATCAAGAGCAACTGCCATACACCAGAGCAACCCTTCTTGAGATACAACGTCATGTCACTTTGGTACCACTAAGCGTTTTTCATTCAGCCAGTGATGATACCTCTCTTCATGGATACCGTATTCCGAAGGGCGCGACTTTAGTTTCAAATCTATATGCTGTGATGAGAGATCCTAATATGTTCCCAGAGCCTGACCAATTTAAACCTGAAAGGTTCATCAATGATGAGGGAAAATATTTTGAAAGAGAGGAAGTTTGTCCTTTTGGAGTCGGTAAGTAAACAGTTTGTATACTAATATGCTTTTAAGCTTACTAGTATATTAAAAATTATATATTAGTAATTAAAAAATTCACATATAGGGGCTAATTATTTTCGGAAGGGAGTCATAAATGTATCGGTGCACCAAGTTGATTTTGCACAACCCCCTATATGCATAGTCGATCGATACATATCGTTGGTTGCAACACATAGTGGTGTACAGTGATTTTTCCCAATTTTCCATTTCACATAGTGACGTATAAGTAATCTATATCCTATAATAGTCATTCTTTTTAAAATATTAATGATACAGTTTAATACTTTCAACCTTAAACTTTCATTTTAAATGGATTCGGTCCATGAGAGAAAACAGTGTCGTATCGACTCCGGGAGAGAGAGAAGGAATCCATACGATATGCAGTACCATACGATTATTATCAACAAGCTTCAATATACTTGTAGCTGTAGCCCGTATCCCAGAATCGTTTTTGACCTCTCGAAGGCAAAGCAATAAAAAGGCGCTGAAACAGTGGCGTAGCAGCAGGGAGGGACATAGAGGGCGCAATTACCCCTAGCAAAAACTCTCTATTTGGGTCCAGCCTCCTAGTGCAGGGAAAAAAGAGAAATGAGGGGAGAGAGGGAAAAGAGAGGGGGAAGGGAAGAGGGAGATGGAGAGAAGGAATCCATACGACATGTAAGGCTCGATCACCCACCTTTACACAGTATTTTTGAGTTTGCAAATGTGGGTGACCGAGCTCTTAAAATCAAACATATAAAATATGTACTAGTATTTAAAATACGTATATCGTTTTCTTACAGGGCGCCGCATCTGTCTTGGTCAGACCTTGGCAAAAATGGAGTTGTTTGTCTTTTTTTCATCTTCTTCACCGCTATTCACTTGTCAAACCAGACGATACGCCACCAATAACCTTCAAAGGAACATACGGAACAACATTTGCACCAACACCATATACTATCAAATTTGATCTCAGAATGTAAATGTAATCTGATATCAAGAAATTTGATATAGTTCCCTTGGTTATCACGTGAAAAGAAGGACACTCCGTTAACCATGGGGATATTTCTGGCATGAGGCAAAATAAATGTAAAAATACCTCCTCTCTCTGTTAATACATGTGACACATAACTCAGTTGTGCCACTCACACAGAGCTACACAGGGGGCATATGGGATCAAAATTGTGACTGACCAAAGATGAGGTTTGGCACATCAAAGATTAAAATGAAACACACGGTTAATGACATGGCAAGAAAAGAGCATTAGGCTTTGGAACCCATTCACTATGAGCGAGGATCACCAGCAACCCTTCAACATCTTTGCAATCGTATTACTGCTGCATTCGCAAGTATCCGGCGCACAAGGAGGGTACGCAACGCAAACAATGAGGACCAGGCTGAAACCTGTATTCGTCAAGGAGGCAACCAAGTAGAGGGCACAGTAAACTTGCTTCAAAAGAACCGCCCTTTGGCTACCTTAGTCCCAAACGACTTATGTTTTAAATAAAAATTAAATATAATAAAAAAAAAGAAAGAAAGAACGAAAGAAAGAAAGAAAGAAAGAAAGAAAGAAAGAAAGAAAGAAAGAAAGAAAGAAAGAAAGAAAGAAAGAAAGAAAGAAAGAAAGAAAGAAAGAAAGAAAGAAAGAAAGAAAGAAAGAAAGAAAGAAAGAAAGAAAAAGAAAGAAATATAATAAAACAAAAAGGCATAAATAACCAAGAAAAAATAAGTAATTGCAAGTACGAGGAAAGGTCAATAATATCCCGCATCTAATATATATATCCGCTCATGCATGACTTTGATGACTGTTAATTATACGATAAATACAATTTTGTACCTTTGTCTTTCAAAACACACAACAATTAGTATTAGAGTACATTTAATTACGTAATCTCATTTGCATAATGTCATTGCTATATGTACACTGACAATTGTCAACATTGGCGGGAAATATGAATTGTATTTGAGTAACGTGTAATAAAAAGAAGCATAAGTAAGTACCAAAGCAGTTTACAAGCCTTATTTTGGTATGAGGTAATTTGAGTATATACAATAATTGTGAAAGAAGAAATGTATCCATCAACAGATGAGAAAAGGGGCAGTCTTTGAACCTCGTCAAAATAGGCCTTAATGACAAACAAGAACGGTATGTCGCAGGTAGGTCAAACTATACTTTTTCTGAATCCTTGCAATGAGTGGAATAATGTCAAGAAGTTGTTTTCCCGGTTTTAAAAGTTTTATGTTAAACAGGGATAGTCCCGATTTTTGGCGGGAAACCTCTTTTGTTCAGGGCAAATTCTGAATGGTAGCCAAAATCCTCTGGATTGATCAATCTTTTGTTCAGAACAAACCCTGATTGGTCACCGAAATCCTGTACCAATCGATTGGGGCTGTTCCGTTTTGTGTCCAAACTCCCTGGCCAGGTTGTTCGTGTTCAATTTTTGTATTCATGTACGGGAGCAAGTATATTGACGAATGTCCTTTCCTCCAAATATTGAGTCAGTGGAACTTGCCCTTTCACAAATAGGGAGGGAGTAAAGTGGAAATAAGAGCGGCGAAATCGCCGAGACATCCGGTCTGAACCAGAGCAGATCAGTTCTGTCGGGTCGTTCGTGGGCTAGAGACATGCGTCTGGTTTTGCTTAAAAAATGTTTCAATTTGTTTTGTAGGTTTTTCATCAAAATTTAGTGCGGAATAACTCCACCTTGAGAGTGAATTCCCTACACAAGTTTGGTCAAAATTTTAGCTCGACCAACGTCGAGAAAGCAAAAAGAAATGTGTTTTAAAATATAAACACGTGTGAAATTTTGAGATAAAAAAAATGGCGTCTAACATGTCCAAGGCCTTTCGCTACATACGGAATTGATGGTTTGGTAAGTGTCGTAAACCTTAAAAATCTGTTCCACTGACTGACTGACCCTCCATTTATCCATGTTTGAAAATATTATCTGAGATGTGTGAGGAATTATATTGGCGTTCTATTACGGGACACAAATAGAAAATGGGGGGGGGAGTGTTGTTGTTTTGCAAGAAATTCAGACACCGTTGCCTCAAATTTTAAAACCGAAAATTGATTTGCGCATATTTTGATTATTTGAATTTATTGATGTCATATTTTCGTTAAGCTTAAGAATTGCACTTTTTGTATTTGCCTCAAAATTTAAAAAGTCCACGGCGTTTCGAATGCTGTGGCTTCTTTATTCGGAATTCCGAAAATTAATTTGTGTATTATTTGGATGTTCTGAATTGATTGGTGATATATTTTTGGTAAGATTAAGATTTGCACTTTTTGTATTTGTACCATCCGCGGAAGCACATACAAATTATTTTGTGGTCATTTCGATGTGAAGTGACACTTTTGTTGGAAAATTTAGTTACGCAATTCAATTTGAATAATCAACAATGTCATGATGTCTTCATGAATGTTGGTGTCTGGTTTTCTCGAGAAACAAATTAACCTCGGGTGCTGAAAATTTTAGCACATGAGTTTGTGGCCGTCACAAATTTGGGGAGAAAAAAAATGGTTAGGTAAGCTTAAACTTTGTTTAAATTGAAAATTGATTGATGAACCGCCCTTGTTATCTTATACATATTGCAAATCATAAAGCAGAGACAAATTAAAATGTCAGCATTATTACTTTTAATTGCTTTCAGTTCATTCGTATAAACACATGGCCGAATACAGGAAATTTGCTTTACATACTTTTCGAGGATTTGGGATTGGGAAGCGCAGCTTTGATGCTAACATTACAGCAGAATCTGAGATGCTCTCCCAGGAGTTAGACGTTCTCAAGGGCAAACCTTTTAACCCACACCAGTTCTTCATCAACTGTACAACAAATGTACTATTTGCTGTTGTGTTTGGAAGGCGTCACGATTATGATGATGAAAATTTCTTTGTGAATCCAATGCCCGTGTAGGGCACCTTCTTGGCGCGGGCGCGTGGTCTATCATGCTTCCAAAATACTATCCAAATAATGACACTAAAGAAATGTTACATCTTATCAAAGATATTCTTGATTTCGTGGACAAGCGTATCGATGAACACCAGGAAGACTTTCATGATTAGTTAATGGTTGTGCGCCAGCATGCAGGCAGCCAACCATGCTCCTGTTTTCTGTTTGTTTTTCTGATTTACCAAGCCACAGATCTTAGCATAAACCTTGTGAACTGTCATCCAATGACTGATAATTACATTTGATGAAGTTTTGTTTCTGTGCTCCAGCTCTTTTTTGTGTAAAATCTGGACATATTTTCAACTGCAACTACTACAGATTGGGCATCAGAATTCTGCAGACTTTTCATCAGTAACTGTGTGAGACTGATTGATCATTGGTGTAGTTGTACTCATCCTTTTGACCTTCAGTTGCTGCATGTCTACTTTAAAGGATTATTGATCTGTTCTATTCATCTTGGCTTGGATGATGCAGTGCTTCAAGGTTGTATTTTTGTTAATCTTGCTGGGCCTTATCCCATGCATGACCAAATACACCACTACTGGTACTACTATAGTGCACTCCCACAAGTACCAGCATGGTACTACTCATCTAAAACACTCCCGGTTCCTCAACACTAGAATTGCATATTATGCAAATGCAAGTGCTACTTTTCAAGATGACATTCTTAAGGGATCTAAAATGAGCGTTTATTGCGTTTCGACAGTATTTTTTGTGGACATGAGAGCACCTCAGACCTATCGAATCGCATTCTGAATACGAAGCATGTCTTTCTGATATCAAATAATTTTCATTTTTGAAAATCACAATATAATACAAATTTTATGACAAATTATAAAAATTTGATATTTTTCAAATTTTTGATATATAACAGTCCTCGAAGTAAATTATATAAATCTAATGACATATTCTTAAAGTGTATGTAGCAGGAGGAAAAGCCGACGGTCAATTGAAAAATTTGACGTTTCGTATTGAAGATATGGATTTTTTTCCCAAAAAGACCTAATTTTTTTTGGTGTTTTGGGAAAAAAATCGATATCTTCAATACGAAAGGTCAAAATTTTCAATTGATCGTCGGCATTTCATCCCACCTACATACACTTTAAGTATAAATCATCAGATTTATAAAGTTTACTTCAAGTACTGTTAAATATCAAAAATATCAATTTTAATGATTTGCCATAAAATGTGTATTAAATTGCGAATTTCAAAAATCAAAATTATTTGATATCAGAATGACATTCTTCGTATTCAGAATGCAATTCGATATGTCTGATGTGCTCTAATGTCCCACAATAAATACTGTCCAAACGTTCATACCCCAGCCCTTAAAGCTGGTGATGTTAACCCAAATCCTGGGCCGCTAACTGAAAACACTGACCACAATTCTCACAACTCTTCATCCGTTCTTTACAATCAGACTGAGCTCAATAACATTGCAAAATCTTGCATAAACCGTCGTCTACCTCAACATTTGAAGAGCTTATTTCCAAACCGTGTTAAGTCCACAAGATTCACTTTGAAGAAAATCAGGAATTTTCTTTATGGCAATGAAAAAAAGTTCGAATTCTATAAAATTACAGTGAAGTGAAGGTGACATATATAGGACCATAAAAACATGTTAAGTTAAAATCTAGAGACTTTTGATTTTTTTAAATGAATTAATTTGTTTTAAAAATAGCATGGACTTAACACGTTTTGACACAAAACGCAATTTCTGGCATGGACTTTTGACACAAAACATAGTATCTGTAACACAGAACTAACCATATTTTTCTCAAACTAGTCTTAAAAGATAACAAATTCATTAAAACATACAAAATGTGATTCTCTCTACTATAAAACACAATTTTGCCACAAAACACCTTGCATCTCGAACCCCCTCCTACTGCCCATTTTTTACAAAAATTCGACGTTTAAAATAATTCAAAATTCAAAACTTAGTTGAATTGCATTTCTCAGAATTGAATAAACATCATTTCACTGACAATAAGTGATGACCTGAAATATCCACTTGTTTGATCACATTATCACAAATATTTCCCCTCCCCCATGCTGCCACCCTAATCCCATATTGACAGTCGTAAGTTTTAAGTCCTAAGTTTTTTATACCTTTAACTTTAAAATTATACCTTGAATTTAGTAGCACATTTTGATAATCATACAAAATAATAATATCAAAAACTAACTCTACCACCATCCTCTAACATTAATTCTACCATCATAGCCTCTCCCTCTCCCCCTTCCCACCCTATCCATGTCTTTCTGGAGGTATCTATCAACTATTTCAGAAATCCCATACAAACTAAGCCTACTAATATAAAACAAAAACAACAACAACAACTTTTTATGCAGACCAAATTCATGTATACTAGTCTCAGGACCAAACAAGAACTTTGGTGATTAACTATTGGAAGCCCTATGCCGTGTTACTTGCCTACGAGCTGCCCACAAGGGCAGTGTTCGTGGACTTAACACAGTTTGCTACAAAACTGGATTGGACTTAACACGTTTTGGAAAAAATTCGATACTTTGTGTGTCAATATTTCGGAACTTGACTAATTTTGGGAAAAAACAAACACATTGCTGGATAGCCCTAGTTACTCACTACCCATTTTCATCAAAATCTCAATTTTGAAGGTGGGTGGACTTAACACTGTTTGGAAATAAGCTCTTCATTTATGGAATCATATTGTTGCCCTTGGTATAAACAAGAAATCTTGTAAACCGACACACAGAGGGGTACGAGCTGGAAGACGTATGCATGTGCATGCCAACAGACCTACTCCTGCACTTTACTCCATCTCTCCAGTTGATAACAGTCGTTCCGACAACATAATTCCTGTTCTTGGTTCAAACAGACCACCATGCAACTCTACTCCCAGTAGTAAAGCAGTTAACTTTCGCACATTTTCTCATGTTGATCGTTTTTTGACAGTGTATTCATGGAATGTTCAATCCATCAGGAAAAAGACGTTATATATTTGTGACTTTATATTGGATAACTGTATTGACATTTTTCTGTTACAAGAAACATGGTTAAGGCTACATGCTCTTTTTGGTTGAAATTTTTGGCGGGAAATAATCCCGCCAAAACATTAAGTAATCTTTTCCCACAACTAAATATCATAGTCAGGAAATTATTGATGCATCTGATAGCTTAGATCATAACTTTCATTGCACTTAGTTGCAATTATCCCAGAAAATTCTTGATTTGTTTTTACAGAGTCTTGAATTGTCGATGTTTTTGATCAAAACACATCACTCGGTGTATTTTGAAACTCGAGGCATTAACTCTTCTCAAATTAGCCCCAAATCATAATTTATTATATGCACGTGTAGCAAACACCAATGGGAATAATTGGACGTTGTTTGCGGAGCCTAAATTTGGTTTGATTTTATTTCACAATAATTCTAAGGTGAGAATTTTGACCTGACATTTACTTTTTGGATTTCAAATTTAAATTTATTGATATACATATTTTGAATAAATAAAGAGTACGCTTACCTTTCTGCAACACTTCCCGGTATCATTAAGCATCTGCTGATAACCAACATTTTAGCTGAAAACAGTCCTTTCCTATCATTTTGAACAAAATATGGTTCAAAAGTCCGTACGCTGCGTGTATAAACTAGCACAGCGAGATAACGAACAGAGCTATTTACGGTGGGGTATCTATTGTAAGCTATTAGGGTAGGCCTATAGTATATCTTCCCGCAAGTGACAAGATGTGTCAAGCAGGGCGGTATATTCAAACGCTATTGTCTGGATCATTGAGTATCGATTGAGCACGTATACATGCAGCACGGATGTGTGTGGTCCTCCCAGGTTTTGACATAAATTACAAATGACGTCGTGAATGACCCAGCGTTTTCATTTTATTATTACTAAATTAATCGTCGTTTATCACGAGTGCTAAGAGTTGTACCAGTTCAATGTATCAAAATTAATTTGTATTAAATGAAAAACAAACAGACAAGTAGAGTCATATGTCTTTCTATGACCGTATTCCTACCAAAATCAAAATCAAAATGATTTTCAATACACTAGAAACGTGTTGATATGTATATCTTTGAAAACAGTCACCGTGGCACAGCATAGGCATCTTTAGCATTCAGTGAAATTGGCAGTGGTTCGAACCCCGGTGAAAATTTTTTATTCTTTTTACTAATGCGCTGTGCCGTTTTACAAACACGCCCCTGAATGAAACTCATGGGCATGTACCCTTAACCAATACTGAAGATGTTGTAATTAATGAATTCACTCCTCCTGGTTATTCATATCTTAATTTCCCTCGTGATGATGGAAAACAAGGCTATGGTGGAATTGGCGTATTGTACCGATCTGTTTTGAATCTGTCCATTGTCCCAATGGATTTAAGTTTCAAAACATTTGAGATGTCATGCGTCAAAGACTCACGTACTGGTTTAATACTCATTTCCATCTATAGACCTTTTGATTCCCTCTTAGATGAAGTGTCATCTTTGGCCAATAAGGTTCTTATATTTGGCGATTTAAATATCCATGTAAATCGTCCTGCTAAACCAGAGGTTTGTAAATTTATGAATTCTCTCTGTACTAATGGTTTTAATCAACATGTGACCAAACCTACCCACAAGTTGGGTAACACATTAGATCTTATAATATCTAGAGTCAATGACGTCAATATTATTGTTGATTGGGATGTTAAAATTCCTCCAATGTCTGACCACTTTATTATATCAAACCTGATCTTCCCAAAACTTACCGTACCTTGCGTAATTTCCGTGATTTTGACAATCAAGTATTTGCTGGTGATCTTGCCAGTAGTCTTTCAAAATTACCTCACTCTGATAATGTTAATATTATTGTATCTAGTTTTTCCGAAATATGTACCAACCTGCTTGATAAATATGCTCCTCTTTCAACAAAACTTGTTGCTGCTCGCTGTAGGCTTCCCTGGTACAATGAAGAAATAAGGAAAGCTAAGCGGGTGCGCAGGAGATCAGAGCGCAAATGGCGCAAGTCTGGTTGTGAGCACGATCGTTCTGCATATCTGGATCAGGTGCACCATGTCAGTGATCTTATTTTGCAGGCTAAAACAAAGTTCTTCAAGTCCAAACTGGCCAATGCGAATAGTAAAGATCTTTTCAGTACAGTTAACGGCCTTCTAAACAGATCTGGTAAATGTCTTCCAATCCACGAATCTGCTGCCGAACTTGCTGATAAATTTGCTTGCTTTTTAAAATCCAAAATTGATAAAATCAGTGCCGAATTTGATATTGATATATGTATTGATAATGACTGTATGGTTCAATCCAGTGGTCAAACAACAGACTCATTGACTTGTTTTGTCCCTGCGTTAGTTGATGAGGTTGAAACGGTTATCGGCACACTTGCAAATAAGTCTTGCAATCTTGATCCACTTCCAACTTGGATTTTAAAGCAAAATGTGTCTGTTGTTTCTCCAATTGTTACTAAGATCGTTAATGCTTCTCTGCGAGATGGCATTTTCCCTGATGCATTCAAGGAGGCCATTGTTACACCTGTGTTGAAAAAACATAATTTGGATTCAAATATCCTGAAAAACTACCGGCCCATTTCCAACATTCAATTTCTCGCTAAAGTCATCGAAAGTATTGTTTCCTCAAGATTCAAAGACTATCTAAATGAACATCATATGTATGAAGACCATCAGTCGGCTTACCGAACTGGCCACAGTACAGAAACTGCTTTACTTAAAGTTAAAAGTGACATTCTATGTGAACTGGATAAAAATCATGTCGTCGTCATGGCCATGCTCGATCTGACGGCGGCGTTCGATACGATAAGCCATACCACCCTCATCAGTCGTCTTCAAACCACGTTTAATGTTTCTGGTCCACCTTTAGACTGGTTTAAATCATATATAACTGATCGTCATAGCCGTGTGTGCATTGGAAACTGTTTTTTCGGATAATACCGATCTGGACTGTGGTACCCCCCAAGGATCCATCATGGGACCTCTTCAATTCACTGTTTACATCTACCCGATTGGCAGCATTATCCGTAATCATAGCCTGATGTACCACATATACGCTGATGACACACAAGTGTATACATCTTTTAATCCAAAAATTCCATCCCATTCTCAGCTGGCTGTTGATCGTCTGCAAAACTGCATTCTTGAATTAAGCAACTGGATGAAATCTAATAACTTGAAACTAAACATGGACAAGACCGAGTTCATTATATTTGGCTCACCACACAATATCAATCTCGTCTCCTCTTCACCTCATCTTATGGTTGGCGATACTGTTATTAAACCTGCCACTTCAGTTCGTAACCTTGGCGTTAAACTTGACTCACCTCTATCCATGAATGACCATGTATCTGGACTCTGCCAAACTCTTAACTTCCAACTTCGCAATATTGCTCGAGTCAGGCGCTTCCTTGATACTGACTCGCCTCGACTACGGCAATTCTCTCCTTGCTGGCACCACCAACATCAATTTATCCAAACTGCAGCGTATTCAAAATAGGGCGGTGCGTCTCATCTACGGCCTCAAACGTCGTGACCACATAACCCCATACATCAAGGACTTACATTGGTTGCCCATCAGGGAGCGTGTCAACTTCAAGATCCTCACCATCATATATCAATGTGTCAATGACATAGCTCCACTCTACCTTCAATCTGGAATTCATTCTTACACCACATCTCGTCATTTACGCTCTTCCATGGATACTACACGGCTCTCCATTCCTCCCACAATCAAATTAGCTGGTGATAACGCCTTCACTCCCTTTGGTCCTCGAATTTGGAACAACCTCCCATGCAACATCAGGGAGGCCCAAACACTGGCCAGCTTCAAAAAGCTTTTAAAAACCCATCTTTTTCCAATTTGATCCATTTCTTGTCATTGCTATTTCTTTCTTTGTTTTCTCTTATTGTAATGCGCCTAGAGCTAAAATTGTATAGGCGCAATATAAATCGATGTATGTATGTAAAACTTCGACGTCGAAAACTCCATGGATTTCATAGACGTATATCTAAAAGCAATAGAAGAAACGCCGAAACCAGATGACCCCTTTTCGTATCTCCAAGAGGATAACATGCGTGCTTTATTGTTTCTGATGTTCTCAGCCGGAGCTGATACCACGGTCCACGACTTTAGAATGGTGTTGTTTGTACATGATGGCATATCCATATATCCAGCAGAAGATTCAAGAGGAAATGGATTCGGTTGTTGGCCGCAATCGACTACCACAAGTTTCTGATCAAGAGCAGCTGCCATACACCAGAGCAACCCTTCTTGAGATACACCGTCATGTTACTTTGGTACCACTAAGCTCTTTTCATACGGCCAGTGATGAGACCTCACTTCATGGATACCGTATTCCGAAGGGCACGACTCTAGTTTCAAATCTTTATGCTGTGATGAGAGATCCCAATATATTCCCAGAACCTGACCAGTTTAAACCTGAACGGTTCATTGATGATCAGGGAACATATTTTGAGAGAGAGGAAGTTTGTCCTTTTGGAGTCGGTAAGTAAACAGTTCGTGTGTGCTTAAATTTACATAAGGGGCTGTAATTCTTTTGGAAGGGAGTCATGAATATGTCCGTGCACCTAAGTAAATTTTGTACAACCCCCTATCGCGGGCTGATTCACTCAGAACGATACTGATCACCCTTTATTGTTATATGTATAGTCGTGCTGGAAGTCGATCGATACAAGTCATTGGTCACAACATATAGTGACGCAGCCTGATTTTTCACAATTTTCAGTTTCAGTTTAGAGTTATCTGTATCCTATAAAAGTTATTCCCTTTTAACTATTGAAGATATAGTTTTAAGTAGTTTTTACTAGTAACATATCCTTCAAACACATGTTTCTCGGAAATATGTATTTCTTGGTATTTTATGAATCTTAATTGATATCTTCAATACGAAAGGTCAACTTTTTATATGAGGGTCGGCTTTCCCTCCCAGCTACATACACTTTAAGTACAAATGTCAAACATTAAATTTTTAATAATTTGCCATAAAATTTGTATTATATCGTGAATTTAAAAAAAAATCGAAATTATCTGATATCAGAAGGACATTCCTCGTTTCAGAATGTAATTTGATGTGCCAGATATGCTCTCAAGCCCACAAAAATACTGTGCAAAGGTGGGTGACCGAGGCCTTAAAGTCAAACATATAAAATATAATATTTAAAATACGTATATCGTTTTCTTACAGGGCGTCGTATCTGTCTTGGTCAGACCTTGGCAAAAATGGAGCTGTTTGTCTTTTTCACTCATCTTCTTCACCGCTATTCACTAGTCAAACCGGAAGATACGCCACCAATAACCTTCAAAGGAACATATGGAACAACGTTTGCACCAAAACCATATACTATCAAATTTGATCTCAGAATGTAATCTGATACCAAAACATTTGATAGTTCCCTTGTGTTTTATTTATTGTTTTCTTTAAGGGTTGTTGCAATTTTTTGCCCAGGAATGAGAGGACTTTGCCATGTTTGCTGTGAATTTTTTCTAGCAATATTGATCTCAGGTTCAAAATTGATCGTGCACATCAATGACCAAACTCTTTAGTTTTACATCTGAGCATGGTCAGTTGCGTAAGGTCATTGGAAATTGTTTAAATAGGCCTGTATATTTGATCTCACATTTCAGCTCACGCACCTTTTGTTTTGAGATGCGATTTCATTACGTTTCCGAGGACGGATCTCCTAATATTTTTACAATTGTGTGTTGACAACTCTAAAGAATGAATTATGGTACTTATTTCCAACTTCTGAGCTCAACATATGCCTTAATGAATCTTGTCTATGCAGACAATTCGACATGATTTCACACGCTCGGAAACGTCTATTTTCATTTGATATTTCGTCAATCTAAATTCACAAATTATCCCACTTTTTTTTAACAAAAAAGACTTTTGCGAATATTCAGATAAGCATGTACACCAAATTCATGTATGTATGTTGCATGTTTCCTGTCAAAATACTTGCGTCAAGGGCATGGGTTGGGTTGCTGCATTTAGCAAAAATGTTTTTACAGAGCTTTTTAGCATTAAACAGTGGATTATAAACTTGTCAATCAACTTGTACATATAAAATTTGGCACAAATGCTATCGGAATACTCGCTACATCTTTTTATGTAATTGTTACTTATGATTATTAAGTCCTCCTCGAATAATTTAGTTATTTCCATGGATGATATGTCCAAACGTGTCTTCATTTCCAGGGCCATAATTGTACAAACTAGTTTTGCCAATATCAGATCAAATTTCTCTAGCAACTAAACCTCAATGTTCCACCCAATTCGATAGCGTTATTAGCGCAATTCCTTTTGCCATGCTATTAGACATGTTAGAAGTGATACAAGTTAACAGGCGAACTATATACCCGGGTGTCCCAAAAAAAGGTTACATGTAGATTTTTGAAAATAATCTAAGTTAATATTAACAATTATAAATATCCTTTTCATGACATAATCCATGTACCCTCTACTAGTCCCCCTCTGAATATCAAGTTCACAACCTACGTACTTAATCCGCATTCCACGCATTCTTGAGCAAGCTCTTTACGTGACATAATGCAACACGAGGTTCATTATACCACCGTCACAGCCACCGTGCATTTTGCGGGGCACTTGAGTAGGCCCAGCCATAGCATGGCAAATGCAGTACCGTAAACGTTCGCCTAATGGCGCACCTGGGCTCATTTGCCTTGGGATACATTTCATGTACAAATAGAGAGCTCATTCCACTAAAAATCCCAACAAGAATTAAGGGTACGTGCCCTTATTTGTTGGTGAATTTTTATGGGAGGACACTTTTAGTTTGTGTCTAAAATTCCAGTTATGTCACGGGAGCCCATAGCGCCATTAGGCGAACGTTTACGGTATATTATTCTGATAAACAAAGATTAAAACTTGTTCAGTTTTATTTCAAGAGTTCGGTCAGAAATGTAAAAACAAACAGCAGCGATTTCAAGTCAACAAAACCAAACAAGGCCTAAATGCAAAAGATTGTTATTCATTTCACTATGCTGATAACATGAGATACAGCGTGCAGAACTGCTTTCACCAAAAATGTGTTCTTCTCTAATGACCACCTGTCCAGTGTACAATATTTTATTTTTCAATATGTTTCTTTTCTTCAATAAGTTCAACAATGAAAAATAAGAGAAACATAAAAAGTAATAAAGAAAAAAAAATCTGAAAACAAAGGTGAGCGTGTGTTCAACTTTCGTTGTGCAATATTTTGATGGTTAGCCACTCTTGACACCCCTGTCATCTTGCGCTCATAAATGAAGTTGCTTTTAAGATACGGAATTGACACTTAGCAAACAGTTACAAGAAGGATCAATATATAATATGTGAAAAAATTACATTGTTTTGTTGTACCATCACAAAATGCGGTTCATTTTCTACATGTAACCTTTTTATGGGACACCTTGTACATGTCAAAATTCACTTGTGCGTTCTAAATAATGTAATGTATCTATAAACTTGATAAACTGTCAGAGATGACCTACTTGTATAATTGCTGAGATCAATTAATAACGGTACCAAATAAGGGATCACATCTATACTGAGCTTGCATAACAACCCTCTGAAAATCACATTTGTATTAGGCCAAACCAGATTATTCACTATTTTGCTTCTGTATATTTTGTTGCGCCTTGATCAAGTGTGTATAAATTGCGGCTTTTGTACAATTGCCCACGCTTAACAGGTTTCGTCATCTTAGTTTGTCAACTGTTTGGCTACTCCTGTTATTAAACAGATTAGGTATTCTGTATATTTATCTAATATCATATTTATCCAACCTTACATTCATGACCTTTTGTCTAGATTTTAGCTTGAGCAAACTAAATTGTAATAGATAAATAGGCGTTTGGTTTTGTGCAAGATTATATAAATTTGTGATGCCATTATATATATATGTGTTAGCAGTTAATATTAATTTTCATACATGTACAAGCGTATTACCATCTCTCTTCCATCTTGTAGGTTAGATACCACTAATCCCGTAGAAATGAGAAACATAATGTAATTGTTTTAATATTGTTTGTTATTTGATACATCGTACTCCAATAAATAATGTACATACCGTAAACATTGTAAAGATTCGGCAAATGGTTTATACCTAAAAGTGAACTCCCATAAAAACCACCGGCAAATAAAGGCCCTTAATTCTAATTTACATTTTTGGAGGAAGTAGCTCTCTAGTATGAAGTGAAGTTTACCATTCCCATATGGCAAAAAAGAAGCTACAGTTGACGTGAAGTTAAACGATATAGCAGAACTTTCTGAATGACCCATATATCATGTAAATATTTTGAACACCTGAAATGTAAGCCCGAATTTGTATTGCGCCTACAGGGTGAATCAAAAATGCAATAATATAAAGAAGCAACACTTACATAAGAAACAAGTCGACCTTTTCAGGTATTGAGAGTTTCTATAAATGCTACATTCAATTGCATAGACTGTTTTATTTTTACGAGTCATTATACTGCGAAACCCAAGGCATCATGTATTTTGCATGAGGGCACATAGTGTGATATCGGTTTTGCATGTATTCGTCTGTCTCTTACTTCCATGGTCACACTTAGACGGACTGGGTTAACGTACATCGCCGAATACAAAAATATTTTATCCAGTGGCAAAATCACCAGCAGAAGATTCGGTGAGATTTGGTGTCCGATTTCAGTTCGTTTCTCTATGCGTTGGATGTGGCCGGTAATAATCCTGCAGATGTCTTATGTATGTCCGGTCGTTCAACGTCCAACAAATGACCGGCGAATCCGTCCCATATATCGCCAGCAGGGGCGTTTATCCTATTTGAAAAGTCGGGGAGGGGGGGGGCAGAGATCATTTTAGAATGTAAATTGAGCGACGCAGAGGAGTGTCTAACAGTCTGAGAGGGGATGTGGCCCACTCAGAGGTTAGAAACTTTTGTAAAATGAAGGCCTGATTGAAGCCATTCATGGACAAGCTTTTACTATTATTGTATAAATGATTGTTTTAAACATGTTGGATGTCCAAAGCAGACGCGAAAAGGACGACTTGTTTATCTATACGCAGGGGGTATCTGAGGGGATGTTCCCCCTCAGTAGTTGTTTTGCAAAATGAAGGCCCAATTGAAGGCATTTTGTGGACAGTTTTGACCTTTTTTACACTTTTATTGCTTTAAACATAAACCAAAGGATCCGGCCTCAAATATTACACTGGTCCAATGACACTTTAATATAAGACTTTAGACTCGCAATTGCAGGTAGCATGCATGGATTGATGTCAAAGTCAGTAATAGGCCTAAGCCCGTCTTCCTTTTGTGAAAAAATATCACAGGTCCTACGTATCAACGGACCCGCAGTAATATTTACAGGCTTTTGGGTCAAGGACCCACCTTTAAACACTGCCTAAAATAATCACAGGCCTATAATTAGGCTTACTATTGACCTGAGCCTACTCAATTACGCACAGTTTAACTTGTTCTCTTTTTTTTCTCTCCTCTTTTTCTCTCTTCCTCTTTTCTTTTCTCTCCTTCCCCTCCCCTTTTTCCTTTTTTTCTTGTCTGTCACTAAAATCGGCTGGGGGGTAGATTTTATGTTGCGTCCCCACCCAAAAACCCCTATTTTTGGTCTAAACCTGTTATGCCCCCCCCCTCCATATACATGAACCCCCCCACTTCCGAAGAAAATTACAGCCCCTTAAATCATCAAAATCTGAACTTTGAGCATTAATGTTTATACTGTACTTATCCTTATCCGTAATAATTGAGCCACAATCCGCATTTTGAACACAATTTTTTCTGAAAACTACATGTAGCCGTACTCCTCTTTTCTAGAATGCTTGCTAAAATAAGAACACTTTTAATGCTAATTTATTGCACATTCTATAGCGTGGTTACCTTTTTTAAATAGCCGAGTGAGAGTGTTTTCAATAAAATATTTTTTGTATCAAAATTGAAGCATCCTATGTATAAAAGAATATATGAATATTTACTGCACATCATATATAACGATTCGTGATACCCAATTGTGGTGCATTTGATGGCGTTTAAGAGGCAGAGAATTTTATTTCAATTTTATATAGGCCAAAATATTTTTTTAATTGAGCAAGAATAAGGATAGAAAAAACGTTGAAAATTCTATGTAAAAATTACATTAGACCCCACCAAAGATTAATGTTTCCTTTTATGGTAATCTAATCTTTTATTTCCTGAAAAAATTTGGGGTCTAATGTGGATTTTTTAAATAAATGATAAAAACATCAAAACGTGTATACAAGAAAAATAGCTAAAATGGTAGGCTGACTGGGTTCCATACATCGCAACCGACGCGAGGTACAGAGCACGTGGCCGAAATCAAAATTTTATGTGTATCATAGTACCCTCGTATTAATTGTCTGTATGCGTTTGAGAATTCAACAACATAAATAATGGTAGCCGCTCTATTATAATACACATTAATGTTTTAAGCAGACAAAATTCCAAAATATGGTACGTTTTCTGTCTTTGCTTGTCACGTGGTATGTTGAAGTAATGAAGTTGCGCTTATATGTTTGAATTTTCACGATGACACCAATAAGTCCTCGTGGCCGAGCGGTCTAAGGCGCTGGTGATATGATATGTCGATACTGTATACATGATAGCGGCGCAGTGCAGCGTGGGTTCGAGTCCCGCCGGCGCCTCTGCCGAACTAAATTTCCTTTTTTTTTTAAATTTCATATTATGTTAGGGAAATGTGGCTGGGATAATGTATGTATGGCGAAGAGTGGTGTGGTGTAGCCGTTCAAAGAAATTTCGTTATTAGTAACACGCGCTAAGCATGTGATATACACGTTAGGCTGCGTTCACATAGAAGTATACTATTCGGGTATACGGTGCACGTTTTGCAGGTACACGCGTATAGCTTAAATCGAGCAAGGCAATTTCATAGTACCTGGTCACATAAGGCTACGATCACATAGAAGTATACTATTCGGGTATACGGTGCACGTTTTGCAGGTGTACGCGTATAGCTTAAATCGAGCAAGGTAATTTCATAGTACCGGATCACATAGGGCACTATTCGAAAAGGCCGTATACCTGCGTATACCATAGTATAGTGGGAATCGTGCGTGTTCGATTTTAGTGCAGCGTATACCATCCTAATTTTAAAACTAAACCATATGTGGATAAATTCATATTTTTTATATAGATGCACTCTCTAATTCGGGAATTCTGCACATTATGACACCTCATTGAATGCAATGTGACCTCAAGAAGTAAAGTTACAAGCATTTGATTAGACGAAGAAAATTGGTAAATGACCTATCATGCCTATACTCGCTAATCGCTATACGAAATACGCTCATTCGATCAGGCTGAGTTCACATAGTATACTCCTATATGAACTCAGCCTGATCGAATGAGCGTATTTCGTATAGCGAATACCGTATACCGTATACTTCTATGTGAACGCAGCCTTATGTAGTAGATAAAGGGTGAGAAACAGACCATTACCATAAATAATCGGTGTCTTGTTGAGGTATATGGTGAGCATGTTAGACTAACATGCGAACCATACCTCAACAAGACACCGATTATCTATGGTAATGGTCTGTTTTGAACCGTTTATCTTACATATACGGTGAGCCAAAATAAACGAATTTGTTGTTATGGTTTATTCATTTTCCAAAAGACAAACTGGAAAAGCGGATATGATTATCTTGTGTAAGTTTAGGGTTTTTCCAAAATAAAAACACACCGGGACAGTGTAATATTCTTCTCATGTGTCCTGCGTTCGAGTCTATGGGTTTTATCTTGTTACAATTGCAAGTGATTTAATCAAATCAATACAGCATTGATTTCAATCTATTTAACGCGTTAACGGGAGATTCTATTCAATTCACTCGATAGCCTTATTAACTCTTTATACATATTCGTAATATTAATAATGAATATGTAAATAGTGCAAAGGTCTAGTGGGTGTGTTTTACCTAGATATGACGGTAACTCATTTAACACCATAGAATATATATTTATCTTTAATATACTTATCACAAATGTCCTGAACCAAATCAACGCATATTCCTGGGTACCCTCCTCGACCTATTTTGTTTGGGGTTAGGCCGCGGATTGTTGTAGTTACTAGTTTTTCTACAGCTAGTCTTGTGGCCTGTAATGTACTGCATTTTAGGTGCAAAATATCCTTGGTTGAACTTAATTTGTAAGACCTCATGGCTCTGTTTTGTTATCTACTTTGTCGGAATCTGCGTTAGTTGGGAGGGGGGGGCAAAGGTAGATTGACATCCCCGTCCTAATTATACAGGCTTTAAGAGACATAATACAAACTAATTTGCATTATTCAATAGAGGTGTTCTTTGTGTCATTCAATACACACAAGTATTGTTTACCATCTTCATTTAAATCTAATATGCATAAACTTGCATAATAATTTATGCTGATCGTGTAAAATATGTAAAAGTCAAAATTGGAGCCCTCTCTAGTTTGATCACTTCATAATGTACTTTGATGCATTTTAAGTTTGTTGAAATGTCCAACAAATCAAATAATGTGGCCAGTGTTTCTAAATATGAACATGTACTTCTCTTGTTCAAAATTTATTGACCTGACCAAGATTATCTTGACCTGTCCAGATTATCTTGACCTGTCCAGATTATCTTGACCTGTCCACATTACTTGATATAATCGACAGCTAGTTGACCAGACTTTGAACAAAAGAAATACAATAGATAATGGAACAAAAGAAGAGGGCTAGACGTATATACCAAGCTAATGGCGTGATAGGGACGCACCATTAGATATCAAGGGGGCTAGGTAGTTGTTTTTTTGGTTTTTTTTTAATTTGTCGCGCCATCTGATCAAAAAAAAAAAGAATTGCTACACCTTAGATCCAAAAAAATTGCTCCACCTCGAACTCGGACAGTTAGTGTCACAGTTAGCATGGTTAGTGAAGAATAATTAACCTCATATAGCTTTTAAATTGCAAATTTGTTCGCGCATCGCGCAAATTTACCCCATTTTTCATCAAGAATATTTATTTTAGCTTCGAACTGGTTCATATTTTGTGCGCATTTGTTTATGAAAAATTATTCGATAAGCGAAAACACTTGATTCACTATACTTCACAGATTTTCACCAATTCCACCCCAATGTCAATAGATATCTATGCCACATGGCTGATTGGGAGCCATGCATGGCAGTGGGGATGAATCTGGGTATGTTTTCTTTGGTGAAAAATCTGTGTTTTGAAGAAAATAATCCTAAGACATGGATCTCCTTTGAAAAATGTAAAGTTCCGCGCTATGTGCAAAAAGTAAAACCTCACCAGGTGAACCAGTAGCGTAGCCAGCGGAGGGGTGGGGGTGGTCAAAGGGAAGACTGCCCCCTGACAATGAAAGAGAAAAGTGCCCACCTAACAAAAATTAAAGAGAAAATCGGGAAGACAAAGGAATAGAAAAGGGGCAAGGAGCCTGCTTTCCACCAAAATGTACCCCATCATGGACCATAATGAGTGTAAAATACCAATTTTTTGCGCGCTACTCGCGCATATGGTCCCAGTAAAGCCCTTTTGGAAGCTCAAAGATGTATGTACAGTCTCTCTAATAAACGGTTTATGTATATATCCCACGGATAATACCGGGTCAAATTGATGATCAGATTTTGTTGTCTTTTCCTCCACTGACATATTTATTTCCCCCGACCAAGAAAGCTGGCTATGCCCCTGATGTTAACTCATTTTAACATATAAATAATGTTTTTTGTGGCAAACGTAATAATATGGTCATAATTTCACAAATCGAAAAAACAATTGTCTCACCGAGGAGTAAAAAAAAAATTGTCTCGCCGAGGTATTAATTTATTTTTTTGCTTCATCGAGGGGCTAATTTTTTTTTTGCTTCACCAAGGTGCTAAATAAAAAATTGTCACGACCCTAACTACCCAACCCCCTTGATATCGAGTGGTGCGTCCCTTAGTAGTTTTTTAAGGTTTTCAAAACAGTTATTTAGGTTAAGGGGGTACACCCCTGTCCAATTTTGTGCCTATTTTTGCATTTTTCTCAAAAATTATAGCACATTGGTGACAAGTAAGATATGTATAATATAGGGGCAAGGACTACAACTACTGTACTGAAAATTCAGCAACTCAAAGCAAGTAGTTATTGATTTATTGATCAAATATTGGTTTTCCTCATTTTTGACTGTAACTCCACAAATGTTGTCTGTGCTGAAATAAAAATTTCCAGTGCAGTAGTTGTAGTCCTTGCCCCTATAATATACATATCTTACTTGTCCCGAATGCGCTATAATTTTTGAGAAAAATGCACAAATGGGCACAAAATTGGGCAGGGGTGTAGTACCCCCTTAAGGAATGTTGCCTATTATTAGTCCTTGGTGAATGATATGCCATGGTTGAATAATTATTCTGACAAGTTGGTTTTGCGTGGGAATACGTGATCATTCTATTCATAATACTCATGTTAGGGACGCACCATTTGATATCAAGGGGGGCTTGGTAGTTTTTTGAGAAAAACACTTGCCTCGCCATCTGAGCAAAAAAAGAAATTTGCTCCACCTCAGACTAAAAAAACCCAATTTGCTCCACCTCACACCAGAAAAAAAACTCAGCCTCATATTTCAACTTTCAAATTGCAAATTTTCTCGCGCTTCGCGTGAATTTGTTCCAGTTTTCGTCATAATTATTATTTCAGCTTCGAATGGTAAGTATTTTGTTCACATTTGTTTTTATATGAATAGTTATTCCGTGACCCAAAACACTTGATTCAATCTTCTTCACAAATTTTCACCAAAGTCCACCCAATGTCAAAAAGAAATTTATGCCGGATTTATCATTGGGCCCGATGGGCCCGCGCATGTTACTTTTTAGCCGAAAACACCATGTTTTGGACCAAAATATGGTAAAATTCAACTTGGGCTCTTCGCGTGTACTGGTCCTTTACATTCATTTTGGACTACCGTATATTAATTGTCCAAAATATAATTGTTTTCATTAAATCAGAACAAAATGTGCTCATCTCCGCCACTGTCGATCTTATAGTAGGTACCCTATCTGTAAATCAAAACTTGGCTACTTGAGTGCACATAATAATAAATACTGAACTTATAACGCGCACAAATTTCCAAGGGATGCGAGGCGCGAGAAGAAGACAGAAGGAAGGGAAACATCATATTTGGGGGAAGAGATGAGTTTTAAGGAGACTTTTAAAAGTCCCAGTGCTATGGGCCATTCTGATGACTATTGGCAGCTTATTCCAAAGACTGGGGCCAGCCACAGAAAAGGCAGTATCCCCAGCCAGTTTGAAGGTTCTGGGGATAACAAGCGAGTTACCAGCCGATCGGAGATAGTATGAGGACTGGCGGATATGGAGCAATGAAGAGAGGTATTCAGGAGAATCCAGATTGACACATTTGTAAGTGTGGACAAGCGTACGAAATTTAATTCGTTCAGCCACAGGAAGCCAGTGAAGCTGAGCAAGTAATGGGGATGTGGAAGTGAATCTGGGCTTCTGGAAGATGAGGCGGGCAGATTTGTTCTGGATACCCTGCAGACGTTGAATGTTTTTTTGAGGGATGCCATTAAGGAGGGAGGAACAGTAATCTATCCTAGACAATATAAGGGCACGCACAATGTTATTACACGTGTTGAAGTCAATGAAACGTCTTATCCTGCCAAGATTCCGTAGTTGCCAATTAAGGGATCTACAAAGCTGAGTGACATGGTCGGACATCTTCAAGTCACCATCAAATACAACGCCAAGATTTTTTATTGAGGCGGAGGGTTTGATAACATGCTCATCGAGGTGAAGAGTGTAAAACTTCACCAATTCATAATGAGTAGCAGAGGCGGCAATGAAATATTCAGTTTTTGCCATATTGAGCTTGAGCTTGTTACTCTGAAGCCACACCCTCAACTCATTGATGCAATTAATGAGTTTAAAGAGGGCACAAGCAGCATCACCAGGTATAGCAGGATCAAAGACGCCGAACAACTGAACATCATCCGCATAAAAATGGAATTGAACATCATGGTGACGAATGATCTGACCCATAGGAATAGTGTAATAACAGAAAGCCTGTGGCCCGAGAACAGACCCTTGGGGTACACCATGTTTGAGAAGAGCAGTCTCGGAAAACGTGCCCTTAACAAAAACCTGACTAGTTCTGTTGGTCAGGTAGGTCTTGAAAAAATTCAAGGCAGTGTCAGTGAGACCAAATTCTTGACTCAACCGCCGCAATAGAATACCATGATCAACTGTATCAAATGCGGCGGTCAAGTCAAGTAACACAACAAAGACAGCTTTCCGGCCATCAACAGCTCTCATTATTTGATCGTGAACATGTAGGAGGGCTGTCTCAGTGCTATGACCTGTCCGGTAGGCCGATTGGAGTGGCTCGGACAGGTCATGGCTGTTGACATGGTACGATACCTGAGCAGAGACAGCTTTCTCTGAGTTTCCCCAAAAGGGCAAGTTAGAGACGGGACGGTAATTAGATAACTGTTGATTGTCAAGGGATGGTTTCTTTAACACAGGCGTGATAACAGCTTTTCTTAGGTGAGAAGGAAAAATACCAGTGGTTAAGGATGAATTAACGATCTTCACGAGCACAGGTAGGAGCAAAGTAAGATGTTGTTTTAATAGCCAAGTAGGCATAGGATCAGAGACACTAGTTTTGGATGGACATTTCATTATTAATTGATGAAGATCATCATCAGACAGTGCACGGAAAGTAGAGAGAGAAGGAACAGAGACACTTTGATCAGATCTAACAACAAGATCTTGGCAGCTGCTACAACTGTCAAGATCAACCTTACAAGAACATGAACTCTTACTGTCAACATCTTTACGTATTTTGTCAACTTTGTTCACAAAGAAATTTCCAAAACTATTTGCCAACCTAAAAAAAAAAAAAAAAAGAAAAGCGCAGTGATTTATAGTGCGCTACGCACAGGCACAACGCCTAGACGTTGATCCACAAGCCTCAGCACACTTTACAGGTTGTCGCTGACCACTATGGCCCCAAATCATTCCATAAACCATTAAACAACAAATCAGGGACTTGCTGCTTCAAGAGCGCACACCCTAGACAGGATCACTACAATCAGGTAGAGAGCACTGGCTCTTATTAAGTAAAGTATTGACATGCCTTCCTTACGGTGAATTTTCATATCTGCAAGAAGAAAACATGCGTGCTCAATTGTGTAGAACTCCCAAATGAATGATAGATACTAATTAACGTGTCAACAACCTGTCATAAATGCCCTGTCTATCGGGGGCTGATCATTTTAACCTAAAAATAATGCTTTTTGCAGCACGCAAAAGTTAGGTGCTAAAAACGTAAAAATGGTAAAAATATGGTCTTATATTAAACATTATTCGTTACACAAATTCTTCAACTTTTATTAAAGAAAAAAAAAATCACCGAGGAGTAATAAAATTTGCCTCGCCGAGGTGTTGAAAAAAAATTGCTTCACCAAGGTGCTAAAAATATATTTTCCTTCACCGAGGTGCTAACAAAATTGTCCTGACCCCAACTAACCCCCCCTTGATTATAATGGTGCTTCCCTTAAAGTCATACAATGGTGTGAAAGTTCAATTCCATGGTGCGTATTATTATTAACTACATGTATCTATACTGTAGTTCTAGTGATTGCCACAATATATCGATATCCCTTCCAATTACAAATGCTGCATCTGCTACATTTCTGAAAACTAGCAGCTTATATCAAGGATATAATTAATAATTTTCAAACCAAATTGTCCCCGCTTCTTCAACAAAATGGTCGTTGACTACCATGATGATTTGGTGAATGTGAAGTCATTTTTGGTGCTGGTGTTGGTATTTCTGTTGGTTGTCTGGTGGATGCAGCAGCCACGTAATTTGCCACCAGGACCATGGCGTTTCCCAATCATTGGTTTCGGTCCTCAGCTGATGTGGTCCATGGTTTACAAAAAGGAAGAAATGCACCTGCTTGCAACACGACTGGGACAGAAATACGGGAAGATTTGCAGTTTTGACATATTTGGACTTGTGTTTGTGGTGATCAACGATTTTGGAATCATAAAGGAATCAAACAATAATCCACTACATACCAACAAGGGACACAATAATGAGCTTGAACACAAAATGGTTGGCAGTATGTGTAAGTTATCTATTATGTTCATGACGTTGTGGTGTTATGCATAAAAATTCTTAAAATAAAATTAATTACATTATCTTAAAATTAAAACCCATTTTCATGTATTCCATGACGTTATTCATACCTAGTGCCCATGGAAATTAAATATATGACTTCTTAAGGGGGAATAATACCCTGATTTTCATCAGTACCCCTCTTCTTTTTTTTTTTTCTTGCAAATTTATGAAGTACATAAATATGTTCATCACCTCATGTCCTGAACTTATAAAATATATCTACATACACAGTGTTTTTAAACCATTTTAGTAAGTCATTTTAGCCCTATATATTTTTTGTTTACTGTATCCTAGTAACTCAGATGCGTGTTTCATAACAAACCATATTCAACATGTTCAAGTAGGGTACATGAATAGAATACATTAAATCCTTTGTTATACTCTCTATAGAAAATCTAGTGGTGCATGCAAAATATATAACACTGATTAAATTAAATAAACACTTACACAATGGATGCATAGTCATTAAGAAAAGGCTATCAGGTCACCATATGTCAGGTTATAGGTCAATTGGTTCAGGTCAAATTTAAGCATCAATTTTGAATACACATGTGAGAGTCTGTGATATCATAATGAGGCATAATTTTGATATTCTGTCTTTAACTGGATATATATCGAGAAGTGCAAGGTGGATATACTAATATACCTTGGGATGTAAATGGTGAGTACAATTTAGAATGCCTAGTTGAGATGGATTTCACAAATAAATATAAAATAGTTACCAAAATCACAAAAGTTAAGCTTACGGAAAACTACCCAATATGGTGGTATAGGTGACAAGAAATTAATACAATTTTTTTCAACATTGCTGTAGTATGGTTGTGGTAACCTGTTACCTGTGGCTTAATTAAGTTTCAGTGAAATAATGTCGCAAGTTAAAAATACAAACTATAGCTCAACATTGAAAATAGAAGCATTTTAACCAGTTCCTTTTTTGATAGTTGTGGAGCACCAAGTTCATGAAGTCATAAAAGAAATCAGGAACCACTTATTCCCATTTTACATATCAACTTTATTTCCCTAATGTGTTAGCAACACATATCCAAAATTTTAACGAAATCCGTTGATAGTAAGCTTTCCAAAATGAAGTGAATTTAAATCATCAGTGATGTACCACCTTTTGGCTTCTACTTTTAAAAGCATGTAAGCTACGTTGATACCGATGCCACCAATAAAACGAGAAGATTGGCCCCTTCATTTTGCATACCACTTTGTCCAATTTTTTTTTGTAATTTCTTCACAAAATGCAAAAAAATGCCAAAAAAAATCAATGGGTGTAGTACCCCCTTAAGTTTAATGAACGACGGAATCTCGAATTTGTACTTTTCTATGTGGGAAGTCTAAGGCACTGCCGGTTGCTGTTCCGAAAAGTAATATTTTATAATTTAACAAGCATGCACAGAGAAGGATAAAATAGAAGGCACGATATGAATATCGTTCGCGATAACTCATCTGATAATCACCAGGGTATGACTTTGCTGGACCATGGTGTTCAGCCTAAAATAGTGAACGTAACTGTGCAATAATTATGATCCCCGGAGAGGGTAAATTGGTGGTGGTGGGGGGGGGGGGCTTGGCAATCTGAAGGGGGTAAGCCACTTTTTGGAAGGACTAAACATGGTAAAGGGGAGATCAAGCGACTTAAAATAAAAGCTCTATAAAGCCTCATGAAAACAGTACGGCAACGTTCAAATATGCAAAATTTCCTGCTCGCACTATATATATGGTCGAATCCAACCAAAAGTGTCCACGGGCCAAAAATAAAAGTCCGAAATAAAAATGTCTCCACAATTTTTTCCTTTTGCCCATTGATTGATGACATATTGGCCTTATAGGAACCAAAAGTGCCATTACTAATCTTGAAAAATAAATCCAGGACGTGTGATAGTAAATGTGATATCAAAACCCAATGTTACCTACGAATACCACTAGGATGCTTTCACTATCGCAATACTAATCAACCTAAAGCAAATGGAATATTCCCATTAACGCTTTTTTCGTGTAATGTAGACCACAGGGTGTCAGGAAAATGCTAGCTCAACCAGAAAATATTTGTTTTTATTTTTATAACGCGATCAATATGATCTTAGTCAATTTATGCTAGTTTATTTTTGAAAATGAAGTTTAGGTCAGTTTCTGTATTTTATTTATCAAATGCGTATGAATCAATTTACACATTGTATAAGAACGAGTAGGATATATGTTTTCAAGAATATTAGAAATTATACGCATACACCTAACGCTTTATACAATGAAAAGGTGAAGAAACCCGGGTATTCGTAGGTAACATGAGCGATTTAACAATATCTATATTGAGTTTAGAGGTTTAAATTTGGCTATTATGGTAATGAATTAATAAAATGGTAGTTTTAGATCTCTTTCAGATGGTACGTCCAAATGAATAAATGCTATTACCTTAGATCAAAAATTTTTTGATGCTTTTAGCAAGATTTTGACCACTTCATTTTGATATACAAGTAGTTAATCAGCAATTTTACATAATAAATAATTGTTGAATGAATCCGTATATGGGTAATAATAGTGTCCTGGGGTACCGCTTAAAGTTTTGACAATTAATTTCCATTGGTAGGGACACTTCATTACACATGTCATGTATTATGTTGTATTCGTAAGTAACATTTCAGTATTTGTAGGTAAGAATTAGACTTTTGGTGGATATCGCAATCAAAACTTCATCAGCGGTTGAAAGAGGATTGAAGTAAGACATTAATTTGCTTAATTGCACACAAATCGCTTAAAACCGTTATTGCAGACTTGTGAAGTCCATCTTGGAGTCAGTTACGTCTTGTGGCCTTTCGTTTGAGGGCAACTACAATTAGCTTTATACCAGGGTACATCACTGTGTTGTCTAGATCATGAGACAATGAGAACAGTCGTTTTTTCCATGGTATTCGTAGGTAACCTTAGCGAAAACGTCAAAAGTTACCTTCGAATAAACCAATTTGGACACAAATTACTCAGAAACCAGAAGGTCGGTAAACATTTAAAATGAAGCACACGTGACAGTTGACAAATCCAAGTACAGTATTTATCCCCTTCTAATCTCCTTTGAATCTGATTTTTCTTTCAAATGAGCAGACCGTCGTCTATTTCAGTACATAATTTTCAACAATTAATCCGTATTCACTTTTGCATGGTGGGCATGTATGTGAATTCGCAACTTTCATTGACATATGATTTGATAGCAAACATACAGGCCTTCGTTATGTACCAATATGGGCATTGGCATGAATGGCGGTGTTTCACAATACTGTCATGATGTCTAATTGTATTCGTAGGTAACATTCGGTTACCGGAATTTACCTACGAATACTTGCTTTTATTGTTGACATCTCAGAAATATTTAAACGCAGGCTATTGAAACTTGGTAGAAATAAAGAGTGTGTTACCCTGCACCTATTGCTTAACTATTGTTTACTATTCTCTCACTTTGTGGAAATGGCACAGCTTTTAACATGTATTCGGAGGTAATGCATATTTTTTACCAAACCTACCTTTGTGCCATTTAGAATTTCTGGCAGCTAAACACAATAATAAAGATGTCCGAATGCAATGCATTTCAGTATTGGACATATCAAAGCTTGTATCAATTGCGCATTTATTAGTGATTTCCATTTTTAAAGATATATCTAGTGCTATGAAAAATTGTATTCGTAGGTAATGTAAAAAAATACCACTCAAAAATTATCACAAAAATTCATAATTATGTACAAATATGTAAAAATTGAACAGGCAATCTTTGAATACACACCTTTCAGGAAATCAATTTAGATTCAATCCAATGACTTCTTTTCATAACTGATTTAGATGTTTTTAAAATACTTTAAGAAATATTTTGAAAAATGGGTAAAAATAGCATGTTTTGGGGTCTCTGTGTCTAAGTTTTTCACAGAAGGGGTCTTATTATATATGGCGCGAAGCGTATGATCAAGGCGAATAAACACAATACAAAAACGAATGCCAATTGATTAATACTTTTAAGTTATGGCCCTGAACATGCCGTGTACACTTTTCGTTGGATTCGACCATATATCCACACAATTGCAATGGGGGGGGGGGGGCACATATAACTGGACGCTAGCCACAACTGCACGTTGGTAGCGATTGTGAAAACGCCACCAGAGTTTGCTAGCGATTGATAGAATGGGTCGTAAGGGGGTGTGAAAGGGTATTCGTTAATTTGGTTTTAAGGGGTCTCCGTGGTGCAATTGGATAATTTTTCTTCATATAAATTCAACGGGCGTTCAAAGTTTTGTCAAGGGATATTCTAAGTTTTGGTAAAGGAGCACTTCGTCACGTTTTGGTCTTAAAGGGCTATTCGGGTTTTTATTTTTGTCTTGTTTTTCAATTTCCCCAACTTATTTTACTCTTATTTTACCAAACGAGAAAGCCGTTTCTTGGCCCATGGTCCAGTTTTGTAATTCGATCGATTGTTATTTTAAAGATATTGCAAATCTTAAAGCAAGTGATATGAAACCTAAAATGTCACCATTATTATTACTTTTAATTACTTGCAGTTCATTCGTATAAACACATGGCCGAATACAGGAAATTTGCTTTGCATACCTTTCGAGGATTTGGCATCGGGAAGCGAAGCTTTGAGGCTAACATCGCAGCGGAATCCGAAATCCTCTTGCAGGAGTTGGATGCTCTCGCGGGCAAACCTTTTGACCCACATCACTTCCTCGTCAACTGTTCAACAAATGTACTATTTGCTGTCGTGTTTGGAAAGCGTCATGATTATGATGATGAAAACTTCCGCTTTCTTAGTGAATCCAATTCCCGTTTAGTGCACCTAGTTGGCTCGGGAGGGTGGTCTGTCATGCTTCCAAAATACTATCCAAATAATGACACTAAAGAAATGCTACATCTTATGAAAGATGTTCTTGATTTCCTTGACAAACGTATCGAGGAACACCGAGAAAATTTTGATGTCGAAAACCCCAAGGATTTCATAGATGAGTATCTGAAAGCAATGAGTGCTGCACCGAAATCAGATGACCCCTGTTCATATCTCCAAGATGAAAACATGCGAGCTCAATTGTATCTGCTGTTTATGGCCGGAACTGACACCACGTCCACGACTTTGGATTGGTGTTGTTTGTACATGATGGCATATCCAGATATCCAGAAGAAAATTCAGGAGGAATTGGATTCAGTTATTGGCCGCAATCGACTACCACAAGTTTCTGATCAAGAGCAACTGCCATACACCAGAGCAACCCTTCTTGAGATACAACGTCATGTTTCTTTGCTACCACTAAGCGTTTTTCATACGGCCAGTGATGAGACCTCACTTCATGGATACCGTATTCCGAAGGGCGCGACTATTGTTTCAAATCTATATGCTGTGATGAGAGATCCCAATATGTTCCCAGAGCCTGACCAATTTAAACCGGAAAGGTTCATCAATGATGAGGGAAAATATTTTGAGAGAGAAGAAGTTTGTCCTTTTGGAGTCGGTAAGTAAACAGTTCGTATAATTATGCTTAAATGTTCTTCTGTGGGGTCATGAATACGTCGGTGCACCTACTTCAATTTTGTGTAACTCCTGATTTCTTTATAACGCCTCCTATCTCGCGCCCCCCCCCCCATTCACTCAGAACGCTACTGACAGCCCTCTATTGTCGCGCTGGAAGTCATCGATTGTTTAAATTAACACAATTCAGAGATACGCCTTTTTACTTTGAAATTAATTTTCTGGGCCAAATAAAACACAAAGATTTTTTTTCTCAGATAAAACCATGTAGTGCTTTGATATACCTTTTAAATAAAATCCTGGTTAAAATTAGGCATGAATTTTTGTCTTTTAGTGTAAGATTTTCTAGTTTTACAGCCTGAACTTCGACCGTGAGCTTTTTTTGCTGTTATGTGAAAATCACATAATGTGTAAAAAAAGCTTCTTCAAAATATATCATAATAAGTCTGGTTCTAATGTGTTTATTTTTAAGCATCAAGCGGCAAGTTCATGTAAAAGCTGTCAACTAACTTATTTTCGTTAATTCGGGTATGCTGTATTTTGACTGCTAAGCTGTATGTGAACCACGTGATCCTAAAAGAACCCCCCAAATAAATCCCTACATGATTATACGGGGGGTAATTAAACATGCCCGAAATTCATTTTACAAAAATATGTCAAATTATACGTCTGGGTCTACTCTAAGGATCACAAACATGTAACATATTTGCATGTAGGACATAGTTATCAAGTTATGATGCTCAACAGGTCCAAGGTCAATTTGCATGTTGTATAGGGGGTGAAAAATTAAAGCTGTTCCTCAAGTTCAAGGGATTCATGAAATGAATAGTTTTTACTATCTGCGATGTGAAGTTCCGAAGATTACTGTTAATATAAATGCCATTAAATCCTATTGAATCCCACATATCTTTTAACTCTTTGCTGTGTAACTTGGTCGCAGATAGTACAAAACAAGAAAAACTAGTGGCAAATGGTGGTCATAGACCACAAACCTAGCTGGGCGTGTTGGTGTTGTGGAGGTATCTGACCCCTACAAAATGTTCCAAAAATGTTCCCCTGGTCATGAGGTCTGTTGTCACTGTGTTTGAGTCCCGTATTCCTTACAGATGTCCAGAAAATGCAATTTTACGATTTGATCCCAGATGACCTTTGACCTGACCCCTGCAAAATGTTCCAAATATGTTCCCCTGTCATCAACTTTGTTGTCACAGAGTTTGAGCCCTAGATGTCCAGAAAATATGTTTCTGAGATTTGACCTCTGCATGACCTTTGCCATGACCCCTGCAAAATGTTCCTCTGGTCATGAGATTTATTGTCACTGAGTTTGAGCCTCATACCCCTTACAGATATTCAGAAAATGAAATTATAAGATTTGACCCCAGATAACCTTTGACCTGACCCTGCAAAGTGTTCCAAAAATGTTGCCCTGGTTATCAAGTTTGTTGTCACCAAGTTTGAGCCCCGTACCCCTTACAGGTGTCTGGAAAATGCACTTCTAAAATTTGACCTCTGTATGACCTTTGACCTGACCCCTGCAAAATGTTCCCCTGGTCATGAGATCTGTTTTCACCGAGTTTGAGCGCCATACCCATTACATATGTCCAGATATTGCAATTGTAAGATTTCACCCCCTTAATGACCTTTGACCCCAATTCCGTATACACGTTATAGGCGTGTGGTATAGCCGATGCATATATGCAAATGACATCATTGTACTATATAATATGTGACAGAAGAAGCATTTTGAAGATATTTGGTTAAATACCAGAAATGCCCTTTAATGACCTTTGACCCCAATTCTGTTTAGACACTATGGGCATTGGATATAGCCGATACATATATGCAAGTTACGTAATTTTAGGGTGGAACATGTAGGAGGAGAAGCATTTTAAAGTTTGTTGCCAGAAGAAGAAAGAAAGAAGAATCGGATAGCAAAACAGTACCTAGCTCGGGGGGTTGAAAACCCCCCAGCTAGGTAACAAGACCTTTTGTGCCCCATAACCTCTATAGGACATGCAAGCACAAACTTTACATTTTTGGGATCCGTGGGCCAGACGTATAATTTGACATTTTTAAAAGTCTTATTGGAATAAAATGAATTTGTCATTCGGGGGTCTCTTTGATTCGAGTTCAGCATACCCAAATTAAAACATAATTGATAAATAAGCTGGTTGCCAACTTTTACGCAGAACCAGTCTATATAATCCTCTTGCAATAACCAGAATTCTTAGTTCTGGTTGTTTATAACATTAAATCTAAAAATCAGGTGGACCTTAAAATATATTTTAATTATACAGTCTTGTCCAAAAGCACTGGAAACTGTTGGCTATTATTTTGACACCGTCTGTATTCCGGCAATATGTCTGCACTCGCTCAAACAATGACACACAAGCAGTGTTAAGGGGTGGTGCAATAATTATGTGTATCCCCGGGGTGGTGAATTGTAGGGGGGGGGGGCAAGATTTTTTGGCAGACCAAGAACGGGGGGGGCAAGCATTTTTAGCAGGTCGAAAGGGGGTCAAGCAATTTTTGGCAGGTACGTCGAAAGGGGGGCAAGTGATTTTTGGCACAGATATTTTGAGCACCGTTTCTATATAACACCCTAAAAAGGTGTAGGAAAACATTAGGAACACGTTCAAATATGCAAAATTTCCTACTGCGCTCGCATTATATGATAAGACAATTTAAGGTCTTAAATTCGGGTTCCCCAAAATCTTAGTGTGTAAAGGGGGGGGGGTGGCAAAGATTTGTTGGCACGTCAAAAGGGGGGGCAAAGATTTTTGGCACGTCAAAAGGGGAGGGGCAAAGGTTTTTTTGGCCACGTCGAAAGGGGGGGGGGGCAAGCTATTTTTGGCAGACCACTTTGAGAATTCACCACCCTGGGGGTACACATAATTATTGCACAACCCCTAAGGCTCGATCACCCACTTTTACACAGTATTTTTGAGTTTGCAAATGTGGGTGACCGAGCTCTTAAAATCAAACATATAAAATATGTACTAGTATTTAAAATACGTATATCGTTTTCTTACAGGGCGTCGTATCTGTCTTGGTCAGACCTTGGCTAAAATGCAGCTGTTTGTCTTTTTCTCTCATCTTCTCCACCGCTATTCACTAGTCAAACCAGAAGATACGCCACCAATAACCTTCAAAGGAACGTACGGAACAACATTTGTACCAAAACCATATACTATCAAATTTGATATCAGAATGTAAAATGCAATCTGATATCAAGAAAAAAAGTTTCCTTGGTTACTACGTGAACAGAAGTAAACTTCATGAACCTTGGGGTCATTTCTGGTATGAAGCAAAATAATTATATGCAAAATACCTCCTCTCTCACAAATACATGTAACACATAGCTTAGTTGTGCCACTCTGCCACTTGTGCATTGTAATCATAGCCCAGTGAATTCATGAAATCACTCACCACTAATTGCAACTGAATATATTTCACATATGCGCCCATCTCCCAACAGCACACACAGAAACATAGCCGATAAAGCAGGTGGTGAAATATCAAAGTTAGTCACATCTTGTTAATAATTATACCAATGCATTCCTCTCGTTCAAGGCTTCAAAATGACATATCTTGAGTAATAGGGGAAACGGTCAAATGTCAATATTTAGATTCCACAAGGCCCAAAAAATTGGGAATTTCCATAACCTGACCACTTTTTCTGACTACCTTTTCTGACCACCTTTTCTGACCATCTTTTTTGACAATCTTATTTGACATTATTTTGATGTTTGCTTCATTGTTATTATCTTTACACTTTGCACAATAATGTTGTACCATTCTGGACATAAAATTGAAATTATCACGTGAAATTTGTTTTGTTTTTCCATACTTCCATGGTTTTTCACAGGGCAGTTAACTTCTCAGTTTAGAGAGGAGACAGTTATCATTTCAGGTGCTGGGTCAATAGAGTAAACACAATTACCACTTCACAAGGTCACATTCATGATATTTGTCAAACATGCCGGGATATAAAGGGTGCAGCATGAATGTGAATATGGGTTTAAGGGTATACGAGGTATTGTTGGTCGAAGCAGATTTTCATTTATCTGAATCAATATATTATTGAAAAATAACACTTTGGTGTTTTGCAGAAGTTCATTATACAAATCATATACTTTGGAAAACTTGCTTAATTTATTGTTTATGAGTTATGTACGTTTTACAAAAGTGTTATTGTTTCAGCCCTCTCTACAACATAACTCAAGAACCACAGGACCTACAAAAGTATATCTGTGATATTTGAATTATTCTACACGCTCGCTATGAATAAGCCTAATCGCCATAACTTTCAGGTTTTTTGGGACACTTTGACCTCTGACATATCTGGAAAATTGCTGTAGGCCTATTCATTAATTTATTATTGTAATAATGTTATCATTATAAATAATAAAATAATTAATTTATACAATAATCAAATGTTTGGGTTTGTTTTTATTCTAGTAACACGTTTTAAATTATATTTTGTACGCTCAAAACCCCAATTTTTCTGAATTTTCCCGATAGGTCAAAGGACAAAGTGTCCCAAAACTGCAAAATGTGTCCCACAAGCATTGCAAACTTCCAATGCCGATTGGGCTTATTGAGCAATGCAATTTTTGCTAAAGCTCACTACCATTTGCAAGGTGCTGTGAACTACTTTGTTTTCTGCTGCTTCGACCAACAATGCATCGTATAACCTTAATTGTCCATCAGACAAAGTCTGAACAGGGAAGTGCTGAGGGTAACACTAGGGAGCACTCGTTCGAATGAAGTCAGGAAAATTGGATGTGTGCAAAATTTTATTTTATTTGTTTTAAACCGGGGTTTTAAATAATTTCATTTACCACCATGAAAGTGTTGTAGTTTTTAAGTTTCAAGTTTTTATTTGGAAATTGCTTTTACATCAGTGGCACTCGATCTGATGGTGCATCCAAGACATTAAATATCAAACAAAACTGTATTAAACAAAACAAAATCAAAGGATACTCGACAATCAAAAGGTACAAATAAATAATCTAAAATGAGAAAGAAATAACAACCATGTATCCTTAAAAATGTTGTTTATCTATTAACAAGTCCCAGAGAAAAGCTTGCTAATTATCACCCAGCATGACTGTCTATGATTATGGTGTAAAACACTAGGATCCAAAACATTCTCATCTATTAGTGCACAGTTCTTTAACTCCAATACATTTGTACATTCATTGAATGACCTTTGAAAATTGGGGTACAAAACCTCATACTCTGCAACTTGAGGTCAAATTTTGCACTATGATTGTTTAGTTAATGTTATTGGACTATGGCATTGGGATAGTATGAATCAAATATCACAGGGCTCACTGTAAAAGCTGGTCAGAAAAGGTAGTCAGAAAAGGTAGTCAGAAAAGGTGGTCAGGTTATGGAAACACCCCAAAAAATTATCTGATTTTGATAAAAAATGGTTTCAGCGGGGTTTCAGATTGCTCCGCTTGCAAAAACGTTAAAAAATAATAATTTGTCATATCGCAGGTGGTTTGCTACCTTGGTAATGTGGCAAAAAGACAAAATCTACTACTGAGCCCGGTTGGCCTTGACCTATTTATTGATGTTACCTATGTAACAAAACATCCAAACAATGCAACTCTTTGATTCCATTTTTACAGAGGAACAATTTGAGACCAGTTGGATTAAAATTGGATCATTTTTTTCCATTGTAGACACATGACAAACTATACTTTTTCTGAATCCTTATGTTGAGAGCAAAATATTGGTATGGTTTTTAACATCCTCAAAATTTCACTCTTGCATAAGCGGCCATTTTGGATATATACAAATTAGGCACAATTAGTGGTGGTGGTTAACCCGTTTATTTTTCTTAATTTTATTGGGCTAATATTTGGTGTTTATTTCTCATATTCACATGGGTCAAAGACATACAGGACAGGGGTCGTATGGGGTCAAAATTGTGACTTTCAGCTGAAAATGTATCCGGCCATATATGCATCGACATTCACCCAAAGCATACTAGTATATATGGGGTGTTCGCAGATTTGAGGTTAAAGTTCATTTCGAGTCAGAGATCAAATACCTTCGAAATACCTCTTTTCTCACAAATAACATAACACGATGATACCCCTTGCACACGTGTGATGACAGTAGCTAGTGTCTATGGTGATCATTTCATTGTCATATGGGTCAAAAGATCGCACAACCAGCTGTGTTCGTGATCTTGGGTGACATAATGTCTAGTTTCAAATGTAAGCCTACAATAACAAACTAGTGGCAAATGGTGGTCATAGACCACAAACCTAGCTGGGGCATGTTAGTGTTTAAAAGGCATCTGACCCCTGCAAAATGTCCCCCTGGTCATGAGGTTTGTTCTTACCGAGTTTGAGCCACATACGAGTTACAGATGTCCAGATAATACAATTCTAAGATTTGACCTCAGATGACCTTTGACCTAACCAATGCATGATGTTCCTTAATGTTCTCCTGGTCTTGAGGTTTGTTGTCACCAAGTTCGAGCCCCGTACCTCTTACAGATGTCCAGAAAAAGAAATTCTAAGATTTGACCTAAGATGACCTTTGACCTGCCCCCTGTAAATGTTTCAAAAATTTCCCCCTGGTCATGAAGTTTGTTGTCACTGAGGTTGAGCCCCATACCCCTTACAGATGTCCTGAAAATGCATTTCTAAGACTTGACCTCTGTGTGACCTATGACCCGACCCTTGCAAAATGATCCCCTGGTCATGAGATTTGTTGTCAATGAGTTTGAGCTCCATACCCCTTACAGATTTCTAGATAATGCAATTACAAGATTTTACCCCCTTAATGACCTTTGACCCCAATTCTGTGAACAAGTTACAGGCACTGGGTATAGCCAATGCATATGTGCAAGTGACATCATGGTGCTATGTAATTTGTGGTAGAATAAGCATTTTGAAGGAATTTAGTTATTTACTGGTAATGCCCCTTAATGATGTTTGACCCCAATTCTGTTTACACCCTATGGATACTGGATATAGCCGATACATATGTGCAAGTTACGTAATTGTATAGGGTGTAACATGTAGGAGGAGAAGCATTTTGAAATTTGTTGCCAGAAAGAAGCAGAATCGGATAGCATTACAGTACCTAGCTGGGGGGTGTAAACCCCCCAGCTAGGTAATTAAACTCCGCCCACAGTTTTAATATCCTGCAGAGTACCAACTATAGACTGGAGATAGAAATATTTTTTAAATATTGATTCGTAGTTGCATTTTAACACGGAAGAAATAAACCGCCTTTAACATCCAATTTGGGGTGTAATACTAACACCTTATATTTTTACATTTTTAACTACGAACGTGGTGTACCGTGTGATGGTCTTTCACAGTAATTGGTCCTGAGGTAACACCCAAATGTGTAATATTCTTTCAACCTTTAGGTTGCCATCTGAGGACCCATTTTTGACTTTTATTGTTTTCAGAATGACACCAATTTTTGTTTCGGTTTAGCAAAGTTAACTTCTTGTATAATTGCTGAGATCAATGAATAACGGCGCCAAATAAGGGGTCATATCTCTACTGAGCTTGCAAAACAACCCTCATAAAATCACATTTGTTTTAGGCCAAACTGGATTCTTTAATATTTTGCTTCAGTATATTATTTTTTTGCGCCTTGATCAGGTGTGTATAAATTGCGCCTTTTGTACAATTGCTCTTGCTTTATCAGAATATAACAGGTTGCGTCGTCTTAATTTGTCAACTGTTTGGCTTACTCCTGCTATTAAATAGATTAGGTAATATGTATATTTATCTAATAATTATCATATTTATCCAACCTTCTATTCATGACCTTTAGATTTTAGCTTGAGCACACTAAATTGTGATATATAAATAGGCCTTTGGTTTTGTGCAAGATATACATTTGTGATGCTATTTTATATCCATATGTTAACAGTTAATATTAATTTTATACATGAAAATCTTGTAGGTTAAAGCCTTAATGTACGATCTTTTTAAATTTTTAGATTTTTCTTTTTTTCTTCTAAAATGATAATATGCAATCATTATGAAAGTTCCCAATATATTTGGACGCGAAAAACATTGGGAATTTGCAAAGAAACAACATCATAAACTTCACCTCTATCACTCGAAACATCTCGCACTATTTTGGATTAGGACAGCGAGTGCGGCCTCAGAGTTAGTCTCCTACGCGGCCAGTTTGGTTACGCTCCCTCCACATGCACAGGGAAAATATGCCACCTAGTGCCAGGTTGGCACTTGCCAACTGATGCCAATGTGGCATTTGCCAGGTTTGGCCAAGAAGAATGTGCAAGGGGTACGCACAACCAGGCATTTGCAGTCACGGGCCAAATTGGCATTTGCCATCAATATCCAGAGTGTCAGAAATCATTGGCATCTGCCAATTGTACCAGGTTGGCAAGTGTCAATCTGGCAGGGGTTTGCATTATCATTTTTTGGTGATTTATAGATTTGTATTATTTTTGAACAAAAATGAGATTTTTAGATGGTTTCCAGCGGTGGTTCCCAGTGTTTTAGGCTCCATATTGTTTTGAACATACAAAGCATTGCATGATCTTTGTTTTCAATGGTTTTTGTAATATGAATAAATCAAAACAATGATTTTGTATAAAATGAGCTATTTCTGATGATTGAATTTCTTTTTCATGTGTTTTTATTGTTCTAAAATATTTTGGAACAAAAATGCAATTTTTGGATGGTTTCCTGCGGTGGTTCCCGGGGTTCGGCTCCAGGTCGTTTTGATAATAATTATGCAGCTGCAGGTTTGTACTTTGATGTGTTTTTGTTATTTTTCAAGATTTAAATAATTATAATGGAACAAAAAAATGCATTTTTGGATGGTTTCCCGATGTTTTTGGTTCCGTCTTGTTTTGATAGAATTGTGCATTGGTTGATTTGTGCTTTCATATGTTTTTGTTACTTTGCAAGATTTAAATTATTTTGGAACATTGAATGCATTTTTTGGATGGTTGCCTGTGGTGATTCCCGGTGTTTCGGTTCCGTGTTGTTTTGATAGTAGGCCCTAGGCCTACTGGTGCATTGGTAGTTTGGGCTCTCTCATTTGCAAGAATTAGGCCTAAATTATTTTGGAACAACAATGTAATTGTTAGATGATTTGCTGTCCTGGTTCACGGTGTTTTCGGCTCCATTTATGCATTTTTAGATGTTCAGTCGTGAGCTCCCTCAAACTGCTGTTGCATGCGAAAGAGCTGTAATGACAAATTATCATACCAAACCAGTAAATGTGCACGTCGCAAAAAAAAAGTAGATTTAAGATTATTCAGATGAAAAATTAGTGTGTGTTTCAGTCAAAAGTAAGAAGAAACACCAATATTGAACTTCATTTTTTGTTTGCAATTTAAATAACACAATCTTAAAAATCACAATGAAAGATAAAACGGTTTTGTACACAATACCACGGAAATGGTGTACATATTGGCGTAAATCAACCGGTAGGTTGACAAGTATTGGCGAAGATTTAAATGAGTTTTGAAATTTCAATCTTTTTTTAAATTTTGTTTACTTTTTTATGGCTTGAAGAACTGAATCGCGTATTACGCTGCCCACCACTCGCATGGCGCAGAGCGCCACGCAAAGTTCATTGCGCGTACCGGCGCGTCATTTGATCGCAAGCGCGGATAAGCCAAGTTGATTGATCGGTGACGCAAAATCACCCACGCACGAGAAAAGCATTATTTACGATCTGCATCATTTTCTAGATCGGAAGGCGGGCGCGCCAACGGCTATCTTCTGAAGATAGCATTGCGGGCCTAATAAAGCAACAGAAAACATTTCACACATTTGAAAAACATCTGTTGTTAGGAAAGTTTGTTTTTGATGTGTTTAGTTTGTTTGTTTGTTTTTCCGCTATCTACTCAAGATAGCAGGTTTTTTTTAATAAAATAGGCCTAAAAGGTTGACAATATTTTGTTTATCTAATGATGATACCATATAATTTTGAAACCGTATGAACTAATTTTTAAAAAAATCAAAGAAGTCGGAAATTTCATTTGGTATATTTTTTGTACTACATGTTTGTTGTTTGTATGCTTGTTTATTTGTTATCTACTCAAGGTAGAATTTACGGTGTGATTTGCAAATCATTAGGGGAAAGTGGGGTAATGCCGGACTGTGGGGAATCCCGGACACGTCGATTGCAGCTAAACGGAGAAGGGTGGCACTATTATACTACCTTAGGGTATTAGCTACATAAACATCAAGGTGTACCTCACGTGTACTACTACCAGCGCTTTGGGTCTCGTCTTTCTTTGTGAAAACTACGAAAAAACAGAAATTGTCATTTTTGACTTTTTATCTGAACAGTGATTTATTAGCTGGGTGACAGTTAAAGCGACAAGGGACACAGATTAAGTCATGATGCACTTATGGTCCATTGCAAGCCCGATTCGACCTTTGTGGCATTAAACCCAGTTAACAGGAAATTAATCCAGTAAATCGATTCAATAAAGCAAATAAGCTCATGCATTCGATCACTAACGGCAACCAGCTTCGGTCGATTACCCCAGCTGCAGCGTGTGTAAACTCTAATTTGCATAGAGGCTGTACGTGAAATTATTGATTGGCTCCAAACAAAGGATTTGAACCGGTGCACGTAATCATGGCGCAGTGCAGTCCATTCAATCAAATGTTGTCATCAACCTATTTGATCGCAGTGCATTGTTATGTGTGTGAGACGAACTGTCGCGGTTGATTGCAATCAAACAAACGATGTCTTATGTATTACTTTGTTCCGTGATGAAAATCGTGATGTTTTATTTAATCACTCTCGAAAAATGTATTTCTTTTGTAGGCCTATTACTTTGTTTTGTGATGAAAATCGTGATGTTTTATTTCATCACGCTTTAAAACAAACGATTTCTTATGTATTACTTTGTTTCGTGATGAAAACCGTGATGTTTTATTTCATCATCACGCTCTAAAACAAACGATTTCTTATGCATTATATTTGTTTTGTGATGAAAATCGTGATGTTTTATTTCATCACGCTCTAAACAATAATTATAGTTACATGCATTTCAAGAAAAAAATCTTATTAAAACGGTAGGCCCTATGTTGTTTAGAAAAAATGTAGAAAGTGATGATGATGATGATGTCGATGATGATGATGATGATGATGATGATGATGATGATGATGATGATGATGATGATGATGTCTCCAAAAGTGTCCCGGTTTTTTTTTCTTGCCCTAAATCGTGCGTATCTATTAATAAGGCACTTCAATAATCAATAATCAGTCCCGTGACGGCCTCCACTAACTAGCTACTAACTTGGGTTATGGGCCCTGATTTTCATGTTCACTGTCACTTACTCATCAGCGAAGTACGACCCTTTGTCAATTACCTACAGTACCAAATTTCGGCAAAAAAAAAAAAAACTCATCATGATGATCGAACAGAGAGTACTTTAAATGTAGCTTGTACCGTTTTCGTGTGGCATTCTTCAGAAGTGAGCGGTCCGTTTACCAAAATTTTCGGTCAAATCTCCATTCAATTAACACGGGATTTGGCTAGCTATGCCTTGCCCTCACTCACTGTTTTACCAAAGTACGAATATTTCTGAACATCTAACCTAGCTGTAATTTTAGGTCATGTTAGAGAAATATATTTGCTAGAAGTTTTTGAGAGTACTTTTAATATTGGCCGGTTATTTTTCACACATTGACGTTAACTAGGCAAATGCCTATCCTTTTAACGTGGCACGATTTGTAGAGGTCACAGCTCAATGGTGAGAGCACTGTGTATTGTGTATAGGAAAACGGACAGTAACTGCAGTATGTATGGCTGATAATTATGTTTGATACTTGGTTGTTAGCTGGATGTATGAATTCTGGTATCTTAAAAATGGATTAGTAGAACAAGCACTGAAAAAATAAATCGAGACCGTGAGGGGTAATCCCGGACACACATGCGTCTCTATACAGATGGGGTAATGCCGGACACTTGTTATTTCGAAAATATAGACAGCAACAACAGCCCCCATAGTTGCATGCTTGAGGTAACAGAAGTACCTAATACATTCAGGGGATTATCATCCTACTCCACGTTCCCTCTTAGCAACAATCATGTGTCCGGATTACCCCGTTTCCGGCATTGCATTACCCCATCATTTTTTTTCCATTTTTTTTTTTAATTATAACTTATTAACTATAGATGTTGAGTTATTAAAAACTGGTTACTAGTTAGAACATTACTCCTACTTTGCATTGACATGATTTTCACTGATGAACTTTATTTAATCTTGTACCTGTGTAGCCTTAACGAAAGGTGCCCGGGATTACCCCACTTTCCCCTATAGGCCCTTTGCGACATCACGAATCATGCATATGCTGTCAAAAAAACCGCACTCAAAGCCTACTTACGACCTGCATCATTTTGTAGGCACTCGCAAACGGCTTTACGGGCTTAATAAAACAACGCAGTAAATATTTCACAAATTTAGAAAATGTCTGTTAGGAAAGTTTGTTTCGATGTTTTTTGTTTGTTTATTATTATTTGTCGGCTTGTTAGTTTTTCCGCTATCTACTCAAGTAAAATACAAAGAAATTGAGAAAGGTTGAACATATTTTGTCAGGTCTATCTACTGATGATAGCATTATAAAACCTAATGAAATAATACAAAAAAGAAGTAAATTATAAGACTTAGCATGAGACGAGTCAGAAGGATAATTTGATATGTTTTTGTATATTTCATGTTTGTTTGTCTGTTTTTTGTTTGTTTGTTTTTTATCTACTCAATTAAGATACCATTTACAGTGGGATTTGCAAATCACCCGTTGCGACATGCATAGACATACCAGTGCGATACCACCTAGACCTGTAACTGCCCATCCCTAACCATGGCAGTAGGTGAAGCCATAGACATACCACCTAGACCTGTAACTGCCCATCCCTAACCATGGCAGTAGGTGAAGCCACGTATCCAAGGTGATTTTGGTCGGGTGGTCGGACGCGGAGAAATAAGCGTTCATGTCTGGAACGAAAAACGCGATCGTTTGCGTGATTGCTGCGCCGTTATCGCCCGCGTCAAACGCAACATGTTCTGTAGACGCGAACATGTCTGCTTGTTTGCGTCCGGGTTGCGTCCTTGTCAAAATCGTTGCTAAGCAGTGTTGACTTCACTACGCAAACCAAAGTTATAGGTCTAGGTTCTTGTTTGCAGTACGACGGCAACTTCATCTACTTCCGGTTTATTTTACCGTACGTGACCTTTGAATGACGTCATATTTTTTAAATTTAAAGGGCCCGTATTTTCGTGCCGAAGCGCGCACCAAAACATTGGCTATTTTACCATGAAAGAATTTTATTTATTCAAATTCACATATTTTTTTAAAGAGATAAACATATGATTAGAAGTTCCATTAAACTGAAACAAATCAAATGTTTTCACTTGATGGAGAAAAAAGGTTTAATCTCCGTAAAATTTGAAAATTCTGACTACGCATTCACCGACGCGTTTTACAAAATCCTTCAAAACACCTTTTTTCTGAGCTCGCCGCCGTTGATATTTTCCCATGTGTTAGACGCTTCCTAAATGAAATTTGTATCCCTAACCTTATACAAATTGGTTGTTTTATACGGCAAATTCACACCCCAAGTTTGTTGTTTTTTCTGAGCTGTGCGTAATGCGTACACGCACAATCAGCCATGATCAATAATATTACCTTCAATTATTAAAAACAATTAAATATATTGCCTTTCTTTTATGAATTTGAATTCGTTAACATAAAATGCTTGTAATTATATATTTTTCAAATCAATGACGATAATCGGCGTATTTTCTATTTCGAAATCAAAGTTGGAATTAATAATCTTTATGATTGACGGGAAATTCCCGGCCTAGCTGGTTGGTCATTGAGCTCGCCAGGCCCAGACCAGAGCTGCCCAGGACACGGCCACGGCCAACGCCGGTGTTGTCTTACTGTGCTGGCGGCGGTCGCTGCTGGTCTGGTTCTTTACCTGGCCCGTATAACATGTATAATAAGATTAGGCCTATTTGATATTAAGAATGAGATCCAAAGCTAAGCTCGGACACGATCTGGGCTGATGCCTCTCTGCACAGTCTGTGGCATGTGAATGATCATCACTCGATAAGCTTACTGAAAATTCATGAACTGAAACTGGATGTGATAATTTAAATTTTCTTTTAAAGTGTATTGAGCACTTGGGCAGATCTATTATGATTTATGGGCTGGCAAACTAGGAGTTTGTCAAAAATCTAGCGGGAAATCTAGGCCTAAGCCCTATAAGGCCACACTGAACAATTTATGCATCCAACATGTCCAACTCCACGGACGCACAATGATTGTTTAGTGCGGCCTTGGCCTAGACATGCTAGATTTACAAACTCCCCATTGATGATCGAGAGCGTATATGACTTCTGCGGTGTAGCCGGTGTTAACAAAGTGCACGCTTTGTATGTTCACAGCAATTTACTATACATTGATTCACTTCCAAGTTCGGTAGTGGCGTCAATAATTTTAAGCGATTGCGTGACCGTAAGTGTGCCGACAAACCGCCCTTGTACGTGTGTATGCTGTGCGCGATTAACTGTATGTACACAATTAACTTTTATAGTGCATGATTCAATATTGCGATCAGTAAAATATGCACATGCTCACTGAAAATGACAAGGGGGCCTAAGCGCTAAGCGGACCCCACGACATTAGACGCTGCGCTCAAATTGGATTGTATATTGCGAGCACCGCACCAGTATTAAATTCCATGCATCAGGCCCGTAAATTGACACAATTCATTCATAATAAATTGACACAATGCTTGACAGAAGCAGTCAAGTTAATCGATAAGGCGTTAGACTAGTGCAAGAGGTTGCGGTTTCAAACCCTGGCGGTGGTTAGTATACTTTAGGTTAGCTTGAAATTCCAATGGACAAGGAACTCACTGCTTATTGCCTCATTGTATTAAACCCATACGAAACTTGGGGAGCTGATCCTGGCTGTGAAGGATAATTGTGGAATGTCTAGTGTGTGCTTCTTAGCCTCAACCGGGAGCTGTAAAGCCCTGTGTTAAATGGTTTATGAAATGATATGGGCCGAAGTGGTCAGCGACAACCTATAAAGGTTGAGACTTGTGGATCAACGTCTAAGCGCTGGGCCTGTGCCTATTAATCACTGTGCTTTTGTGTCCAATTAATGTGTCAAGTCGCAAATAAGCGAATCAAGTCAAGTATGCCAGACTCCAATTCTACAACTCACAGCCATAGGCATAGGAACAGGCCAGTAAGGGACAAAAAAAAAAAGAAAACCCTGTTCTGCGGGCCCGACCGACCCAGATTTTAAACAAATTGGAAAATAAATTTGTCCTCTGCCAACCCAAATTTCAGGAACAAATCTTTTTTTGTATTTTCTCAAATTGCAAATTATTTACAGATTTTGGTAAAAAAAGGCCGACCGACCAACCCTACTTCGTCCACCCGTAGAACAGGGTTTCTTTTATTCGTTGCCTATTAACCATGATTTATTTGGGGGGGGGGCTGATTTTGAAAATGTGGACCTTTTTTCAAAATTTTGACTGGAGGGCAGCAGATTTTGAAAAAGTGGCTTTTTTCCCCAAAATTTGGACCTTTTTTGACCTTCCCATTTTTTCGCTCGCAACACGAGCAAATGGGACATTTTGGGCATGGGGGCGGCTGCCCCTCCTGGTTACGGGTCTGCATAGGAAACAGTACTGTATTTACAGTATTACTGTAAGATTATTTGCATCTCAACAGAAAAGAAGTATTATTAGCAGGGGAACAAGCCATTTTTGAGTAAACAACTATACACATACTTTGGGGTAGGCCTATACCGTATTTGTTCCATTAATTGCCCATGCCATAAGCACCCCACCTACAAGCCTGGAAATAAGCAGGTCTGGACCAGGAGCCACACAGTTGGAAAAAGTGGCTCCTGGACCTGTGATTATCCCAGGGTGATTACCTAGTGAACCAGGGTCCTATTTCATAAAACTGCTGCCACTGCTGCACCTTTGTAAAGTGGAACCTCTTCAACACGGAATCTATGGGGCACAGGTTTTGGGGTTTGTATTATCAGGATTTTTGTTATCATCAAGTACTTTTAACGTACATACAAAACCAATGCCAGTGACTACAAAATGTGTTAAGGCTCTCACCAATTCCAGGTACTCTCAGGCCCGTCCGTCCTTGGCCTACCCGAGTCAAAATTCCAGTAACAGGTGAACCCCCTCCAAAAACAAGTTCCAAGTTATAGACCCTAAATTACTTGTTATAGGTTGGAAACTGGAGAAATACTGCTACATTGTACTAAAAAAATGCTAGCAATGCATACTAATTCAATGTGTCCCTGGGTGTTCAATAGAAGCAAAAGTAATTTTAATTACTTTTAAAAAATGTACAGACTTTATCCAGCTTTCATGCATGAGTGGCTTTGCTTGAAAAAAGATGAGAACCAAAGATAGTCAAAAAAGCTGATCAGCTGAAAAATCTCCTGCCTGCAGCTTTTAGCAGCATTTCTCCACTTTCCAACCTTAACAAGTAAGTTTGGGGTCTATAACTTCCTTTTTTCAATTTTTGTTTTTTGTGTTAAGTGTGCCGAAACTAGAGGAGGGTCATGATGAGAAACAGATATTTTGATGAGAAATGGCCAAAATGAAAAGAATTTAAATTTTCAATTTTTTTTTTTTAAGAAAAAACTGCTATTTGTGGTGAGATAAATTTTCTCATCGTAGTGTCTATTATTATTGTCTCATTGAAACTGGGGACACTACAGTTGATAATCCCCAGTAAATTTAGCTCACCACAAACATTATTTGTTTCTCATCCAAAAAAAATATTTTCATTTTCGCTGTTTATCATCAAAATGTCTGTTTTCTCATCCAAAACTTCATAGTGCCTGGCCAGTACTCCACATAACATAGGAACTGACATGCTTCACTTTGATGTGACAGAACAGAATTGACATGGACAAAACTCTCAACCTTGACCTATTCCCTAAGGAACTTCAACATGCTGAACCAAAAATGGGATGGCTTCTTTAACCCTAACTAAGTAGTTTTTACACCATTATGTTATCAAAAACAAAAACACACAAAAAATAACTTCAAATCATAAGCACATTTTGGGAATCATTTTTTATTGCCTAAAGGTTCACATACAAGAACCTGCTTCACAAACTAGCTACATTATCACTTTTGGATGTTATGATAAGGCGACGAAAAAAGAAAACCCTGTTCTATGGGCCTGATCGACCCAAATTTTCCACAGTTTGGGAAACAAATTTTCCTGTACAAAGGAATGCCGACCCAAATTTTGAAAATATCAGGAACAATTTTTGTTTGTATTTCCCCGAATTGCAGAATATTACAGATTTTGGTGATTTATGGGGTCATTTTGCAAAAAAAAGAGACCTGACTGACCGACCCTACTTGAAAGTTCAGCCCGCCCGTATAACAAGGTGTTGTTTTTTGTCGCCTAACCTGAATCCCTTGAACTAATTTTTCTTTTCAAATCACAGTATTCAAAATCTTGTCATTATAAATATGGTAAACAAAGTAGTAGATCTATAGCATTCATTGGGGACATTCATGTGTACCATGCACAAATTTTGATTGTAACCGCCAAATTTTGACAAATTTTTAATATCACTTTAGTTGCAAGCTCCAGTTGAAAATTTATGACTCCCCTTCCAAACTGACAGCCCCTAATTATATTGACATCAGTAATGTTGATTTAACAATGCAACCAAACTGTCTTTGTTGCAAAAACTAATGTAGCCCCTTTATGACGATCTGATTAGAAGTTACATCATTCCACAGACCAGGATCTGTGATCATTCCAATTTTATTCAAAATACTCACACAAAACATTGAAAAGGAAAACAGATAAAGCCAGACAGGATGGTTAAGGAGGTGACCAGGCTCAAACATGATTCATTGGTTTTTTAAAACAATTTTAAGACAAAGGGGTCAAATTACATGTACATTTGTGTTTGTTTTTTACATGCAAGTTCCATGCATGTTTCAGAATCTTTTATTCCGATTAATAATTTTACTTTCTAATGGCTCTATATCCAGGAACACTCCAAAAATTTTTAATTTTTTTTTTAATCCACCCGCCCGCACCTCCTCTTTCAAAGCTGTGAAGGAAAAACAAACAATTATCTTTTTGGCCTTAAAATTAGTGGCGAGTGAAAAATGGGCGAGCTAGAGCGAGAGAAAATGGTGAGTTAGATAAGTTACCCCCTGGCCCTTGCAGAGATTAAAGAGTGCCCCTGGTTAGAATACGGCAAGTCTCACCGGTGAGTTAAGATTTTTACTGCAAGTCGTGCCTGCGAGTTAAGATTTTCATGCCAAGTCCAGCAGACAAGTTACTGCAAGTCCAATCGGCGAATTAAAATTTACGGCAAGTCCCATCAGCAAGTTATTAGTTATGGCAAGTCTTATCAGCGGGTTAAGATTTTTACAGCAAGTCCCATTGGCGAGTTAAGATTACAATCTGATAAAGAGTAAAGTGGATTTTTCTTTCAATCATGAACCTCAACTGGTGAACAGGACTTGAATCACTTGATAGTGTTGTCATAAACTCGCCGGTGGGACTTGATGGTGTTGTCGTAACTCACCGATGGGACTTGATAGCTTTGTCGTCCGCCTTTAGCTTACTTTGTGTAGGGTAATTGACAAAAAAACCTAATCTCTGTGGGGGTGGTAACTCGCCTTTTCTTTAACTCACCTTTCTTAAAACTCGCCCTTTGTTTAACTTGCATAGTTACCACTGTGTCCAGTATTAATTTTTTGACTTAATTGCAGTCCACAAACACATTATCATAATTTTAAATTACGAGTTTCACTGTTGTAAAATATCAAATTAACAGTAGGTGATGGCTAGGCTACCAGCTAGTCCACTAAGCCTATAGATAGGTAGGCCTACATGTAGGCCCTACCAGCCATTTTGACAAGATGTCTTTTTCTGTCAATAATTTTCCCCTCAAAGTTTAATTCGCTTGAACTTAGTTGAATTGCTGACATGATATATGGCACAGGTGATTGCTATGGAGCATCATCATCACTGTATCATCATCTCAATCTGTCTCTTGCTTTATTAGCTTGTTGCTGCAGGTGGTTCCGCCAGTAGAAGTTCAAAATTCATCTGTAAAGAAATAAACCAAAATATCAATTAAAAATGACAGGGAAAAAAAAAAAAAAAATCTTGGGGCCTGACTTAATTAATAGCTTGGGCCCCGACAATAAATTAGGGCCTGCGCTTCAAAATCAGAGCACTAAAAAACTAAAATACTACCTCGGGGCTTCAAGTGAAGTTACTATCATGTGGGCCCCAAGTTACTAAGTCTGTGCCCCAAGTTACCAAGATGGGCCCCGAGTTACCAAGTTAAGGATAGTACGTCGGGCCCCAAGATTATTCGGCGGCTCTGTAATAATCTGGGATTGCAGTTGTGAAAAGGAATGATGGCAATAAATTTGAATTCTTTTACGATTCTCAATTGATTTATCCAGTACTGTATTCATTCCAATAAGCACCCAGGGCGCTTAACGAAGTCATTTTGGGTGGGTGCTTATTTTTACCTGGTTTACCTAATTTTTTGTGAGGGGCGATTATTAGAGATGAATTTACGTATGTTATAAAAGGGTCCCGAGACGTTCTTGTAGCTTTTCTGATGTAGAAAATGTATTGCAAGTTTACACCGGATGTGTAATCCTCCAGCTATTTCACTATCAACATCTATCTGTCACTTCAACATTAATGGTACCCTTTAGCAAATTGAATATACCCTGGGTGCAGGGTTCGATTTAGAAAATAAAATTTACATGCACAACTCTGATATTTTCCTCAAAATGGGCTGAATAACACAAAATTTTGCATGCACAGGCAAAATTCTACATGCACAGAGCCAAAGTTACATGCATTTGTGCATGTAAAACCCCTCTAAATCGAACACTGCCTGGGTGGGCGCTTATTGGAATATGGTACATTAGTTAAAATTCACATAGTACATGTAGTTGATTTGCAGAGCTACAATCCAGCTGTAAGTAGGTAGCTGCAAAAACTATGACTAATTCTGGACCATTGTTTGAGGTATCAATCATTCTGGACAATTTTATTGAGGTATACATTTATTCGCATTTTAAGCCATCCTTGATCACCCAATAAAGCAGTTACTCATTGTACATACCAGCGTTTTGTACTGTTGAGTTCATCAATATACATTCTGATTTGGAAGCCACACAACTAACGTCTCCTGAAAGCAGTTGCTGAGCCTACAACTGTACAATTCACCTTAAGTTGACATCACTGCTATCACCTAGTTGAGGAAATTCAAGAAATAATATCTTAAAATGGAGAAACATTTTACAAGAACAAACATGTTTTTCTCGTAAAGCTTTATGAGGCCTAAAATCTATATAAAATTTATAATTTCAATTATATCAAGAGTTTAGGCGTAGCAAATAAAATTCTCCATTTCAATGTTCCGTAAAAGTTACGGAACATTAAAATCAAGGATTTTATCATGATTTTAGGCTTCATAAAGCTTTGCATAAAAGCTACGGAACATTAAAATCAATTTAAAATTCTCAATTTCAATTTTGACGAGATTTTAGGCCTGGTAAAGCTTTACAAGGCCTAAAATCATGATAAAATACTTGATTTCAATGTTCTGTAAAAGCTACGGCACATTGAAATCAAGGGTTTTATCGGGATTTTAGGCATCGTAAAGCTTTGCATAAAAGCTACGGAACATTAAAATCAAGTAAAATTCTCAATTTCAATTTTATTGAATTTTAGGCCTAGTAAAGCTTTACGAGGCCTAAAATCTTGATAAAATTCTCAATTTAAATGTTCCGTAAAAGCTACGACACATTGAAATGAAGGATTTTATTGAGATTTTAGGCCTCGTAAAGATTTGCATACAAGCTACGGAACATTGAAATCAATTCAAATTCTCAATATTAATTTTACTGAGATTTTAGGCCTTGTCAAGCTTTACGATGCCTAAAATCCTGATTAAAATTCTTGATTTCAATGTTCCGTAAAAGCTACGGCACATTAAAATCAATGATTTTTCAAGATTTTAGGCATCATAAAGCTTTGCGTAAAAGCTACGGGTAATTGAAATCAATTATAATTCTCAATTTCAATTTTATCGAGATTTTAGGCCTAGTAAAGCTTTACAAGGCCTAAAATCTCAATAAAATTCTCAATTTCAATGTTCCGTAAAAGATATGGCACATTGAAATGAAGGATTTTATCAAGATTTCAGGCATCGTAAAGCTTTGCATAAAAGCTATGGAACATTAAAATCAATTAAAATTCTCAATTTCAATTTTATGGAGACTTTACGATGCCTAAAATCCTGATTAAAATTCTTGATTTCAATGTTCCGTAAAAGCTACAGCACATTGAAATCAATGATTTTTTCAAGATTTTGGGCATCGTAAAGCTTAGCATAAAAGCTACGGGTAATTGCAATATTTCTCAATTTTATCAAGATTTTAGGCCTAGTAAAGCTTTACAAGGCCTAAAATCTCAATAAATCTCAATTTCAATGATCCGTAAAAGCTACGGCACATTGAAATGAAGGATTTTGTCGAGATTCCAGGCATCGTAAAGCTTTGCATAAAAGCTAACATTAAAATCAATTTAATTCTCAATTTCAATTTTATCAAGATTTTGGGCCTTAAAAGCTTTAGTTTACGAGGCCTAAAATCTTGATAAAATTCTTGATTTCAATGTTCTGTAACCAAAAGCTACGGCACATTGAAATCAAGGGTTTTATCAAGATTTTAGGCATCGTAAAGCTTAAAAGCGTAAATTAAAATTGATTGGGCAGCTGATTGGGACAATATATTACTTTGATCATTGTTTGATGTGTGAGGTATACTATTTTGCAGCAAACCTTTGACGAGCGCGACTGCCGTGATGTTGCAAATTCGGAGCTAACAACGCGTACGGCGCACAGTTCATTCATAAATTTCCACTCGGCAACAGCAGATCGCCTCAGCAGCCAATCAGAGACAAGTGCGTCCAACGCAGTAAATACGCGATGTATGCTTAAAATACGCGCTCGTCAAAGGTTTACTGGAATTGATTATAATACTCATTTTCCAGCTTTTGTGTGAGATTTATTACCTAGGAGTGAGATTATACTACCTGCGTGAGACCGCGAGAAAGTGACCCCATGCGTGAGACTCACGCGGCACGCCAATGCGTGAGAGTTGACAGCCCTGATGACCATTATTAATACTGCAGAGATCATTCCAGAAAGGAAAGCAGTAAATATGTCATGCATGTTTCGTTTTGTTTGTTGTCAATTTATCATGACAAATTGACATGCACTAGAAATGCATGACTGACAAAACTTTATAAAAAAATTTAATTTCAATTAACAAGAATTTGATAACATAAAACACCGACGCTATTTAACACATGGAAATGAACATGTGTTTAATTTGCACAAAATCAGCACTGTTCTACCGATTTTTCTCGATTTTTTTTATAGTACGCCGGGAGTATTTCAGTCGGGGAGTTCAGTTAGACTGCGGAACTCAGTCCTCAATGATAGTCAGTCATTTATCTTTTGGTCGTTATATGACTATCATTTGAGGGACTGAGTTGTTATAATATATCTTCAGAGGTGCAATTTCAGACAATAGCTGGGGATTAGTGGGGCAGAGGTTATCTATTGAATCCTTTCATGACCACTGAAGCATAGTAATAGTCAAGTCTGCCAAGGACACTCGGCACAAATTGAAAGACCATCACAAAAGAATGCATGCATGTCAGGTCATCGACACCAATTTGGTGTTTGTTATGACACAAATTTTGTGTCTGTTATGCACCTCGAAATATGTACCTTAAAGTCTGTATCTGGAGTTCAGTGTACGCTGTGCATACACGGCGCAGAATTCGGCAACCTTTACGTTGACCGATGTCGACGAAGGTCCGCATGGAGCCTCGATTATAATTCCAATTTATTGCAAATAAGAGAGTCCGCCGCTCACAAATTTCACCTCAACATAAAATTAACATATTATAGTTTTATATTTTATTATTCTCTAACTGTTATTTTGTTTTATACGGCAAATTCACACCTCTTGAATAATGTAAACATGACGAGAACATTACTTACCGTGACCCAAGCAGTGAACACATCAAAATGACTTCCGGCGATGATGGCATTTCAGATTTGTAAATTTGGTATCAAAAGTTAAACAAAGTCAACATCCATGTAATTTTGTACGTATTATCCGTCGAATGATGATTTTTATTTTCTGTAATGAACTGTCAAAAGTTGTTTAAAAATCAGCGGGAAAAATATCATTCCTCATACCCACGGGGGCAAATGTCGTCCACCAAAGTCCTTAGCGGTAAAATTTGACCTTTTAACGGTCGTATGCGAAAGTTGCCGTCGTACTGTTTGTCTGGGGGTGAAGCCACGTATCCAAGGTGATTTTGGTCGGGTGGTCGGACGCGGAGAAATAAGCGTTCACGTCTGGAACGAAAAACGCGATCGTTTGCGTGATTGCTGCGCCGTTATCGCCCGCGTCAAACGCAACATGTTCTGTAGACGCGAACATGTCTGCTTGTTTGCGTCCGGGTTGCGTCCTTGTCAAAATCGTTGCTAAGCAGTGTTGACTTCACTACGCAAACCAAAGTTATAGGTCTAGGTTCTTGTTTGTCTGGGGCGACATGCATCTGTGAACACGCGCGAGCCCACTTACGGCCTGCATCATTTACGATCTGCATCAATTCTCGGAAGGCGCTCGCGCAAACGGCTATCTTCTGAAGATAACATTGCGGGCCTAATAAAGCAACAGAAAATATTTCACACATCTAGAAAACATCTGTTAGGAAAGGTTGTTTTGTTTTTGTTTGTTTGTTTATTCCGCTATCTACCAAAGATTTTTTTGATAAATTATAAAGAAAGTAAATTAGAAAGGTCGACAATATTTTGTTATCTACTAATGATACCATTTAGAACCGTATGAACAAATTTCTTGTTTGTTTGTTATCTACTCAAGGTAAAATTTACGGTGTGATTTGCAAATCATTATAGGCCCTTTGCGACACCAAGCATCATCTGCTGTCAAAAAAACACGCTCAAAGCCTATTTACGGCCAGAAAATATTTCACACATTTTGAAAAACATCTGTTGTTAGGACAGTTTGTTTCTGATGTGTTTTGTTTTGTTTGTTTTTCCGCTATCTACTCAAGATAGTAGGTTTTTTTTAAATAAAATAGGCCTAAGAAAGTAAGAAAGGTTGACAATATTTTGCTATCTACTGATGATACCATTTGAAACCGTATGAACTAATTTTTAAAAAAATCATAGAAGAAAATATTTCACAAATTTAGAAAGCGTATATAGCCCCAGACAAGCAACGTGTATAAGTAGGCGTAAAACTAATTTTGGTGGGTTTAATTAAAATGATCTTCGGTTTATATATCAGGTAAAAATGTACCAGTGTATATTTGAAGAATTATTACTATCCAGCAAAATCATGAAACGTTTCATAATATTTTAAAAAGGCCTACAAACGGTGCCTTAAATTAAATATTGTTGTATACGTTTTTCTAACAATTTCACAAATCATATCGGCCTACTGTCAATACGGCGTATTTTTATTCATAAACAAAACATTGATTATAATAAAAGTATTTTGTCAAAATCGGTAACGAATTAATTTAGGTTTTCTATTAAATATGTAAAACAAATGTTAAAAAAATGTTTTTTAATAATTTGTGTTTGCTGGGTTCGTGCAAGATCTCGACAGAAAAAAATACGTTGAATTTTATCAAGTCGCATTATTTATTATAAGGGCGTGTATAGGCTAATCTTAAAATACAGGATGATTTAAAATGAACTGTACCCGACTTCAAAAATTAAAATTAAATACTTACCGACATTTAAATAATTTGTGTTTGTAGGCTGTAACAGGATAGTATGTTTTCTATTATTGGTGAAAAATCATGTCTTTATGATGGTTTGGAAGAAAAATACATTCTTAGAAAACACACCAAAAACGATGTTGCACACGGATGAGTATATTTTAATCAAATATTCGGTTCTACAACGGTTTGATCACTCAACTGCCCTCAAACGCTTTAAATAAATTGCGCATGTTTATTTAAAAATGAAAATAAGATGAATTGATAAATGAATAAAATTAAAATTAAATACTTACCGACATTTAAATAATTTTATGTAGCAAGCTGTAATAGGGTAGTAGGTTATATTTCCTATTATTGGTGAAAAATTCTGTTCTCAATTACGAGTGATATTGCACCAGCACCATTTCTATTTGCATTTAAATTTCCCTCTATAGTAATTTCAAGTCAACGAGTCCTTTTTTCTACATGTATTATTTACATGTAATCTTTGGAAATCTGACATTGTCATAACCGTCATAATATATTCAATTTTACAAATACAAGTTTAAAAATTGTAACATGTATACGACATCGTTTTGTGTCAATTTTTATTTATTTCGTTTGTACATAAATTAACACGGAATAAAGCTACATTAACTTTGAAATCTGATTTTCTCAAAATCAACTGATTTTACAAAAATTATGTACGACAAACGAAAAAATGATTATGTCGAATAACACCAATGATGAAACTGCTGTTGAAATATTAACCATCAAACGGTAGGTCTACTCATCTTACTCATGGTTGTAAAAGAAATATGTAGGCCTCCCCCCCTCAACACAAAGGTTGACAACCACGAGAGTAACCAAATCTTTCAAAGGTCCCCTTTGCAATGATTTTTCATCAAATTTACCCCCCTTTTTCATGCAAATTCGAGGTCAAAATTTGGCCAAAAACAACCCCTATTTGGTGGTTTTCAATGACCAGAAATTTCAAACATCCCTTTTCAATGATTATTTATAAACACCCCTGGCCTTATCAATGACACTAAATATTGACATAAAATTTCTGGATTTTCTCAAGTACCCCTTTTATCCAAATTTCGCGGACAGTGCAAATTAAATACCCCTATTTTGCTCATTTCACTGTCAAATTTCACAGACAGTAGGCCTACAAATTAAATACCCCCTACACCCTATTTTGCCAATTTCACGATCCTTGGTTAGACTGGATCCTTCAGTCTTTCAACAACTACGCATGATCATCAGGTTGTGCTGCTCGAATAAGGCAACGTGAAGGATTGTGGGTAAATAAAAGGCGCCGTCATTAGAGGCCAGAAGGATTCAGGCTAGTCCTTGCTGCTGGTAAAAAATAACCCCTTTTCCGCGCAATTTGGTAACTTTCATGGTTGTCAACTTTTGTGTTGACTTGGGTGCCGGGTAGGCCTAAGGCCTATGTATAATCAAATAAACACAATCTACAGCTGCTAGTATAAGTTCTGAAGAAAGTTATATATTTTTTGGTGACATTTACCCGAACATTTATTTTAACGTACATCATGTATATTCCTGAAAACAGTCACCAGCATGTACTTTTCAAATAATTTAGCTATTCTATTTTGATAATTTCATAATAGTTGAAATTGTAACAAACTGACATAAGAACACCCCAATTATGTTTTACCTTTTCATTCCTATCGTGTTTTTAAACCTCTAGATCATTGAGCTGCTGAAATATGCTTATCATACGAGTACGAGTTTAGCGAAAATAGTGAATCATAAAGTATTATTAACGTGGCTGTGTACTCTACTCCCCATTCCAGAAAAATACAGAACTAATTTTTTGAATAAAAAAATATTATCCTAGTAATAAAAGTCAAATTTTAATATCTAGCCACTTTTTGAAAATAAGGGCCAAAAACATGCGTTTTTAGGGTGTTTTCCGTATGTTGTGATAATCAAGCCCAAGGACTTGAACTAAGAATAATAACATTTTATGCCTTCCAATTTTTGGAAAAGACATGTTTCATTTTTATAACCAACCATTTATTAAAGTAACACAAAAAAAGTGAAAATTAGATCAAAATTTCGGCATTATAGGGGGCCTACATAGCCGCTTTCGCCAAACGTTTGACAAACATTTAGCGATCACAAACGTTTGCCAAACGTTTACGGGCGTTTACGAAAATGTTTGACAAACGTTTGGCGAAAACGGCTGTGATATATACTCAAAATTTTAAATGCTTAGATTTGTTCCAAGTCTGTGATTTTCGTGACTCGATTGTCAGAAAACATGCCGAAAATGCATGTTTTTGGCTCTTTTTCAAGATATTAGTAAAATAGTGAACTTTTTCTTTTATCTCCTGTTAGGACCAACTAAAGGATTAGGATTTAACTTTTGCCAAAACAGGATAATTAGGGATTCAATCATGTTTCACCGTTGTTCATCACCGTTTAACAACGATGCGGCCGCGTCGTCTGCGTGGTTTACTTCGCGAGGGCAGCTTTACCTTTCAACAACGAAAAGAAGCTAAATATCGTATAATTCACGATTATTTTACGAGGAATGTCAGTTAATCATTGCCACTCAGCCTTACAAAAACTTCGATGATTTCTCTTTTGATATCAGCAATAAAACTA